>NW_027526245.1:35379845-35570609 GCF_048455015.1 Haemaphysalis longicornis
GAATTATGCTATATATCGAACAAAAAAAATCAGTTACGGAAATACATGGGAAACATATTCCTTATAACGAAGTTCACATCCGATATATCGAACTCCACGCGCCTAGAATGGCCGCCGAAATGCATGGTCTCGGAGCGGCGATTCAGATGTGGATCGGCCGCGACCACGGAGCAAGAGCCGCGACTGGGGCATTGCGCCTTGCACAGAGCGACGTGACGGCCGACACTTTCCGTAACTATTTCCGACGCGTGGGACTTACGACGGACCCCGCCCAGTCAGCGAGTCCAGACCAAGACAGCAGCATCGGTGAACTGTGGGAAGAGCGTTCCCGATGATGTCGCGAGTGAAAGCCGTCTGACGCTTACAATGAAGCGCTTTCGGCAGTCGATGTGCTCTGCCAATGCTTTTTTAGATTTTGGAGGACGCGAAGTCGAACTGGTACAAACAATGTTTTGTGTAGAGAATGCTATGCTAGTTGAAGCCGCCAAAACGAAAGTGAAAACAAAAATCACCGCTTTTTTGCAAAGCAGGCAGTTAAGGCGGAAAGTAGATTTATTATTTGCAATAAACGGATTATTTTGTGTATGGTAATGCCTAATTTACTGTGTCCGTTTCTGCATGCGGGTATGGCGGAGTTTGGAGGGGGGGGGTGGCTCCCGCGGATTGCGAACTCGTAACAAAAGGTTCGTTATAAGCGGGTTCGGCTATATTGAACTATTGGCTATATCGCAGTGCATATTGCACTGCGCTAATGCGCTAAATGCACTAATCGCACTGCATATTGCAGTTCGCTATAAACGGGTTTGAGTGTATACCGGCAAATCCAGACAGTCTTTTGCGCACCTCCGTCTACTCAACCGGATGTTCCCAAAGCAATTCGAAGAAGCTTGCCCAATCTGTAAAAAACTAGGCACTCTCCAGCACATGATAGGAGTGTGTAGGTTTAGCCCGAAGCACCCGCCCCTCTTACATGAGCCTCGCCCCACCAACCCCATCCTACCCTTTAACGAGAGATGGATGATCTTGCTGACCAGCCCCGCCCTGGAAGATCAGCTGCGGCTGGTCACGAGGGGCCAGGCGGCGAGAGCAGCATATGGATTCCCGTGAACAGGGAACCACCTCCGTCCCGTGGGGAGTTCGCAATAAACGCCTCTTAAATAAACTTTCTTCCTCCTCTTTGACCTGTCGTCAGGACGGCGACCGTCGTAACTACGCCCTAATGCCACGCCGTCACCGGCAATGCCGAGGCCACACCTTCTATCCCACCAACCTCCACTTGGCTTCGCTGCTGAGGTCAGTGCCCCTTCAACAAGCGTCCCTTACTATTTGCTCTGCCAGCGAAAACGCCTGCCGCGCGCATCATATTGTCACGAAGACAAGGACGAAGCAGTTGTCTTGAATAAGAAATACGTTTATTGGAGCGAACTTGTGCTCCCCTAACAACTCAAAAGAATACAGAGGCGGCGAAGCAGCAGTCAACAAGGTGACTTGCACAGGCGGGTGTCGTCGAATCGAATGCCCCGGCGTCCGCACTGCAGGCTTTTTATCTTTCGGCGCGCGTGGTTCTCGAAACGTCGATTCGCATCGAGAACATAGTAGATCGAAGAAGATTATTCTGGGCTGTTCACGTTAGATCGGAATGCTCTCCCTATCACAACAGATAACACATGCGGCACAGAAAGAAAGAATGGAACACGCGCTTCCCTTGGCGCAGAGATAACGCAGACCGGCGCAGCCGGGCGGTAAAAGCAAAACACAAATAAACAAACCCAATGTATGGTTCGCGGCATTACCCCCCCTCTAAGAGTGCATCGACCCGATGCTAACATAAGCGACAGTCCGAACAAATGAAAATAAAAGTTCGTCATCGTCCGTAGAAAGGTTTTAGGCGAATCACGTGGACGACTTCAGGCCGCCTGCGTTGTCGTGATGTGCCGGAGTCACCATCAGGGATCACTTCGTGGGTAAGTTGGCCAACACGTCGTAGAATCTGGTAGGGTCCGAAATACCGTCGCAGGAGCTTCTCACTGAGTCCGCGTCGTCGGATGGGAGTCCAAACCCACACACGATCCCCTGGTTGGTACTCGGCGTCTCGGCGTCGGAGGTTGTAGCGGCCCGCATCCACCAGCTGCTGGTCCGTTATACGAACTCGAGCGAGCTGGCGGGCCTCCTCCGCACGTTGAAGATATCCGTGGACGTCGGCGTTGAGGTCGTGGTCTTCTACGTGCGGAAGCATGGCGTCGAGCATCGTAGTCGGCCTTCTACCGTAGACAAGCTCGAACGGCGTCAGCTGCGTCGTCTCCTGGATAGCCGTGTTGTACGCAAACGTGACATACGGGAGCACTTCGTCCCAAGTCTTATGTTCAACGTCAACGTACATTGACAGCATATCTGCGATTGTCTTGTTCAGACGTTCTGTTAGTCCGTTCGTTTGGGGGTGGTACGCCGTCGTTCTTCGGTGATCCGTTTTGCTGTAGCGTAATACTCCTCGCATCAGCTCCGCAGTAGATGCCGTTCCGTGGTCTGTGATTAGGACTTCCGGGGCTCCATGTCGCAGCACAACTTGGCTTATAAAAACTTTGCACTTCTTGTGCAGTCCCCCTCGGAAGAGCGGCGGTCTCTGCGTAGCGTGTCATGTAGTCTGTCGCTACGACAGTCCACTTGTTCTGTGATCGTGACGTAGGGAACGGGCCTAAAAGGTCCATTCCAATCTGTTGAAATGGTCTCGATGGGACGGCGATCGGTTGTAGAAGTCCGGCGGGTCTTGTCGGCGGCGTTTTTCGTCGCTGGCAGTCACGGCAGCTCCGGACGTAGTGGGTGACGTCAGAGGTAAGGCCGGGCCAGTAGTACCTCGCCTTGATTTTTCCAATAGTGCGGGCTGTGCCGAGATGTCCGGAAGACGGGTCGTCGTGGCACGCTTCCAAAATATCGTCACGAAGGTCCGCGGGGATGACGAGAAGGTAATTCGCTCTTGTTCCGGGGCTGAAATTCTTCTTCACGAGGACGGAGTTTCTCAGGCTGAATGCTGGTAAGCTGCGTTTGAAGGTCCTAGGAACGGCAACGTTGCATCCCTCGAGGTACTCGATTATGACGCGTAAGTCGGGGTCGGCACGCTGCTGGGCGGCTAGGTCGCTCTCCGTCACGATCCCGAAGAACGCGCTGTCTTCATCAGTCTTGTGGTGGTGGGTCGACGGGGGCGCGGGACAGGCAGTCGGCGTCGGAGTGTTTCCTGCCGGATTTATAAACGACTGTAACGTCGAACTCCTGCAGGCGCAAGCTCCACCGCCCAAGACGGCCAGAGGGTCCTTCAAATTGGCGAGCCAACACAGCGCATGGTGGTCTGATACAACCTTGAATGGCCTTCCATACAC
Organism: Haemaphysalis longicornis; assembly: GCF_048455015.1. Classification (NCBI taxonomy): domain Eukaryota; kingdom Metazoa; phylum Arthropoda; class Arachnida; order Ixodida; family Ixodidae; genus Haemaphysalis; species Haemaphysalis longicornis. The sequence continues at coordinate 35,383,217 of NW_027526245.1, forward strand.
GTATGGGCGAAATTTTGAAATCGCCCATATAATAGCCAGGCACTCTTTCTCAGAGGCAGAATAGTTTTTGTCCTCCTTCGACAGACCACGGCTGGCATAGGCGATTACCCTTTCGCAGCCGCTTTGCTTTTGGACAAGGACGGCACCCAAGCCTATATCACTGGCGTCCGTGTGCATTTCCGTTTCGGCATTTTCGTCGAAATGAGCGAGCACGGGCGGGCTTTGCAGGCGTTTTTGCAGCTCGCCGAATGCTTTTTCTTGGTCGTTTTCCCAGCTGAAAGGGGTGCTGTCTTTCGTCAAGCGCGTGAGTGGCTCTGCAATGCGTGCGAAGTTTGCGGCGAAGCGCCGGTAGTATGCGCACAGCCCGAGAAATCTTCGCACGCCCTTCTTGTCTTTCGCCCTAGGGAAGTTTGCGATAGCTGAAGTTTTTGCCGGGTCAGGTAGGACTCCCGCGGCGTTGACGACGTGGCCCAAGAACTTGAGTTCCTCGTATGCGAAACGGCACTTTTCAGGCTTCAGCGTCAACCCCGACGTACGAATGGCCTCGAGTACAGACTCCAACCTTGCAAGGTGTTCGTCGAAAGTCCGGGCGAATACCACTACGTCGTCGAGGTATACGAGGCAGGTGTGCCACTTAAGGCCAGCTAGCACAGTGTGCATGACTCTTTGAAACGTCGCTGGTGCTGTGCACAGCCCAAACGGCATCACCTTGAACTCGTATAGGCCGTCTGGGGTTATAAATGCAGTCTTCTCTCGGTCTCTCTCGTCCACCTCAATTTGCCAGTAGCCGGTCTTCAGGTCCATCGATGAGAAGTACTTCGCGTGGCAGAGGTGGTCCAGGGCGTCGTCGATTCGGGGGAGGGGGTACACGTCCTTTTTCGTGATTTTGTTCAGTCGTCGGTAGTCAACACAAAACCTTAATGTGCCGTCTTTTTTCTTTACGCGTACGACGGGCGCAGCCCAGGGGCTTTTCGATGGCTGTATAATGTCGTCGCTGAGCATGTCGTCGACTTGAGTCCGGATGGCTTCCCGTTCGTGTGAAGAGACGCGATACGGTGACTGTCGGGTAGGTCGGGCTCCATCTTCGGTTATTATTCGGTGCTTCGCTAGAGGGGTCTGACGTAGTTTTGCGCTCGACGAAAAACATTCGCTATAGCGACGCAGCAAAGCCAATAATTTGTTCCGTTGTTCTTGCGGTAGCGTCGGATTCACGTCGAAGGGCTGCGGGAGCTTGAAGGTTTCTACGGGGGTGCGTCCAAAGTCGGCGACCGCGATCACGTCACTTGCTTCTTGCGTTTCTTCGAGGAATGCAATTGCCGCGCCCTGGTTTAAATGCTGGTACTCCTCGGTGAAATTAGTAACCAAAATGTGGGATTGGTGTTCCTTGAAGCGCGCAATGCCTCTTTCGACAGACACACCGCGGTCGAGAAGCAACCTTTGGTCACTCTCCACGATAGCGTCAACGTCAGGAGCAGCACCTTCACAGTAGACGGTGATCATCAAACTTGCGCGGGGTGGCAGGGTGACATGATCATCGGCTATCCTTACAGCTGCACGGTGTTCGGGGTTCGGTTCCGGCGTCATGGAGTGATCGGAGGAAAAAGTGACTTGGTCTGCAGATCAATTATTGCGCCGTTGTCCGTCAAAAAGTCCATTCCGAGAATTACGTCGCGGGAGCAGTTAGGCAAGATGACGAACGCGGCAGGGTACGTCGTGCCGTCTATGGTGACGCGCGATGTGCACGTTCCACTTGGCGTGATGATGATGATAGTTGGGTTTTATTGGCGCAAGGCCGACTATGGGCAAAGAGCGCCAAAGAAGATGTTACTGAATTGTGATGAGACCGTACATACTAAAACATGTGACTAAAAGTAAAAGTGATGCAAAACAAAAGACAATGGAGATGGCTGGTGTATAGGGCCAGGATGATTACACGTGATATGACAAGAGCTGCAGAAAGTTCACCTCAGCTAAAAACTTAAAAACACGCCGACTAGAAAACATGGGTTCGTCGGCTAAAAAATATGATGGGTGCAAGGGAATGTGTCGTCTGTATAATTCAGGGAAATGTCTGTGTCGTGTTGTGTCAAGTGCTCTGCATGTGATTAGTATGCGGACTACGGATAGGCCCTTTCCACACCTGCTACACGTGGGTCCCGAAGTTCCAGTGAGCAGGTGGGAGTGCGTCGCATGTGTGTGGCCTATCCGCAGCCTAGCCAGGGCGACTTCAGTGTATCTGTTGTGTGAGTCAGTTATGTAGCGTCCCAGTTGTGGTTTTATTACGTGTAGTTTGTTGTCTGTTTGTTGACTCCAGTGTAGTTGCCATGTGTTACGAAGCTGTCGTCTGATGTGTGTCTTTAGGTCGGTGTAAGGTACTGTTGTTATGTCAACTGTGGTCATGAGAGCAGCATCACCAGCCATTTGATCTGCGGTCTCATTGCCAGGTATCCCACAGTGACCTGGTACCCAGCATATGGTTATTTCTAAATCTGAAGCATATGCAGTCATTATGACCTTTAAAAGAACATTGATTACATAGTTTTTTGACGACCTTCCTGATGACAATGCCTGCACAACGCTTAGAGAATCTGTGTAGACGATGGACTTTGGAATCCGATGTTCAAGGATGTGATTTGACACGAGTAAAATGCCATACGCTTCTGCCGTGTAAATACTGCTGTGAAAATTCATTGTTTTGATAACTCTAAAATTTGGTCCGTGCGCTGCACAAGAGACAGTAGAATTAGTTTTGGACGCGTCACTATAGAAGTCTGCGCACCTGTACTTGTCCTGCAGGAACAGGAAGTGCTGCAGAATTGCATTCCTGGGTACCCTATTTTTTTCTACACGAATGAATGACAGGTCGCATGTTACAGGACGAAGATGCCATGGTGCGATGAAATTATGAATGGGTGTCTTGTGCGTGTCTGAAAGGGGGACATGGAGTGCAGAAGCCTCTTCCCTAACTCTGAGAGAGAACGGTAAGGGAATAGATGGCCTGTTTAAAAAGAGTTGTAAATTTGATGTATCGTTCATGATGGGATTAAAAGGATGGTTGGTCAGAGACACGATCTTCGATGCATACAACAGGTCAACATACTCCCGCTGATGCCCTAGGCACCATTTGTCGCACTCGACATAAAGACTTTCAACAGGGCTAGTGCGGAATGCGCCACATGAGAGGCCAAGGCCAAGATGCAGCACTGGGTCGAGCATTTTTAGTGCTGTTTTTGTAGCAGACCCATACACGACACTGCCATAGTCGAGCCGAGACCCCACCAAGGCCGTGTAAAGGCGCAGCAGGAGTTGTTTGTCGGCCCCATAAGATTGATGTGAGAGGACCTTAAGAATATTCATTGTTTTTAAGCATTTGCATTTGAGCTGTCTGATATGCGGGATGAATGTAAGCTTTTCGTCGAATAAAATGCCTAAAAACTTGTGTTCCTTGTGCACAGGAATCGACACGCTGTTAAGAGTAATGTCTGGGTCTATATGGACCCCGCGCTTCCTAGAGAACACAACGCAGGAGCTTTTTACAGGATTCAATTTAAAACCATTCTTGTCTGCCCAGCCGGCAAGCTTCTTGACGCCGAGCTGGACTTGACGTTCGCAGACGGACATATTACATGATTTAAACGATATCTGCACGTCATCTACATACATGGAGTAAGAAATTGTAGGCGGCAGTGCCTTCCCAAGGGAGTTCATTTTTACTATGAAGAGAGTGCAGCTTAGAACTCCGCCTTGCGGCACGCCATTTTCTTGCACGCGAACATTTGACAGTGCACAACCAACTCTGACGCGAAAGGTTCTCTCCGACAAATAGCTAGCAAGGGTGTTAAACATATTACCAGAAACACCGAATGACTTCAGGTCAGTAAGGATCCCATAACGCCAAGCAGTGTCAAAGGCCTTTTCTAGGTCGAAAAACACAGTTAAACAGAACTGTTTATGCACGAAGGCATCCTTAATATACGACTCTAGTGCCACAAGTTGATCATTCGTGGATCGCCCGGCCCTGAAGCCTGCCTGGCAGCTCTCGAGAAGGCCGTTATACTCCAAAAAGTACACGAGCCTCCGGTTTATCATCTTCTCGAGAAGCTTGCACAGGCAGCTGGTCAGGGCAATGGGTCGATAGCTAGCGGGAGAAGAAGGGTCCTTCCCTTCTTTCAAGAATGCTACAACTATGGCATCCCTCCAAGACTTTGGAATGTGCCCCGAAAGCCATATCTTGTTGAAAAGGTGAAGAAGTGTTACAAGAGTGTCTGTGTGTAAGTTCTGTATCATTGTATATGTAATGTTGTCTGGGCCTGGAGCTGAGGGTTTACACGTGTTCAGAGCAGCCCTCAGCTCGTGTAGTGAAAACAGGGAGTTGTACGAAGTCTGTGATTTGTTGTTGTCGTGTAGGGACTTCTTTTCACAAGAGGCTTTATGTTTCAGGAAAGTGTTCGTGTAGTGTGCTGAACTGGACACGTGTTGGAAGTGCTGTGCAAGTGTGTCAGCCTGGTCTTCCAGAGTGTCCCCTGTTGTACTGACCAGGGGCAGGCTGAGTTTATGTTGTCCTTTGAGTTTGCGTATACGTGTCCATACTTTCCGTGTGTCTGTGTAGGAGTTTATTGATGTTATGAATGTACGCCAACTCTCTCGTTTTGCCTCACGGCGCACACGTTTTCCTAATGCCTTGGCCCGTTTGAACAAGAGGAGGTTTCCCGACGTGGGGTACCGACGAAGGATACCCCACGCCTTGTTCTGGGCCTCTCGCGCCCACCTACAGTCCTCATTCCACCACGGCCTCCGCTGGTTGCGCGGGGCACCAGAGACGTGGGGAATGGACTTTTCGGCGGCGTCGAGGATGTGCGCTGTGAGGAGTTGGGTAGCTTCTTCAACGTATAGGTGTCCTATGGATGTGTGGTGTAGTTTGGATGTCTCTGTAAATGTATTCCAATTAGCTCGTGCTTCATTGAACCTATTATGGGAAGATGAACTGCTTGGGCCTTTATCTATATATGTAAGTGAGGTGGGGAAGTGGTCACTGCCATATGGGTCAGTTCCCACACCCCACTCGAGAAGAGGAAAGAGAACTGCGGAGCCAATCGCCAAGTCAAGACATGAGTATGTCTTGTGTCCTATGTTATGGTATGTAGGCTGTTTACTGTTGAACAGGCATGCTCCTGAAGATGTAAGGAATTTCTCTATGAGGCGACCTCGGGCATCCGTGCGAGAAGAGCCCCAAAGAGTGTTGTGAGCATTAAGGTCGCCTGTCAGGATGTATGGTTCGGGCAGCTGATCAACCAGCGCCTCGAAGTCAGAGCTTAAAAGTGAAACATCAGGAGGAATGTATATGGAGCATACCGTTATCAACCTATTAAATATTATCGTTCGAATTGCCACAGCCTCCAGGATAGTGTTCAAGGTGACAGGGTGGCATGGTAAGGATTTGCGGGCGATTATGGCCACACCGCCAGAAGAGAGTGTGCAGCCAACCCTGTCCTTTCTGTATACCATGTAACTATTCAAGAAATTTGTGTTCTTGGAATTCAGGTGTGTTTCCTGAACACACATTACACTTGACTGATTAGCATGCAGAATCTCATAGACGTCGTCAAGATTATTTAGAAGGCCTCTGCAGTTCCATTGAACGATATTTTCTCTTCCCATTATTATGTATTAGAGCTACTGGAGTGTGACTATTTATGTAGGGTCTTTCGGGGCTTGAACTCTTGGACGGGGTTTCTTTACCTCCTCTGGAGGTTTAGATGGGCGGACCCGTTCCTTCCGCTGCGAAGCAGACAGGAAGGGTCCCACATCGAAGTCATCATCTGATTTGGAAGGGGTACCCGGCGTACCGGACCCCCCGGACCTGGCACCCTTTGCGGTGCCCTTCTTTTTGGCCGCGACCGCCGAGGGCGTCAGGAGCGCCCTGGGTGGCACAGGCGGTGCGGCGGAGGTGGGAACTGCTGCGGTTTCCTCCAGCTCCATCTCCTCCGGGCCCTCGCATGTGCTTCGGGCCGGTGGAGAGGAGGAAACAGAGGGTGCAGCAGCATCCCCAACGGACGTGGATGCCACCACAGTCGCTGCTGACTTAGCAGGCGGTGCGGTGGCGGGTTGGGCCGCCAGAGGCAACCCAGGGGGGGGCGGAGGCGGGACCAAGTCCGACTCGCGGTACTGGGTCCCCGCCGAAACCAGACGCCGCTCCGCCCCCCGGCGAGCTGCGTCGGCGTACCTGCCCAGAGGGAAGGAGGCGAACCTCTTCCGTGCCTCTGGGAAGGTGATGTTTTCGTTGACTTTCAAGGCAATGATCTGTTTCTCTTGTTTGAACTTTTCACAGCTCCTAGAATAGGCAGCGTGTGGTCCCTGGCGGTTGGCACAGGTGAAGTTCTCGGATTTACAATTGTCAGTTTGATGATCATGTGCTGCACATTTTGCGCACGTCAATTTACCACGACAAGACGTTGTGCCGTGCCCAAACCGCTGACACTTGAAACAGCGGCGTGGGTTTGGCACGTAGGGTCGGATTGGACATCTCAAAAACCTGCATTGACCGACTCAGGAAGGCTAGAGCGGTCAAGTGTCAAGATTATGCGTTTAGTTGGAATTATTTCATCATTTCGGCGTATGGTGATTCGCCTCACTGCTGTCACGCCCTGATCTCGGAGGCCTTCGAGCAGATCTGCTTCAGTCTCATTCATTAGATCCCGATCAGAGATCACGCCCTGGCAGCTATTGAGGCTGCGATGGGGCGTGATCTTGATGTCAACATCTACCATGCGCGTTTGCTTAAGGAGGTTAGAGGATTGTTGTTTGTTTTCAACTTCTATCAGAACCTCTCCCGTTGTGAGTTTCTTAGCCTTGTACGACTTTCCGATAAGGCTTTCAAGAAACTTTGAGATTAGAAACACAGACTGGGAAGTGATGGGCTTTGCCTTGTCAACAGATTCCATGATCAAAAACCGCGAGAAATTATCAGGCTTTGGGGAAGAGATCGATTGCAAAGGAGGAAAAGAAACTTCGGTTCGGCCCCTTTTCGGGGGCCGATCACGTCTGGGGGGGGGGTTTGAAGATGCCATATGATACATTGGAAAGCAGGGAGACGGGGGTACTTTCTCCTTTGACCTTACCCTGGTAGTCAAAGAGGTCCCGGACCTCCCTGCCTGGTGGACAGGCAGGGAGCCCATCGGCCGGAGCTTGACCAAGGCTCCGACGGCCACCGTTAGAGGTTTCTACCTTTCACCTTAAAAACACGTCACCACGGTAGGTCACAGCTTATGTTGGGGGTCTCGGGGTCCGCGGTATCGCCAGTACCGTCACCAAGATTACTCAAGGTGCCCCGTGCGGGGTTCCACTTGGCGTCACGAGGTGGCCTCCTGCTGTGCGTATATGCGGACCGTCCCATCTGGTCATAACTTTCTTTAGTTTAGACGCAAATGGTCCGCTCATTACCGAATAGTCAGCTCCCGTGTCTACGAGGGCGACTACGTCAAAGCCGTCGATGGACACCTTGACGTCAGATGCAGTCTTCCTCGAGTTCCGGGTTCGTCGGGGCGTCGTATCTCTGCTTGTACGTGTTGACGGTCGGGCACTGTGCATCGTCGTTGTCGTCGTCTTCTCAACGGACGTCTCGGTCAGGTCGGGTACGCGTCGCGCCGTGTAGCTGTCGTCGTGTTCAGGAGTCTCGTCAGGGCTGGGTCGGGTCGTCGGGATGAGGGCATGTCGTGAATCACTGTCTTCGGTGCGTCCTTGCGTCGTTGGAGCGTTTCCAGTATTTCGCCGTAGAGCAACTTCACCTCCAGAAGTTGCTGCTTTTAGTTTCCCCCGCGTGGGCTGGGGGACCTTCCACGTGCGAAATCAGCATTGCTACGGCGGTTAGGCGACTGGTATGGGTAGGGCGATGGCGATCGGTGTGAGCGGGCTGGTCCTCGGTTGGTGTTGCACAGGTATTCGTCGATCTCAGTAGGGCGCTGGCCGGGTCGGGGGCGTGGGGCGTCGACGGAGAAACCACGCAGTCCGAGTCTCCTGTACGGGCAGCGACGATAGATGTGATCGGCCTCCCCGCAATGGTAGCACAGCGGACGATGATCTGGCGTTCGCCAAACGTCAGTCTTCCTCGGCGTCTGGGTTTGGGCTGTGTACGGCGGTACGGTCGACGGCGGTGAGAGTGGGGACGGCGGCGAGAGTGGACGGCGGTACGGTGGAGCTTCTTGTAGACGGGTTCGAGCAGGGCGGGGTCGACGAACAACCGCAGAATAGGTCATCGCCTGTGGCTCGCGGGGTGCCTCGGATGGCATAGAAGTGCCCAAAGCGTGTTGAACCTCTTCGCGGATGACGTCAGTCAGGGAAGCCACTTGAGGTTGCGGCGTCGTCGGAAAAAGCTTCCGAAGCTCCTCCCTGACCACTGCTCGGATGGTCTCACGCAGTGTGTCGGAGCTTGTAGCCCCGGCACCGATCGTCTCGGAAACCATCACGTTGACCGGGCGATCGTACTGCCTCGTTCGAGCTTCCAGCGCCTTCTCCATCGCGGCCGCCTCAGACGCGAATTCGCCCACCGTCTTGGGAGGATTGCGGACAAGGCAAGCAAAAAGCTCCTGCTTTAGCCCTCGCATGAGAAACCTCAGTTTCTTTTCTTCTGTCATCTCCGGATCCGCACGTCGAAACAACCTCTTCATCTCCTCAACAAAGATCACTACCCCTTCGTTGGGGTGCTGCGTCCGAGTTTCGAGTAAAAGCGCTGCGCGTTCTTTTCTGACCACGGTAGTGAAGGTCTTAGTGAACTCGCTTTTGAACTGAGCCCAGTTTGTCAAGGAGCTCTCGTGGTTCTCGAACCAAGTGCGAGCCGAATCTTCCAAGTAAAAGAAAACGTGCCGGAACGTTTCTGCGTCGTCCCACCTGTTAAATTTCCGGACGCGCTCCAGTTTTTCCAACCATTCTTCTGGGTCTTCTGCGGGGGCTCCTCGGAATGATGGCGGTTCCCGTGGCTGCTGCAGAACGACAGGAGGATTGGCTTGGTTGAGCATGGCGCTGGTTGCGACGTCTTTCTTCTTCGTCTTCTCCGGTAGTAGACCGAACTCAGGTGGTAAATCTTGCACGCGGAGGCTGGCTCTTGTTGGACTGGCTTGGCGGCTTCCAGAGGTTGTAGTGGGCATGAAGGGTGCGTACCCAGCACCTTCACCAGATGTCACGAAGACAAGGACGAAGCAGTTGTCTTGAATGAGAAATACGTTTATTGGAGCGAACTTGTGCTCCCCTAACAACTCAAAAGAATACAGAGGCGGCGAAGCAGCGGTCAACAAAGTGACTTGCACAGGCGGGTGTCGTCGAATCGAATGCCCCGGCGTCCGCACTGCAGCCTTTTTATCTTTCGGCGCGCGTGGTTCTCGAAACGTCGATTCGCATCGAGAACATAGTAGATCGAAGAAGATTATTCTGGGCTGTTCGCGTTAGATCGGAATGCTCTCCCTATCACAACAGATAACTCATGCGGCACAGAAAGAAAGAATGGAACACGCGCTTCCCTTGGCGCAGAGATAACGCAGACCGGCGCAGCCAGGCGGTAAAAGCAAAACACAAATAAACAAACCCAATGTATGGTTCGCGGCAATATGAAGACCTCGGCGACGTTTCACGGGCTACGAACCACCGATGTCACAGTCGGGAGAGACTGTTTATTCCTTGAGTACGACACTTTCAACCCGCTCCGCTACTTGAAATCTCTTTTTTGTGACCTTAAAGACCCCCAGGTGGTCAAAATTAATCCGGAGCCCTTCACTACGGCACGCCTCATCGCCTGCGTTGCGTTGGCACGTTAAACCCTACAATTAATCAATCAATCAATCAATCAATCAATCAATCAATCTTTTTTGTGACCTGGCTTGTGTATTGTTGGTTTTTAACGTGACAGCGTTATCAGGCTCATTTTTTTCAATTTTCCCGTGCCTGCTAGCCGTCCGTTATGAGCCGCGCTCATTAAGCGTCCGCGGAAATACGTCACCGCTGCCAACGGGAAGCTACGACTGACGCAGGCAGATGTGAATACTCACCTGACTCTAGAATACGCGCGGCACCAATTCATGTGCGGAAAGAAGGACAATGATAGTACCGCCGGGACGAAATTGATTGAATAGGTTCCTGGAGGAAGGAAAGCGTGTCCCGTGCTATGTGGAGAGGGGATAGAAGGAAGGGGACAGAGATGAAAGAAAAAAATTAGTCATTCCACTCAATGTGACAGCTGTCGGAAGTGGAGACCACTGATTCGCCATAATGGTATGTGGCGCCGTTATCCGCTCACTGTTTTCACCCATCACGCTCTTCGCCGCCCTGTCTCATTCCTCTCCTGATAAATTGAACGGAGGTTTGTTCAACGGATTTCGAATTTCCCGCTTTCGCAGTGCTCGCGCCCCCTGCCTATAACTGCTCCAGGAGGTTTTCTGTTCTTTTTGTGCTTGCTTTTCCCCCTGCCCATACCGGTGTTGCACTGCCACCTTTTTTTCACTTACTATCGTAAAACCCAACCGAAAGAGCGTTCCAAACGCGGGCGATGCCGGTTAATTCCGTACATTTTGCCTCAAATGTACCTCCAGTGTTTTTTTCGCTAAACAACAGGGAGATGTATGCCAAGCGCCAGCGCTTCACGAGTTTCGAACGCTTATGACTACATAAATCGCTTCGCTTTCGAAGCCTCTGTGGGACGCCGCGCCGACAGCCTCTACGACGGAATGCCGTGGGGTTCTACTTGGGTCCAGCAAGCGAGCTACGACGACAAGGCGAGCCCCTAAAGTGCTCTGCACTAAAAAGGCAGAAATGAGTGGCAGGCCGCCCCCAGCTTTGCCCGCAACTGACGCCAGCACACTAAAGCGGCTCTCCCATCCAAACTAATCCCGACACGAACATTGTGTCATCTAACAAGGGGGCAGATCATTATCTCGTGCGTTTGAAAATCCAAGGAGGCTGTAGGTTATGAGCAGAAACGAACTAAAAGGTCTAGTAGTAAAAATATAACCAAGTTTATTGCGCTTAATTACTTTTTTAATTTTTAATTTTAATTCTTAATTTACTTTCCGAATATTCCGCGGTTCAGTCACAACCACGATGTGTCTTGGGCAAACAGTTGATGGCACAACGCGACCAAGATAAAAACGATCACCCAAAACTATTTCGGGATGTCATCACCGAGAACACTCATACACGGCGCCTTGGCATGGCCCTACTGCAAAGCGGCTGAGCAGCTCTCACAACCTCCAAAATACAGAAAATCTCTATGGAGTTGGGCCACATTATAAAACACCTAACCAGGGGAACAGCACAAGGGAAAGAGGAAATCAAAAGACTGGTACAGACCTGCCGTGCAGAAAGCCTGCCCGCACCGAAGAATACCAAATAAACGCCTTCGCCAGGACAAATACAAGGCAGGCCTCAATCTGCCAATTTCCACGGTCGCCAAAGGGGTCCAAAAATTGGGTCTTAGAACACCTTTGAAGACATCACGGAAGCTACTCTCCTACCGCAAAGGAAGGGGCTGTCAAAAAAGTTAGGCGGGCAATCCCCCCCTGTTGTATCCTGACGTTGCAAACTTGGAAGCTTGATATCGTGACGTCAGTACCTCACGTGGTTTTTCCTTTCCTTGAGCCACCGCTATAAAAAGGCGAGGCTCACAAAATAAAGCGTTCACTATCACGGCGATCTGCGTGCTGTGTTGTTATCGTCCGGCCGCCCTCAGTCCCCGCCGGCCCAGGCGGGATAGCAATGGCGACGAGTATCGAACCAGCCTTTTGAAGATTACGGAGGCAACCACCAACCTGCGGAAATGTCGGGCCAAATGCCACAGTTCGACGACGCAAACTTTAAGTGGACTTCGTATGTCATCCGCATTAAATCGTACTTCGAAGCAAACGGCATTGTAGATGATGCTAAGAAAAGAGCGCTTCTCGTCTCGGCCCTCGGCACAAAAACCATCGATGTGTTCAGTGGGCGTTGTGCGCCGCATAAGGTTAATCAGTTATCCTACGCGTCAACGGTGAAGTTCTTGGAAGACTTTTTCGCACCGAAGCCGAACGAGATAACGGAGAGCTTCAAGTTTTTTAGCAGAATTCAAAAGGAGGACGAATCTGTGCAAAGGTTCATTTTGGAACTTCGAAGCTTGGCCGACAGATGCAACTTCGGGGAAATGTTGGACCGCATGCTACGGGACAGAATAGTTTGTGGAATTCGAAGTGTCGAAACACAAAGGGCCTTGCTGGCTCGACCGAAGTTGACTTTGCAGGAAGCGGAAAACATGGTGCTCGCGGCGGAAGCAGCGGGAAAAGACGCAAAGCTGATGAAAGCTCCGGACCTGAAGGTCGAGCCGGGATTACACAAGCTGGCAAGTGAGCGGCGGCATAAGTCTTCATGGAAAAGCACCAAGGACCGGCACGGACCATCGAAAGCATGCGACTGGTGCGGCAGCCAGGAGCACTCCGAAGCAACCTGCCCGTTCAAGAACGCCAAATGTTTCCAGTGTGGAAGAAAAGGCCACCTTGCAGCGTTATGCCGTTCGACAGGCAAGCGGAAGCAAAAGACGTTTGCCATTACGGGGGACCTGGAGTCGGACGATGACCAAACGCAGTCGGCGCAGCTGTCCTCTCTGAAGCAAGACCCCGTCGTCGAGGACAAGATCATCGGGCCAGTGCGGCGCAAGTTCTGTTGGGGTGGAGTGGACCTCGTTATGGAAATGGACACCGGCTCACCAGTATGTGTGTTATCCTGGGACGCCTACAACATCCATCGAGCTAGCTGCCCACCACTCGAGAAGTCTGATTTGAAGCTACCGTACTACTTGGGGCCACTGCCAGTCGCCGGTAAGCTGACTCTCCCAGTTTCTTACGGGGATAAGACCGCTACTGCGCCAGTGACAGTGCTTCGTCAGTCAGGACCGTGTTTATGCAGTCGAGACCTCACACAAAAGCTAAACAACTTGGGAGTTGCTGTCCTTAGCTTGTCCAGCTCTGCCAGTCAGGAGGGAGGTCTGAACTTGGAGACCATTTTGACAGACTACAGTGATGTGTTTGAGCCAGAATTAGGCCTATTCAAGGTACCACCCGCGCACCTGTACGTGAAGGAAGGTGTGGTACTGAAGTTCTTCAAGGCAAGGCCGCTACCATACGCCACGGTGGATGTTGCGTTGGACAGACTATTGGCATCCGGTGTGCTGTCTCCAGTGGCGCATTCTGAGTGCGCAACGCCCATCGTGCCGGTTGACAACGCAGACGGGTCGATCCGGATTTGTGGGGATTACAAGTTAACCGTCAACGCAGCGTGTGAAACGGAACAATACCCACTTCCCGTGATAGACGACATCTTCCCTGCTCTCAACGAGGGAGACTTGTACAGCACATTGGACTTGAGCGACGCGTACAATCAGATACCATTGGACGAAGAGTCCAAGAAGTTGACTGTCATCAACACCCATCGGGGACTGTTTTGTTATAACCGCCTGCCCTTCGGAGTGTCGTCTGCTCCGGCTATTTTTCAGCGCACCATGGAAACCATTCTGACAGGTATTCCAGGGGTACAAGTGTACCTGGATGACGTGCTGGTTGCTGAAAGAAAGCTGGACGGGGGAACCACTCTCAAGGCGCTACTCTAGCGGTTTCGTGAGAATGGCGTGAAGCTCCGGAAAAGCAAGTGCACCTTCCGGAGGCCTGAGGTGTCATACTTGGGTCACAGGATCAGCAGCGAAGGTCTACAGCCCCTGGAGAAGAAAATGGAAGCTGTAATGAAGGCTCCAAGTCCCAAGAACGTAAGCGAGTTGCGTTCTTACATTGGTCTTCTCACTTACTACAAGTTTGTTCCCAACATGGCTAGCCTGCTCGCTCCGCTCTACGACCTGCTAAGTAAGGATTCCCGCTGGGTATGGGGCCCGAAACAGCAGGAAGCGTTAGACAAGTCGAAGCTCGCACTGCAGCAAGCCAAGATGCTAACGCATTTTGATCCCACCAAGCCACTGCGCCTCGAGTGTGACGCGTCACCGCACGGCATAGGAGCGGTGCTCTCTCATCGAGTCGGAAGCATCGACAAGCCGATTGGGTTCCGCTTGCGAAGGCTGTCTAAGGCGGAACAAAATTATTCGCAACTCGAGCGAGAGGCGTTGGCGTTGGTGTTTGGGGTTACCAAGTTTCGGGACTACCTGCTTGGGCGATCTTTTATACTTGTTACAGATCACAAGCCATTGGTGGGTTTGTTCCGAGAAGACCGCCCCACGTCACTCATGGCCGCGGCCCGGATCCAGCGTTGGGCTTTGCTGCTAGGAGCCCATCAGTACAAGATCGAGTACAAGCCAGAGCCTGACAACCAAAACGCGGACGCCCTCAGTCGACTTCCGTTGAACACCCCGGAGGAAGTCACCGAGGAACTTCCAGAGTACGTGCATTCGTTGCAACAATTTGACAACACGCATCTTTCGTCACAGGTGCTCCGGCAGATGACTTCCAAGGACGAGCTACTCCAGACAGTTCGAACTTTCATACTCAACGGCTGGCCACGTGACCGGAACTTAGATCCGCGCTTGGAACCGTATCTGTCAAGGAAGTTGGAGCTGACGGTGGTTCATGGTCTCGTGTATTGGGGTCATCGAGTCATCGTGCCGGCTGCTGCACGGGAACAGATGCTGGAACTGCTCCACGAGACTCACCAGGGGGCCTGTGCAATGAAGGCGGTCGCTCGCACGAGTGTCTGGTGGCCACGTTTGGATAGTGACATCGAACAAATGGCGACTAATTGTCCCTCGTGTGTACAATTTCGGCCTATGCCACCGGCGAAGCCACCTGTTAACTGGCCGATGACGCAGGAGGTCTGGTCCCGGCTGCATGTTGATTTTGCAGGGCCACTGAACGGCATGATGATTCTGGTGGTGGTGGATTCGCACACCAAGTGGATAGAGGCAGTCATGATGCCGCACGCCACGGCCGAGGCTACTATCACGGCGCTGCGCGAGATCTTCAGCCGGTTAGGTATACCTAGAACGGTGGTAAGCGACAATGGAACCCAGTTTACGTCCGACGCATTTGCCAAGTTTCTGGCTGGAAACAACGTCAAACACTTACGTACGGCACCTTACCACCCGCAATCAAATGGTCTAGCTGAAAGGGCCGTTCGGACCATTAAGGACGGTTTAAAGAAGCTTCAGCTGGGCAGTCTACCTACGCGTTTAGCGAAGCTTCTTTTTAACTATCGAAGAACACCTCAGGAAGACGGACACTCCCCGTCTCAGCGGCTCTTGGGATACCAAATTCGGTCGCGCCTAGACACCTGCCTTCCTCCGCCTGTGTCTTTTCCGTTGTGTACGCAGGAGGACAGCGAAAGTACGCCTGGCCCTGGTGACTCTGTCTGGGCACGCAATTTCGGCGAAGGAGAACGCTGGCTTCCAGGAACTGTAAAAGGAACCACGGGCTCCCGCATGGTCACAATCCAGACGGATGAAGGTCCAACTAGCGAAACTATAAGTACAAGCATTATTAAAGACTCGCGTCACAGCATGTCAAACATTATTACAGACGGAATACCAAAACGAGTCGGAAAAATTCTCCCATCTACAATGAAGGCAGTTCAAATTACATGGACACCCTGACGCGAGTTTCTGGAAGGGATTGAGGCTGCCGACCAAGAAGCACGCGAAGTCACATCGTGCTCCTTGGGACCACTACTGCAACACCCCCCTCCCCGAAAAACATGGAGAACCTCTCTTCTTTCTAATGTATGTATGTATGTTTGTGGTTTATTATCGCAAGGGTTTCTAAGACCAAAGAGCGCCAGAACTATGTTATGTGGTCTTTCAATAGTCATGTTTGTGCTTACAATATGTATGAAATGAGTATGATATATCCTAAAATACTGTATATATGGGTGTAGAGGGCCCGTCCACTAAAGCATGACGATGTTCATAATGGTGGCTGAAATGGATTATGGGTGCAACGTGATGCACCTCGAGCCAAAGAGCATGCGACGAGAGTGGGCCATCCGTGCGGACAAAGGGAGCATGAGGGCCTCACTCGCTGCTCGTAGGCTCTGAGGTCACGCACTGTACGAGATGAGTTTTAAAAACTTGATGTCTGCAAGATAACTTAAAAGGCTTTTGTTTGTAAACATAGGTTCATCTCCTAAAAACAGTGAAGGATGTAGTGGAATGTTGTAGGTATATATTTTAGGGAAATGCCGTTTTCTGGCTTCATTGCAGAATGTGCACTCAATTAACACATGAAGGACGGTGAGCCGTTCCCCACACTTGTTACAAACAGGTGGGAGTGTTCCATTCAAAAGATATGCATGTGTAGCGTAAGTGTGGCCTATTCGCAGTCTGCAAATGGATACTTCAATGAATCTGTTTTGTTTTTCTGTTGTGTATCTTCCTAGGTTTGGTTTTACTGAGTGGAGCTTGTTGTCTGTGTGTGTGTCCCACATGTGCTGCCAGCATTTACGGATTCCCCTCCGGATTACTGGTTTCAGATCGAGGTGAGGGACCTGCGCTACATCAACACCACTACGTAGGGCCGCCAAAGTGGCGTTCTGGTCAGCAATTTCATTGCCCAGAATGCCACTGTGTCCAGGGATCCAGCAAACAAGTATTTTTAGCTTTGACTTATAGGCAGTTATAAGAGCTTTAAAAAGGCGGTTTAGAATAACGTTTTTTGTGGGCTTAAAGGAATCCAATGCAGTTACTACGCTTAGGGAGTCTGTGTAGATGACTGATTGTTGTATTTTGTTCTGTGTAATGTGTTCCATTGTGATTAGGATACCATTGGCTTCTGCTGTAAAGATGCTACAATTTCTGTTCAATGTCCTTGTGCTGGCAAAGTCCGGGCCATGTGCAGCACAGGAGACAGAAGAAGAAGACTTGGAAGCATCTGTGTAAAAAGAGGCGCATGGATATCTGTGTTGTAAACTTAAGAAATGCTGTAAAATCAATTCGCGGGGTGCACGACGCTTGTCAATTTGTTTAAAGGATGTGTCACAATGAATAGTTGACATGTCCCAAGGTGGGACTATATCGGCGATACAGGTTTTTATGCCATCATCTAAAGACACCCCTATCTTCTCTGCAAGGCCTTTGACACGCAAGGCTACAGGGGCAGGGATCGACGGGCGCGCTAAATACAAATGGGCGGATGAGATGTCATTCACAATAGAATTGCATGGGTGATTCGTCAAAGACATTGTCCTAATAGCATAGAGGAGTGCTGTATAAGCACGCTGGTGCTCTAGGCACCAGTGGTCGCATTCTACATAAAGACTCTGGATTGGACTTGTCCTGAAGGCTCCAGAGGCAAGGCGAAGGCCCAAATGTAGTACTGGGTCTAACATTTTAAGGCAGTTTTAGACGCGGACCCGTATGTTACACTTCCATAGTCTATACGTGACCTAACTAAACTCACAAAGAGACGTAGAAGGCAGTCTTTATCAGCACCATAAGGCTGATGTGACAACACTTTTAAAATGTTAATGGTGTTTAGGCATTTTTGTTTGAGTTTCTTTAAGTGCTGTACGTACGTTAGTTTTCCGTCAAGTACAACACCTAAAAACTTGTGTTCTTTCTTCACAGCAACCCGTTCTTCGTTCAGTGTGACATCGGGTTCTCGACGAATTCCACGCTGTCTTGTGAATAAAACACATGTACATTTGTGAGGATTCAATTTAAAACATTTTTCTTCCGTCCATTTTGCAAGCCTATTCACACCTAACTGTATCTGCCTTTCACATATGGACTGATTGCATGCCCTAAAGCTTATTTGGACGTCGTCAACATACATTGAGTAGGAGATTGAGGGTGGCAACGATTTCCCAAGTGAATTCATTTTAATTATAAACAGAGTACAGCTTAATACTCCACCCTGAGGAACCCCATTTTCTTGCATGTATGTTCTTGATACCACTGTCCCTACTCTTACCCTAAATGTCCGCTCCGACAAATAACTTTCAATAGTGTTTAGCATATGTCCAGACACACCGAATGCCTTGAGATCAAGCAGTATGCCGTAACGCCAAGTTGTGTCGTATGCTTTTTCTAAGTCAAAGAAAACAGAAAGACAGTGCTGTTTGTGGATAAAAGCATCTTTGGCATACGACTCAAAGGCAACTAGCTGGTCAGTTGTGCTTCGACCTGATCGGAAACCAGCCTGACAACTGTCTAGGATGCCGTTATATTCAAGAAAATGGATTAGCCTCTTATTTACCATTTTTTTTTTCAAAAACCTTTCCTCAGCAACTTGTCAGAGCTATTGGTCGGTAACTGGCAGGTAGTGAGGCATCTTTCCCCTGTTTTAATACGGCAACTACAACTGCTTCTCTCCAAGCTCTCGGAAAGTATCCTGCCGCCCATATTTTGTTGAACAAGTGCAAGAGTGTTCGGAGAGTTTCTGGGTGCAGATGTTGTATCATTGTGTATGATATACTATCTGCCCCAGGCGCTGAAGCCTTACATGTTCCCAAGGCGACCAAAAGCTCTGTTATGGAAAATTCGATGTTGTATGGTTCGTCAGATCTTTTGTTATCACGAATCGGTTTCTTCTCCATATATGTTTTGTGTCGTAAGAAAGCATTCGTGTAATGAGCAGAACTCGATACATATGAAAAGTATTTCGCAAGTGTGTTAGCCTGGTCCTCTAGGGTATCGCCTGTACTGTTGACCAAAGGTAGGGTGTGTGTTTTCCGTCCATTAAACTTTTTAATTCTGTTCCATACTTTGCCTGCATCTGTGTACGAGTTGATAGAAGTTACGAAAGAGCGCCAGCTATCTCTTTTTGCTTGCTGCCGAATGCGTCTTCCTTGTGCTTTTGCACGTTTGAAGGAAATCAAGTTTTGCGTAGTGGGGTACCTGCGAAGGACACCCCACGCCTTATTTTGAGCCTGCCGTGCAAGCCTACACTCTTCATTCCACCACGGCCTCCTAGTGTTAGGTGTGGCACCAGATGTTTGCGGAATTGAGCCCTCGGCAGCATGAAGAATGTGTGCAGTCACCAGTTCACAGGCTTCGTCAATGCCCAAATAGCTTAAGGACGTGTATGAAAGCTGAGATAATTGTTTAAATTTTAACCAATCAGCACCAGATTCCTTAAACTTTTTATGGCAGATGGAACTGTTACGGGCTTTATCATTGCCTTTCAAGATGACAGGGAAGTGGTCGCTCCCATAGGGGTTGTCGTCCACTTCCCATTCAACAGCCGGAAAGAGGACAGAAGAGCCGATCGCCAAGTCTATGTGTGAGTATGTATTGTGTGTAGTGTTGTAGTATGTCGACTCTTTTTTGTTATAGAGACAAGTTCCGGGTGAGAAGAGGAATTTTCCTATCAAGCGGCCCCGGGAATCTGTGCGTTCAGATCCTCATAGTGGGCTGTGTGCATTCAGATCACCTACGAGTAGGAACGGTTCCGGCAGCTCATCTATGAGAGACTCAAATTCAGAGCTAGATAATCGATATTCAGGGGGAATGTATAGTGAGCAAATTGTTGTTAATCTGTTGAAAATAATTGCCCGGATTGCAGCCGCTTCCAGGGCGGTACGCAATTGAAGAGATTGGCAAGGGATAGATTTTTGCGTAACTATAGCTACGCCACCAGAGCAGTGCGTGCAGCTATCTCTGTCTCTCCTAAATACTGAGTATTGGTTCAGGACATTGGTGTGCTTAGGTTTCAAGTGTGTCTCCTGTAAACATAGGATGGCTGATTGTGTTTTGTGTAGGATTTCATATATATCATCTAGGTTTTTAATAAGGCCCCGGCAGTTCCACTGTGTAATTATTTGTGCTACCATAAATGTTTAGGGAGGAGATTTTACCTCGTGTAGATGAGGACTCGGGCTGGATGTATACTATCTATTTAGTTCTGACTTGGGCCTGTGACACGGGTGGCTGATGGCTTTTTGCCTCGCCCCGCCATGGTGCGCTGTTCTCTTTGTACCTTTGGCACTGGCAGAGACGGTGTTACCTCCATGTCATCATCTGAGTGGTGTGACTGTGACGAGATGGAGTCCTTGCGGGCTCCACCTCGGGATATGTTCGAAGTGGAGGCAGGAGCCCCTGCCGTCCCCGACTGTTTGTTGGACGCAGAAGTGGTCGTGGGATCGACCACATCTACGTCCATGGCCGCCTGCAGTCTGGCAGCCGGAAGAGGAGGATTGACGGCAGAGCCGTCACTCCTCACACTCGCAGCTAACACAACACTTGCGGGCGCCACAGGTGTCATGTCGGATGGTTGGGCTGCCTTGGGCAGCACCTGGGGGGGCTGGGACGGCACCAAGTCTGCTTCGCAGTACTGGGTGGCCGCCGTGACTAGACGCCGCTCCGCCCCCCGGCGAGCTGCATCGGCATACCTTTGCGAAAACATTGAGTGTTTCTGTCGTGCTTCTTGATAGGTTATGTTCTGGGTGACCTTCATGTTTATGATTTCTTTCTCGGCTTTGAATTTAGCACATGACCGAGAGTATGCAGCGTGGGGTTGTTCACAGTTGGCACATTTCAATACGTTGGAAGCACAGTTCTCTGAAGGGTCATGATGTCCTGCGCACTTGGCGCATGTCAGTTTTCCGCGGCAGGTGGTAGTACTGTGCCCATACCGCTGGCACTTGAAGCAGCGACGTGGGTTGGGTATGTAAGGTCGTACGTTGCAATGAAGGAAGCCTGCAGTGACAGACTCCGGTAGGACACTTCGGTCAAAAGTTAGGATCACATGTTTCGTTTTTACTTCTTTGCCATCGCGTCTGATCATTATTCTTCTTACCGCAGTAACGCCCTGGTCACGCATGCCCTCGAGGAGGTCAGACTCACTTTCATTGAGCAGGTCCATCTCGGATATGACGCCCTGCGAGCTGTTAAGGCTCCGGTGTGGCGTTACAGCTACTTCAAGGCCAAGTAGGTCGGTCTGGTTCAAGAGACTATCAGATTGTTTTTTAGTAGAGAGTTCTACAAGCACGTCCCCCGATCTCAGCTTCTTTGCCTTGTAGTTCGTGCCAACTACACTCTCAATGAACTTGGCAATTAAGAAGACCGACTTGCAGGTAACTGGAGATTCCTTGTTCTTAGATTGTATCACTAAGAAGCGCGGAAAGTTGTCCGGGGTGTTAAATTTCTTGTTGGGCAGAGGTTTGAAAATTACATCGGTGCGGGCCCTTTTTGGGGCCCGATCATTCGGAAGAGAGAGTTTCGAAAATACCATGCGACATAGTATAAAGCAGGGAACTGGGGTACTTTCTTCTTTGACGTTACCCTGATGGTCAAAGAGGTCCCGGAGCTCCCAGCCTGATAGACAGACAGGGAGCCCATCGGCCGGAGCTTGACCAGGGCTCCGACGGCCACCGTTCACGGCTTCTAACCCTTCACCTTTCAACTTCTCGCCACGGTAGGTAACAGCTTAAGTATGGGGGGCTCGGGGTACGCGGTGTCGCCACTCACCGTCATCAAGATTACTCAAGGTGCCCCGTGCGGGGTCTTCTTTCTAAGCGTAGGAACATGAACCTTCGCGTGCGGAATAATCGCACACTCTGCGCAGGAAACGAACAAATCGTTATATTCACACATCTAGATTGGCGAAGCTCTTGGTAGGACACATCCGATGTTCACTAGAAACTGTAAATGCGGAAAACGTGCACCCTTTTCCACGCAACCTAGCCATGTCCACGCGTATGCGCAGGGGATAACAGTTCAAACATTACATAATAACTTCTGTGGAGAACTGGCATCCAGTTTTGACTCTCTTGTCACCTCAATATCAGTGTGAACTGATTGACAGGGCAGGGAACAAGCTGCTGCATCCGCGGCTCGCTGAAACTGATCAGCACCAAGAAGCCGAAATCTTCCCCGCCCACACCTTAAGCCACAAAAGCATAGATGGCGCCTGTCTTTCCTGTGCCACGGCAGTTTACAACCATTGAAGATAGTCTTGCTCTTCTTGAAGCTAGTCTGACTAACCTTCGATGATTGTAAAGTATTATTGGTAAATGCAACAACTCCGTTCCCAAACTCTCCCTGAGTGTCGGACTTACGCTATTCCGTAGTACATCTTAAGAGCTAAACATAGAGGTCACTCCAACTTTTTTGTCGTCGTCTGCTCTCTAACTTTGTCCTTGCGTATCACTCTGTATATCCGTCCACGATACTCGTTTTTGCCGTAACCCATGTAGGCATCTCTTACTTCTGTGTCTGCCAGCTGGTCATAAATTCCCCCGACATCTCAATAACATCACACTGCACATTTATACCCTGGCGAATAAATTTCCTTTTTTTATCTGCTACGATGAGAGACGCACCACATGCACTGAAACCTAAAGAACACACAAAACAATACCGTTTTTAATGTGAAGCAGTATACGTTTAACCCCGCCAGTTTTCATTCCGGTGAAGCCGATTTACTCGGCGCCGCTGTGGCGCTCCTCCTCGCCACCGCTGACACCGCTTTCACAACTGTTATTCTCCACGTCACCACGGATGCTTTTTTCAAAATTTGCGATATCCGCTGATAACGGCGGTAGGGCCCTTATCAGGCGTTCTCAGGGCAACTCGCCCGCTTAGAATGCCGACGTGCGCCCATAATTCTTTTTCAGCACGAAAGGCTTTTCCGGGCGACATTTTCGCCCGCGTAGTTCGCTCGTAAGCGCTCCCGTTCCCGGTGGCCGGTTTATGTGCGCACTGGTTGGGGGTGGAAACAGGGGCCCTGCGTTCACAGCTAGTCTTCATGCTGCTACCGATGACGTGCGCGTTGTGCTGGCGGGATATTTAAACGTGGAAGTCTCGCAGCTCAATGGGACCTTTCAGCTGTCCTGAGTTGTCGAGTGGTTTGGTTTTTGGTTGGTTTGCTCGGTCGGTGTGACGAATTCCATTGTCTTTCGGCAATGCTATGTAGGGCAGACGGAGCGCTGCATAAATTACCCGTCTGAGGGAGCACCGAGCTGCAGTGTCATCGCTTGCCGCGGGGGGCCACTTCGCCGACCATTGCAAGCGGTGTCCTGGTTGTGTCCCAGCATTTGATGCCACACGTGTCTTAGGCCGCGAGTGCGACCAAGTGAAACGAGAGATTTGTGAGGCCTTCCATATTCACGGGAAGGCAGATTACTGTATCAACGTGGCTTCCATAGTTCTTACGGCAAAAGAGCTAAGCTTCTTGCAAGTGCGCATACGCGGGACGTAGCTTGGCCGTGTGGGGTGGCACGCATCTATGACTGTACATTGCTTTTTGATTTGTAAGTGTTATCTTCTCAGCCCTACCTGTTAGCGTTTTCATATATTACGTATCTCAAGTAAAAGCTGCTCATTTTGTCTAGCGATTGTCCCCTCTACTTCTTTCGTGGTCACTGTCCTTTTTTCGCTTGTAAAATGGTTCTAAGGAATCCCACGCGTACAACGGGTAGGTCCTTCCAGGAAACTTTATTTCCTTTCGGAACAAGGTAGGTTTATTCAGAACCGCATGCTATGCTTCTTTTGCATCTACACAGCATCTACCCAAGCAAACGTTCCTATGAGCCTGCCATTTTAGGATAACCCAGCCATCGATGCCTCTAATCCCCCTCTGGGACGCCAGTAAAGGGCTAACCAGGCGGTGGAAAAAGAACAAGACGAACCGCAAGCTGAAGATCCCCATTGTGAAATTACGGCAGAAGCCGAAACGTACGTCCGCCAGCACAGCCAGAAAAACTGGACGCGAAATCTGCCAGAAATTCTTGAAGAGACCCGGAAACACCATCAACTCCGGCGCACGCTCAGTATCCAGGGTGCTGCTATTACTGCATATGACTCTCAAACACACCCAATCGGACCCATGCCATCTCCTCCCTCACTCCCTTGAGCTCGAAATACCGTGGTTTGCAACGGTCGGCTATCCCTCGAGCTAGCGTCGTTCCACGTCTGCTGGCTCTCCGCCGATGCATGGCACAGAGGCTACCAAACGAGGTGGACATATTTACAGACGCCAGCCTACAAGACAACTATATCGGTTTGGCTTGGCACTGCGAAGAACGCCCTGATCTTAGCGGCGCCACTACTATGGCTACCATCGCCCCGTCACCTCTCCAAGCCGAGCTCCATGGTCTCCTAGAAGCCCTGGATCACATGACCTACATGGCTCGTGCACCACCACCACTCAGGGTCCGCCTCCTCACTGATTCCCACGCCGCCATCAGAGAATTCAATAGAGCTTACTCTAATAACCCTACCGTTCATCACATCCAGGCCATCACCTACTGGCCCGAAACGGAACGCAAGTCCGCGTAGCCTGGATTCCGGGGCATGCGACCCAGGGGGTCGGCAATCACGCTGCTCATAATGCAGCGCGGGAGAGCCTCCCGATTGCTCCCGATCTTGCACCTGATCCAGGTCTACATCCGCGCCTCCAACTGTATCATGCTAAATATTCTCGCAGAAAGCGGCTCGCTGAAAAGAATCCGCAGGGCTACCTGCATGGTGTCCCCACCCTACCCCGTTCCGCAGAAATCTTTGTTGTTAATAAGACAATCGCTAATGCCGCCCTTACACCCTCCACACTGCCGAAATGGTTACATTTGGACTCTTCAGCCTCTCCGTACTGTCCCCATTGCCAGCGGTATGTTTTTTTCAGACCTCAAGCACCTCAGTTGGCACTGTGCAGCTTTCGCATCTTCACGCGTTTCTTTGCTCAGTGCTCTGCCCCCCAACTCGTCCCCTGATGATCCCCCTTACGAAGACCCAAATTCTCTGCAAGCTCTAGTGTGTTTTCCATTAAGAGTGGCCTGGCAAGGGTAGTGTGAGATGGGGTCTATACTCCCCCTTACAAAGAAATCACTGATCATCTATATCCAACGAGTCATATCTAACGATTGAGTGATCACCTCCCCTTCTCCTCCCTTCTTCCCCTTCCCCAACTACGGCCATGTGGCCTCCCCCATCTTGATAAATGTTATTCAATTCAATTCAATTCTGCAACAAACTGCAAGGAACGCTGGGAACCCGCCTGCTGCGTTCCTTTATGGGGCCGGGTGAATCTAAGGCAATCGCAGCAGACCAGCTTCGCCGATTAATCCACAATTACCCGGGCACTGAAGACGACTTGGTTGGAGAACTTCGTCAAGCCTTTATGGCCCCACCTCACGTCCAACCCACCCAGGCACCCGACTACACAGGCGATCCGAACAGCAAAATGGACGAGCAGTTCTTTGCTGAAATCGAGGCGGCAGCGTACAACCTCACCCGAAACACCACTCCGGGTCGAGACAAAATCTCCAACAAACTATTGCGAAACCTCGATCATGCTGTCTTAGAAAATCTCCTAGTCTACATCAATGAGTGCTGGCTGGTGGGATGCTTGTCCCCGAAGGGGAAACACGCAGATGTCACTTTGATCCCCCAGCCCGGAAACTCTTGAACCCCAAAAATCTAAGGCCTATTTCTCTGACTTCATGTGTCGGCGAATTGACTGAACACATGGTTCACAACCGGCTCTTGCCCCACATTGAAGACAACGGCTACTTCCCTGACACGATGTGCGGCTTCCGCCCACATCCATCAACCCAAGACGTACTACGGCAGCTGAAGGAGGAAAGCTAAAGAACTTTAATAACCACAACAAGCGGTCTATCTTGGCCTTCGACATTAGGGGGCATTCGACAACGTTTCGCACCAAGCCATTCTTAAAGACCTCGCATCTAGAAAGTGTGTCGAGGGCACATTCCAAAACTTTGTCTCATTTGTCACCCAGCGTACAGCAACAGTGGGTATCGGGTGCCTTCGATCCGACGCATTTCAAACCATTCCAAAGGGCACTCCGCAGGGGTTGGTAGTATCCCCCATACTATTCAACCTCATAATGAAAGACTTGCCACCCCTACTAAAAGCCATCCCAAACCTACGCCACGCTATATCCGCGGACGACCTAACGCGCGGTCTCCACTGGAACTCCGGGCGACTAGCAAGACGCACTTCAAGCAGCCATTCAGGTCACCCAACAATACCTGAAAGCCCGAGGACTCGAGTGTGTCCCCGAAAAATATGCCCTTCTAACCCCATTCAAAAGAACATAAGAAACGTCCGGATACCATACCAGATCCAGAACTTATAAGCAGCCAGTCTCCAATGGCCCACACCTACGCATATTAGGCCTCACCATACCAAAAGGTCGCTCAGGCGCCCAGACTATCCTTCCCTTGCAACGGACTCTTAATCAGCTCATTCACCTCACCCGCAGGATCTCCCATCAGCGACTTGCGCTACAAGAAGATGACACTCTGCGAATCATTCATTTCCTCCTCATTAGCCGGGTTACGTACGGGACACCGTAGTTGGCCCTGAAACGCGTGGAGAAAGAAAACCTAAACATCGCCTTACGCCAAGCCTACAAGGCCGCCCTTGGACAACCTACAAAAACAGCAACAAGAAAACTTTTAGAGCTCGGCGTCCATAAAACATGGAAGGAACTGTAAGAAGCTCATCACACATCCCAATTCCCACGACTCAAGCTCACGCCAACCGGCAGGGCTACACTCACCCGGCTCGGCTACAGGTCTCCCCCAAAATGCGAACAGAGCCAACGCATCCCTCTAGCTATCCGACAATCTATCGAAGTAGCACCCATTCCTAGAAAAAAATTCTGCAGAAATTCATGAATTATCTACTAATGCGTAGCATTCGTATGCCGCCTGTCTTGAGAGAGTTTTTCCAGCCAGATTTTTTGTTTTGTTTTTTTTTCTAAATCCTGTGCTACCAATTATCTCCAATTACGCTATTGCAACGATCACAGGTGAAACATTCGCGAAATCTTCAAGATTTTGGAAATGCCATGCAGTATAGGTTTTGACATTTTCCTTAGGTTTTTATATTTTTCTTTTTTTGTTTTTTTTTTCAAGATTTCGCTCGACAGACTATCTCCATTTACGTTATTCTAACATTTAGAACTTTAGCGAAATCTGCAATATTGTGGAGGTGCACAGCGTTACACAATTCGCCATTTTCTGCAATTATTTTATATTTTTCTAGTTTTTCAAAATTTTGTTCAGCCAAGTGTCTCCATTTCAGAAGTTGTAACGATTAGAGGGGAAACTTTCGGGAAATCTACATCATTGGGGAAATGCCAAGCGGTATACGTTTTGACATTTTGCGTAATTTTTTAAGTGTTATTTTTTAGTTTTTCAAAATTTCGTTCGACCAATTGTTTACATTCACGCTATTCTAACGATTGCATTTAGAACTTTCATTTAGAACTTCAACAGTGAACTGTATGGCCGCATTCATGCAGTTGAGGTGCGTTGTAAACTGGAGTAGCACGTCTCTACGAATTATGCAAAAACAGTCATCTACATAACGAAGGAAAATTTTAGGTGCCGGAACAAAGGAGGCCAGTGCACAGCGTTCCAGTGACTCCATTGTGAGGTTCGCAGCCGTCACCGACACCGACGCACCCATTGCTGTACCGCGAACTTGTCGGTAGTGCACTTGTCCAAACGTAAAATAAGTGATTTGATTGATTGTAGGGTTTAACGCGCCGACGCAACGCAGGCAATGAGGCGCGCCGTAGTGGAGGGCTCCGGATTAATTTTAACTACCTGGGGATCTTTATCGTGCGCCGAAATCTCGTACACACGGACGTTTTTGCTTTTCGCCTCCATCAGAAAAGCGGCCGCCGCGGCCGGGAATCGAACCCGCGACCTTGTGCTCAGCAGCGCGACGCCTTAGCCACTGAGCCACCGCGGCGGGTAATTAAAATAAGTGTTCGCTAGGCAGAACTGTAAACGTCTGGCCTGGTCGGGCAATTCAATTGGGCATCTCTCCGGTAGAGAAGGGTCCTGGCGAAGAGCATCTTGGCACACCTTCACAGCTAAGTCAGTCGGTACGCACGTGAACAAGGAAATAACGTCGAAGGATACCATAATGTCAGAGTCATTGAGACTGATGTGGCGTACCTTTTCAATGAAGTCAGACGAATTTCGGACATGGGTAGGGCCTGTGCCGACTAGCGGAGCAAGCAGCTGGTGAAGGTAGCCGGACAGCTTGTGAAGTGGGGAACGCATAAAGTGGACGATTGGACGCATGGGAACTCCAGGCCTGTGGATTTTTGGCAAACAGTACGAGGCCGGGGCATATCCATTGTGGCACAGTAGTCGGTAATAAAGACTCTTATGCTTCGGGTCAACTGTATGGAAAACGTCGGCAAGCAGCTTCTGCAGCTCTTGTTGGACCTTAGGGGATGGGTCCTTGTCAATGCGAGCGTACGTGCTTCTATCTTTTAAAAGGCTTTCCATTCTCTCAACGTACGCCGTCGTGTCAAGCAATACCGTTGCGTTACCCTTGTCCGCAGGCAAAATTGCAATGTCAGCATTTTCGCTTAGGCTGCAGCCTTCCGCTCCTCTGAAGTAAGAGCGGGTGTGGACGAGTTGAACGAGTGTGGACGAGTGTGGACGTGTGGACGAGTTGAGTTGAACGAAGCTTGACCGCCTCGTGCCAGCCCAAACTGGAGCCCGGAAACGCTATGCAAGGACAACTGTGTGCAACCTGTCGTCTTACTGCCCTACTGCCTCCGAGATGACTGTGCTGGGACTGGGGTTGAACTTCAACTCCACCCCTGAATGGGATGTTAAGAAGATCGTTTGTGCCACAGAAAATGCTGTCAGCCGTGTGGATGTGGCACAACGGGACGAGGCTCGTACCCGCGTTATGAACGTGCTGTCGAAGCTCCGCCCCCACTCGTCCACATCCGCTCTTACTTCAGAGGAGCGGAAGGCTGTGAAGAGCCTACGCGAAAATGTGACATTGCAATTTTTCCTGCGGACAAGGGTAACGCAACGGTCTTGCTTGACACGACGGCGTACGTTGAGAAGATGCAAAGCCTTTTAAAAGATAGAAGCACGTACGCTCGCATTGACAAGGGCCCAACCCCGAAGGTCCAGCAAGAGCTGCAGAAGCTGCTTGCCGACGTTTTCCATACAGTTGACCCGAAGCACGAGTCTTTATTACCGACTACTGTGCCACAACGGATATGCCCCGGCCTTGTACGGTCTGCCAAAAATCCACAAGCCTGGATTTCCCATGCGTCCCATCGTCGGCTTTACGCGTTCCCCACTTTACAAGCTGTCCGGCTACCCTCACCAGCTGCTTGCTCCGCTAGTCGGCACAGGCCCTACCCATGTCCGAAATTCGTCTGACTTCATTGAAAAGGTACGCCACATCAGTCTCAATGACTCTGACATTATGGTATCCTTCGACGTTATTTCCTTGTTCACGTGCGTACCGACTGACTTAGCTGTGAAGGTGTGCCAAGATGCTCTTCGCCAGGACCCTTCTCTACCGGAGAGATGCCCAATTGAATTGCCCGACCTGGCCAGACTTTTACAGTTCTGCCTAGCGAACACTTATTTTAATTACCCGCCGCGGTGGCTCAGTGGCTAAGGCGTTGCGCTGCTGAGCACAAGGTCGCGGGTTCGATTCCCGGCCGTGGCGGCCGCTTTTCTGATGGAGGCGAAAAGCAAAAACGTCCGTGTGTACGAGATTTCGGCGCACGATAAAGATCCCCCGGTGGTTAAAATTAATCCGGAGCCCTCCACTACGGCGCGCCTCATTGCCTGCGTTGCGTCGGCCCGTTAAACCCTACAATCAATCAAATCACTTATTTTACGTTTGGACAAGTGCACTACCCACAAGTTCGCGGTACAGCGATGGGTGCGTCGGTATCTGTGACGGCTGCGAACCTGACAATGGAATCACTGGAACGCTGTGCACTGGCCACCTTTGTTCCGGCACCTAAAATTTTCCTTCGTTATGTAGATGACTGTTTTTGCATAATTCGTAGAGACGTGCTACCCCAGTTTACAACGCACCTCAACTGCATGAATGCGGCCATACAGTTCACTGTTGAAGAGATCAATGGACAACTGCCGTTTTTAGACGTGCTCGTCAAACGCGCCAGACCCGACCTTGAATTTGACGTGTATCGGAAGAACAGCTACACCGGTCGTTATCTCCACTTCAGATCCGTTCAACCCGCCTCGTTTATTTATTTTATTTATACAATACTGCAGGCCTTGGGCGGCTCAAGCAGGAGTGGTTTGTTGATACATCAATGATGAAAACCAGTTTTAAACACAAGCGCTCTGTGGCGTCTTCTCTGATCCAACGCAGCCATACTGTTTGCACAAGGCCAGAAGACGTGGCGAACGACATTAAGAGAGTTCGTCAGGACCTGTCGGGCTGCGGCTACTCTGACGCCTTTGTTTCCTCCGTGGAAACAAGGATGGCTCTGCAGGCAACGCCCAGTGCCGGTAAAAAGAAGTGGGCTGCCATTCCTTATGTCCCTGGCACAAGCGAAGCATTGGCTCGTGTTCTGCGCAGCTATGATGTGCACGTGCCACACGTGCCATCGAAGAGGCTGCGACACACACTGACCCACGTAAAGGATAAGCTTCCTAAAGAAAGATATCCCGGAGTGATATATGAGGTCCCTTGTGCAAACTGCAATTATGTGTACGCAGGCGAGACAGGCTGCTTTCAAAAGCGCCCAAAACAGCACTGCTATGACGTGAAGACAAAAAAGTGGCGTCGAATGCCCTCGCCGAACATGCAGATCTGTCGGGGCACAAGATAGACTGGAAAAATGCACGCATCATCACTACGGAGAAGAATTTGGCCGCAAGATTAAATTTAGAATCGCTAATACAGGCAACGCCTAACACCCTCAATCGCAACATCGGAACCTTGCTGCCAATGTATGCACGCTGCCTACGTCATGTTTTAAAGCCTGCTTAAGGCCTGAAATAAAATTCATTGTGCAATAAAATTCATTGTGAACAAGGCT
This sequence comes from Haemaphysalis longicornis, assembly GCF_048455015.1. NCBI lineage: Eukaryota > Metazoa > Arthropoda > Arachnida > Ixodida > Ixodidae > Haemaphysalis > Haemaphysalis longicornis. The sequence goes on from NW_027526245.1 coordinate 35,413,975, forward strand.
CCCGTGCGGGAGCCGAACCGTCTTTTAAGTTTTTCTTTTTCGTTACTTGGTCGGTGCCGTCTTTCTCTCAAAAGTAGCCTGGTGGAGAGGGCCCGGGCAGCCAGCGCGGACCAGGCCTTCCCGGACTAGAGGAGGCCCCCACAGGCTGGGCGCCCAAACATTAGCGCCTGAAGCTAGTCAAAATAAAGTTTATTCACTCACTTTTTTTCAGTATGTGATGTCTAAAATACCATTTTACGAAAGAATGCTTCCGTCTTACAACTCTCTGCTAACGATCAAAACCCCCTGACTAAATTTCCTTACAAAAGAATTTCCAGTCTCAAAATGACCTGGTTGTTCTGAAGATAGCCGCCACGCTCTATTTCACTGGACTCAATTGAGTCTTGCGAAAAATATACGCCTTGATTGTCGAGCTCTGCTGGTTTACAAAAATGCTTGCGGTCTGCCGCACTCATACTTGGCTTAACGCAAATCTCGCGTTCTTCTCGCGTCTCCGGATGTATAAAGCAGAGCTTCAATCCTTTCTCGAATGGCCACTCAAGAAACTCATCGTGTCTACCTTTGTGCAATTTCAGTTCCAAATGTAAACGCACCTTGTCACCGTCTTTCTTGAAATAAATTCCCCAAGACATTAGGTAGCGCCGTAGATATACCTTCTGGCTGTAGCTATCCGAATAACCTTTGTCGGTTGCTGTCTGCTTAAGTGCATCATATCCTGTTAGAACTCGCTGATGAGTATTCATATCGATTTGAACCGACTGCATAATACTGCTTATGGTGGTCTCTAAGGCGTCGCTTGTTTCAATACAACGATCTTTAACCTCTGCGGCTTTGCGATCCAAGGAGTCCAAAGTTTTAGCTGACGCTGCTTCAAGTTGGTCTTTGAGAGTTTCTTTCAAATCATTAATGTCGTGGCGGAGCTGTTCATGTCTGTCATTCTGGGAGCCAGAGGCTGCGTCACGTTGATCTTTCAGCTCTTCCTTCAAGCTAGTTATGTTGTGGCAAAGTTCAACAAGTTTGTCCTTTTGCAAGCCAGCGGCTGCTTCAAGTTGATCTTTGAGTGCTTCCTGCAGATGATTGTTGCTGTGGAGAAGTTCGATGAGTTTGTCGCTATGTGAAACGCTCTCTAAGGACAATTGAGCAAGCTTAGCATCTACTTCCCCTACCCGCCTTTCGATCTTTTGTTCAAACGCTACCAAATGTGACTTTAGGTCGTCATCTGTCTCCGTGTGTGTATCACAAGCCACACTCAATACAAGCGCGGTGCATCGGGATTTCAGGTGCGCGCACACGTCGCGCCTCAGCACCGGGGCCAGGCACGTAGGGCAGCAAGTACAGTGGTGTTGGCATTCGTGGCGAAAATGCTCGGCGACTTGCGACGCTGCGAGGACGACAGGGCAGCCGTTGTCTTCGTTCCAGCAGTGTACCTACGTGGGAGAAAAAAAACAAAGCCTTGAGAAAAGAAGAAAACGGCATGTCACTTTTCAACATGGAGTTCACGGTGCCCATTTAGCCTTGGATCTCCACTTAAGGTATTTATTCTGAACCCGCAGGCACACATAAAGCAGTTTAGGCCACGGCGCCCACTTCAATAAAAAAAATTCTTTTCCTCCATTTATTACATGCAGTGGTGATCCACGGTATTGCGATTCTATTTACAGGCGTTCTGCATTCCCGCAGATTTCACAAGTATACCGAATTTATGAACGTCTGCGTCAGCTAAATTTTACCTACAGAAAGTGTTGATTCGGCCGACAAGCGGGGTTAATGTATCAGGCTCTACTACTGGTACCCATTTTGCATTCGTGAAACAGTTTAAAAACACTTCCTTTGCGCACTAAAGTCTGCTTACGGGCTCTGAAGGCGAAAGGACGGCGATACTTATTAACATATTTATTTCTCCGACGTCGAACTAGCATCTTCTTCCCTTTCATTTTTTTCTTTTGGTGCGAATTACTTCAACTACTTCTTTTCTGAGAGACCATGTCTGCGTCTCTTCGCTTTCGGCGCTTCCTATTTCGGCGCGCCTTCCGTCAGCACGCACACTATACTTGGTGACAACTTAAGAACGGCACCGGTAGTTGCCGCTCTGCCTTATCACCGTAGCCGGATGTTTCTCCGCGCGGCGCAAGTAGGGCGTTACTTGGAATATTTTGAACATGGCGTGAGCCGTTCCCGTGATTTTTTGGACTTAATATGCTTATAAACGACTCCAGTGACGACAAACAAACTGCGTGAGACAAGGCAGACGATATCCCGCATTCATAGCAAACCCCTTTCAAAACGCGCGCGCACTGACGGCACGGGTCCGGCGCTTTGGCGGAGTGATACACTACATGATGTGGTGCTGTTCTTGAGTTGTAACCGAGTATAGTATACAGCTTCCCTGTAACCAGCCTCAAGTGCGACGCCTTCTGTTTGCACCATCGGCGCTCACTGGCTCGTCTCTGTGACACAAACATAAGCCGCAGTCACACCATCGCGACAGACGGCCCATTTGGCGCAGCGTCGGCGATCTCAGTGGCTATGTCACACCACGCTCACTGTCGATTTAGTATCGGTGTCGGTGTCGGCGGCAAATCTATGCGCGTCGGTGTCACAGCGCCGTATCCACGTTCGCCTATCGAGCACTGATGGTTGAAGCGCAAAATCGCCCAGAATGTTCATTAATGGGGTATTACCAAAATTTGATAAGTTACCGAAAATGCTAAAAATATTTTAAGTATGTGAACTTTAAATCTAGTTGGAACTTCTATAGATCTGCTGTCCAGTTCCACTCACGGGCGAAACGTGATAACATCCTGAAGAAATTTGCAAGTATGCGATGCACCAACGGCTACCTTGATTTAGGCAGCCCGACGTCGATTTTAAACGTGATGCTGTTTAAGCTGGTGTCGGGCCGGCGATCGTGCGCAGTAAAACCTCTCCGAGAGATGACGGCATCGCACACGCTGGCACGGCTTGAGATTCGAGCACACTCTACCTAACGTTCGTGGCGTTATCGATCACGTGCTCTTCTTGCCAGTTCACGTGAGTTCGCGGCTCACGCCAGAAGCACAGAAACGGGCGCCCTACAGACGCCGAGTTCACGAAGCCAGTTGCCTCCGGTTCTACACGTTCCACAATGGGAGAGATGTGAAGGTCTGCGGGCAGACCTGGCAGTAGTGAAGAACTTCCCGCGGCAAGTTGAGAAATCCATGTCACGTGCAACAGCCCGGTCTCCCACAATGCGGGAGATGGGGCGACAGAAGAAGAGCGTTACTCCAGAGGAAGGGAAGCGTGGCTCGAAGTCCGCCGGCAGCTACTCGAGAACGGATGCGACGGCTAAAGTCTAATGCCGAATATCGCGCCGGTGAAACGGTGGTGAAACGTCCACAACTTACAGAAGATCCGATGTACGAGCTCGCGTACATTTTTCATACTTTAATGACCTTTCATTCCTCTTGCTTTTTTAGATGCGACTGCATCTCATTCACTCGCCTTGTCCCTCCATACGGCGTTGTTGTTGTCCGTCCACACCCCTCCCCCAATTGTCCTCGCCGCGCGAGCTGCGCTCTCCGCCGCTCACCCCCTCTCCTCTCCGATAGCGAACACTCTCTCGCGAGGGGCACTGGATTGGATTCGATTGGGTTGGCTTGGCTTGGCTTGGATTGGATTGTGTTGCGTCACAGTCGCGCCACGTTGCGTCATAGCCGCGGTAGTTCCAGCACCAGCGTTCCGATTTCGGGCACGTGCATAGACTTGATCTTCGCTGCAAATTTCACGGTGGTCCCGTTACTTCACCATCCACTACCCGTACACTTCAGCGACCACAAGGCCGTCATCGTTAACGTTACGCCGCGTGTTAAATAAAGAATACAACATACGCGTTCCTCACACGTTTCACGCAATTAGAGAATCAACCCAACGGAAACACCAAGTGAACCCCCAAGATGCGTCGCATCTCCACAGGGTTCCCCTCGCGGGAAGGTGGGGTAATTTTTCTAGTCGTCGCAAAAGACCACCGCCACTTCCTCCCGCCCATGCGCGATGGCATTGCTGTGGCTCACCTTATTTTTGTTTTTGCAGGCGACGCGTCCGCACAGCCCCAGGGGCATTACAGTGGGGAGGAAGAACACACCAAAATAATGCAGCGTTGTAGTCAGCCGCACGCCAGCCTTACAGCATTGCAAGCGTACAAAACATCTGTACAATGCAGATATACACCACAAATAAGCACTCATAAAATCGTTAAGTTCATAGAACGCAATTAAAAACACTGAAAACAACCAAACGCGTTCACCAACTGCGAAAAGAAAGAATCATTAGATATAACTGATACGATGTCACAGGGCAAGTTGTTCCAGTCGCGAATGGTGTGCGGGAAAAGACAACCGGACCGATTGAGTTTTGCTTAAGTATTCCCCGACCTTAAATTAGTGATCCGTAAGTTTTGTTGTATAATGGGGCGGCAAGAGATAGTTTTCCCGTACCATGCCTGTTTGACAATGATAAATTGCATGCAGAAGTTTTAATCGTAGTTTTTTTGCGGGGGGTTTCCAACAAGTCCCATTGTAGGGTGTTCTTTCGCTGCGGTCGCACTGAATCCAACACCCCATCTCCCGATAACAACGCCGGCAGCTATATTTTGTAACCTTTCCAATTTGTTTATCGCGGATTGTCGGCTGATCCTATACCGTGCATGCATATTCCATGATGCATGTCACGTTTGCCTTGTACAGCAGGTCCTTAGATTCAAAGAGGTCTTTTGTAATCCTACGAAGGAAACCCAATGCCCTACCTGCTCTAGCTGCCAAATAGTCAACCTGGCGTTGCCAGTCAAGCTTGCATGTACAAGAAACGTCTAAGTATTTGTATTCCGTTACTTGACATAACGGTTCATTGCCCATAACATAGGAGATTTCATTAAGGCTTTTTAGATGCGACGCATCTCTTTAACTCGCCTTGTCCCTCCGGCGTCCATCCGTAGTCCGCATCCCTCTTCCATTCTCCTCGCCACGCCAGCTGCGCGGTAACGCCGCTCTCACAGCAGCGCCATCTGTGTGTTAGCGCCCACTCTCACCGCAACGCCAACTCTGCGTCAGCGCGCGTTAGCGCTCGGTTAACACATGCGCATGCGCTACTCTCTCTCTCTCGTTCCCGTCACCGTTAACGCGCGGTAAATATAAACGCGATAACTGCACCGCTCCGCTCAGTCGCTCCACCGCCGCCGCTCCGATGACATACGATGACCACCGATGATTTGAATGGAGACTAACAGGTCTGCTACCGCGATGGTCGCCGTAACAAGCACCCCCCAGATGCGTCGCATCACCCCATGGTTTCCCCCCGCAGAAAGATGTGGTCAATTTTTTTTCGTTCCTCTTTTGGGGGCCAGCGACGACACCACACAGAAACCGTGACCGAGTCTTGAAGCATAACCCCGCATAAACTTACTCGAACCAAGGAGAAACCAGGTGGTGATGCCAGCTTCTCTCTTTGCCCAGCCTTCGCGTCACTAGTGCAAAGCTCCCAGAATTTTTTTTGTGACCGGGCACCTCGGTTCCACACTGAAGATACTTATTGCCTCGAGAGTCACCAAAAGGTGTGAGCACAACTGTAAATCTGTGTGGCCACTAAAGTAATCGCGAAACTTCTGCGAGGCAGACTGGTGGGTCAACCGAGGCGAAAATTTCTGGCCACAGCGACATGTAGAAGTCCTTTGGCGCTTAGCTGTGGTGCTAGCGCGAATGACGGCAATGGTCGCCTGTTACCACCACCCTCACGTACGTAACGAGATATAGCGTATTAAGGCTTTGCTTGGGGCGTTTGGCTAGTTTGGTACACAAATTTAACACTTCGCAAAAAGCGCAGAGACTGGGAGGAAGAAGTCACAAACACGAGCGGCGACAAACTAATTTGGAACGATTTATTGCTAGACATTATATATACAGAAAAAAATGGGCCGCGTATCTACTCCTTTCGTTGCAAATGTCGACGCAAGACGATCGTCGATACGAGCCAAAAAATGCCTCCCTTCGCTTTCCCACATACCTCTTATGCTGTTCCCCTCCCGCCGTGCTCCTCCCACGATAAAAACGCCAAAGGTTTGCTCAAGTCAATTTAAATTTACCCTGTTCCACTGCTCCAGGCCAGGTACCTCGATGCCAGCGCCGCCTATGGTCTATGACACGTCTTTGCGCTTACCGGCAGACTTCCTGGTCCCTCCGCAGCCGCAAGACAACCTTTCCCCCCCTAGCCTGTCCTACGTAAACGATTTAACCCGGTTTTTTAGCTATATCTGTCCCCAACCGCCACGGTCGTGTTCCACTAAGCACACTTTTATTCATCCAAACCTTTCTAACAGCCAATACGTTTTCATCCATGTCGACAGTGCCCGCCGGCCACTTCAACCGCCCTGCACCGGCCCCCTTCTCGTCATTTCACGCTCTGACAAGACGTTTACAGTTAGCGTCAACGGCCGCGACACCGTCGTTTCCATCATTCGCCTCAAGCCCGCGTTCAGCGAAAGTACCCTGCCTGCGTTCCACTCCATCATCCATCATTCCACCCTGAACCCCACCACTCTCCCTTCCGTTCGCACCACCACCTGTGAACCTCGCAACGCAGACTGTCCTTTTTGCTGTTCCGCTTTCCACTAGGACTCCTCCTCCAGACTCCGTCTCAAGGGGAGGGGGCTACGTGGCGGCGCCCTAGGGGACGCTCTGACCGGCCATCAACAGATCGAGGTCGTGACGTCACAGCCAAAAGTCACGTGATAAAGACATTTTCGTCACTTCCTGAGCCGTGGGCTTTTTGTTGTTTTTACTTTTATCGCGTAGCATCAAAAAGCTCTGCACTGCGGTAAGGTGTTTTTTATCACTATTGCGCAAGTACGCCCAACTGCAGCGGTAGGTTCGTTTTGGCGTTTGTTTGATGATAGAGTTTCTGTCAACGTAGCCGTCACTTCCTTTAGTTTCACCCAAGGCTTCAGCCAAAGCATGCGAAGGCGATTGCCAAAGGCATTGTGTGTGTGTGCGCTACGGTCGCTTCGCCGGTTGTTTGTTGTTTGTTTGTTTTTTATTATTGTTATTGCGTCATTTTGCCTCTGGGAATTTGTTCTGTGCCCGAGTTGGTTTCTTTCAACGTAGATGATACCCGCGTGATATGTTGAAGTGTATCGTCGAAGTCTCCCTCGGCGTCGTGTTCTCCTTCTTTGAGCCAGCTCACGAATGAAGCCGTCACCTTGAGCCCTCGCAGGTGAAACGGCGACAACACAACGACACCGATCTTTTCCCTGAAGAATCTAGGACGAAGTGTGACACCACTAGTTGTGCGCACCCATATCCTGCAAGTATACAAGTCACGTTGCCGTCAGCAACAACATGCAGCAAAAGAGTTCACCAAGCGAGGATATGCCGTGCTGTGATGCAGCGAATTCAGTGATGTGGAAATGATTGTGTGCATTGGGGTGCCAAGCTGGACGTACCACATTCGGCTTGTTATTTCGGCGACAGGTAAATGCGCAAATGAGACGTGGTCGAGTTCACTGTGTTCTGGTATATCTACGAATTCCACGGTGACAGAGAGAGAGAGAAAACCTTTAATGAAAGCTGAAGCTGAAGAGGTCAGTCCCACTAACGGACAATTTGTTTTATGGTAAAGGCGAGATTAGCCAAGCCATTGCACTTAGCTTGCTATCGCCCTTGATGTCTGCGCTCTTGGTGGCTGAATGCGATGCTTGCACGGGCAGCAATTTTTGCAGGCAGCTGTATGATGCGGGCTTCCAAATACAAGTACCTCACATACTATTTTACATTGCCTAACTGGTGAAAAGTGCAAACTTTAAATCGTAAATCAGTGGGAAGCTGAAGGCATGTAAAGTTTGATAACTGCATCTCGCAGGCAGCCAGTGGTGATCAGCCTTTCTTATATGCACCTCCTGCAGCTGTAACTGCCCTACCTGGCCTAATTGCACCTAATGACGGTACAGGACGAGAATATTAACAGATAAGCCATTTGCAGTGTCGTGATTTTTTTTTTTCTACGTTTATTGAAATGTAGAAAAAACACCCAGGGGTCTCTTGCTAGTGCATCAGACCCCCTTAGGGGTAGCGATAAGTTAAGGTTCACGACGGGTATGGGTGGGAAATAGCAAGGGAAAAATAGTGGGTCGGGATATGAAATGCAGGAGAGTGTCCCACACTGCCTTCGCTAAATTAGGTAGGTAGGATGGACGCAGGGGATCATTTAACGAATTCGGTCGTAAGTTAGCGGGAAGGGTGTCTAGGAGAACCTGTCTTTCAGTTTGAAATTGAGGGCATGTCCGAATAATGCGTTCAGTGGTGTCCGGAATTTCACAGGGGATACACATGCCTTGATTAGGTGACGAATGAAAAAACTGTTGTCGTTTTGCAGGGGAAAGGTTGGTAACTGTCATTAGCTGTCTGAGGCGGACTTGTTGAGAGCGAGGATACGACTTGGGAATGAGAGTGTGGTTGACCAGGGAGGTGAGAAAGTCTTTCCGTTGTTGTTTGATGCCGGTCCGGTGCTCGTCAGGGTCATAATTGCAGTCCGGAGGCGTCCAGCTGGCTTGGGGTACAGTTGTGAACGATGCACGTGCCGCCAAATGGGCCGCCTCATTTCCGGGGATTCCGGCATGGCCGGGCACCCACGTGATGGTGACGTCGATGTTCTGTTGATGAAGGATGCTCTTGAGTTCTTGGATCTTGCTCTTGAGTTCTTGGATCTTCTTAACTCGTAGGCTGTATAATAGTTGATGGCGACATTCCAGGAAAGCTTCCCGCCTGTCTATGTGAATGTGTATGAGTTAGTACATGGAAAAAGATGAAAGTGAGAGGATGATACTTTCTAGTTCTGCCCCTTTAATGGTGGTATCTGGTGGCAAGGAATATACGCTATTGAAGTTAAATGCCGGTATATGCCACGCCGAAGTTGTGCTGGATTCTGTTTTAGATGCGTCAGTGTAGATGCTGAGTGTATTAGGGTGGCAAGACCGTTTCTAGTGTTGTTTTGCAGATTTCCTCCTGTTTTGTTGTTGGGGATCGAGTTTAGGATCCGTTAATGATAGGGTGGTCCATGGTTCTGATGTGTTGGCTATGTCTGGCAGCTGCAAGGTATTGTGGCCAGTGGCTTCAAGTCCTCCAGGACTGCCGTGATCGTATAGCGGTTAGTACCTTGCGTTGTGTCATGGTATTTTATTGTCTCTTTGTTTCCTTAGTGCAGGAACACACCCAGCTCAGCATCGTCACAAACTTTATAAATGAGAGCAAAGCGAAGTTCATCCAGCTGTGAGTGGTCATAGCGCTGTACTCTTATTTTTATGGCAAGCCTTCCCTGACCAAAACACCTTTTCCCATGGCGTTTTACACCCATGAATACTATTTCTGAGACCCACTTTGGGTTGCCCATAGAAGCAGCCATTCCACTGAGAGAAGGACGAGTCATTTATGCGAGCCTTCCCCATCGAGATGTCAATAGTCACCTGCACTCATTCTATTGTCACTGCAATTGCCTTTGAACTCTCAACTGTGGATTGTGCTGTCAAAACTGCAAATGCTCAACGCAGGAACACACGTGTACACTAGCTCAATCAGCGCAGTAAAGCACTGGACAGGAAGATGCTTCGAGTCTTCCAGCATATTCATGGTCACTATTCAATATTTCCATCGGGTGATTGCAAAGACACAGCCTGAATGTTTCTAACCACTTTGCCAACCACATTTTCCCCACGCCATACCAGACTCTTTGCCACATTACTGCCTTCAGGTCCTTCTGCTTTCTTAAGACTCAAAAATCTCTGCCCCCAAAGTTGCCGATGCATCTGCTCCCTTCTTTGCACTGTTTCCGAGAGGAAGTTTCTCTCCAAAGGCATCTAGTTGGAGTGGCCCTCACACTTTTTCGATCTGGACACATGTAATACTCTGTCCACTGAAATCCACATACATGAGTCACTAAGTCATAAATTTTCATAATGTCTTTGCACATTGATAGCAGGTATAGGTTCTAAAGAGTGGACTCTGGTGGTGGTATGTTTTGGGGCAACACGTTACGTAAAATGGACTCGGCAAGCCTAAAAAGGCATTTTTAGGGCAACAAAAAGTCAATATAGGCACGAATCTAAAAATAAGCCCTTATAGGCACAATCAACAGTTGATTAAATTTCAATTCCTGTAGTTTGTGCTTATTTGTTGAATAAACTTTACAGGGACTCCAGGAAAAAAAATGGGCATTTTGCCTAACGTTTCGATCTCTAGTTATATTTTGTATATCAGGGCATGAGCTGTGTCACAAAAGTTATGTGCCTGTGCATGACTGTTTTGTGTGCTGGAATTTGCTTTTTTTACTGATGTGCACATGGTTTTTCTATGTACAGGATTGTACTTTAGCAGTAATGCTTTGTTGCACTTGTTCCTGTCATCCTCCTCTGCCTCGTGTCAAAATTTTGCCTGTATATTAGAGCACTGCACGGGCCTGATTTTAAGGCCCGAGCCCGACCCGAGCCCGCTTTGTGAAGCCCGGGACCGTAACGCCGAGCCCGGGCCCGGGCCTGGGCATTCATAAGTGAGGCTAGCCCGGGCTCCGTTTCAAGCCCAGGCCCGGCCCGGGCCCGTCGTCTCAATCCCAGGCCTGGCCCCGTCATCTCAAGCCCTTGCGCAGCCCGGGCACGGTCTTTTTTTGTGTGTGTGTGTGTGCCTAGGGAGGGCCTGCGTGTGTGTGACCAGGCCTGGTCTTAGACGTTGAAGAAAATTTGTTTATTATATTTGGTCGAGTGTCTGTGTAGCGGGAAATCAGACAGAGCATCTAGTCTGTACAAGCACGCCCTGAATTGTAACGCAAAAAATAAGATTTTAAAAGTACACGTAGTTTAGCTCACACCGTCTGCAGTTCACGCCACATGGGTGTAATAATAGCTCGTATTCTTACACGAGAGACACCATCACCTTTGATGACCAGACTCTTGGCAACTTCATGTGGTTGTTTCGGTCACAAGTTGGTATTAATGAAATTTCTTGCTCTCCATTTGAATCCACGAGTATGTGCGTGCGTTGAAATATTTTCCCTGGAGTGGTTGTTAAGCGGTGGCGCTTCTCTAGCACGCGAGTTTGATTTCCAGCCACGGCAGCTGCATTTAGATTTGTTCGACATCTAAAACACACGTACATAGACATAGGTGCACAGCTACAGGGTGGCTTAATTAATTCCTTCCCCGCTAGGGCATTCCTTGTAACCGTATCTTTGATATGCTATACACCAAAATATAAAATCTTGATGCAGTACATGAAATGTCATTAAAGCTAGAGTATAGTGACTATCAGCCCTAGCAAAACACGTTTTTAAAGCAATGTGTACAACTAACATCAAGAAGCGCGTAAAAGTATATCCAGAATATTCAATTTTATGCTCTTTTCTACACTTCATGTCGGAACTATTAACGGCCGGGCCTATGAATTCAAGCCCGAGCCTGGCCCGTGGCGTCGAGCCTGAGCCCGGCCCGTGCAGTGCTCTACTGTATATATGCGAATGTATCTTACCAATAAATCCTAGTTGGAAATAGCACTTGTTCATGTCATCCTTCTTTGACTCTCATCCAAATTTTGCACTTTACACGTGTGAAGTCGCCCAAAAGTTCACATCGGTCAGTTACATGAGAGATCCAGAACACCACGCTCTAAAAGTCTGCATGCCTTCACCTAATAATTAGGCTGTAAGCTTCAAGTGATACCAACTAGCCATCCAGAGTTAACATCTATGGAGAAAAAGTGAGTAGTATAATGCACAAAAGAAATTGGAAAAGATACGAGGCTGTTTGGGCACAACTTTTTATTGCAATCGAATATTCTGAAAAAAAAAAAGAGTCAGTGTTGGGTGCAACAGGGCCTCGGAACACATTGGCTTTAATGTTTGTTTCAGTGAAGTTTTTTGTGAGCCGACATCACAAGCACAGAGTTAGGTAACAGCACTGTATCTGTATCAAAACTATCATGCATAGAGGTGTGGCTTCTATACTCAATAAAGTGCAAAGGCTTTATTAGAAGAGAAACAAAAACTGCATGCAGTGCCCTTAAAGCAAGTAAATATCTTCATTCAGTGACTTTTGCTTCACCTAATGGGAATGCACTGTCCCCTTATAACTGGTGAAGGTGGTTCAAAAACAATTCAGCTATTATCAACACACCCACTGAAAGGAAAGTGCTGGTGATCCCTTTTACATTCCTGTGTTTGAGGTGTTTGCAGCATATTGTGGCAAATTTTAATTTTTGTTCCCAGTGCAACTTACGAAAGGCACAAATTGCGGCTCGTTGAATGTTATGTGGTGCTTTTGAATGGACTACGTATTAGGGGTGGGCGATCGATCGACCAACTTTCCGATTAATGCTTTAGTTGCAATTAATTTTTTAATCGGTTGAAGTCGTGAGCAAACCGAAACAGGAGTGCCACATTGAAATTGTGTCCATGTTGAGGACCATATTTGTGTTTAAATAACCCGCCTGACGTTACAACAGAAAACAATGCAAGTATGCTCAGAGATGACAGCGATTAAAACTGATAGGGCGGAGAAGCATTTTATTATTATTATTGTATGGATATCATTAAAATATTATTTTTGGTCATTTTTCTTTTAAAACCAATGCTACCAATTAATTGATTAATTAAGATTAAAGCTAGCCAGTTAATCGGATTACAACTTTTAACCAAAGCCCAGCCCTACTATGTATGCAACCTACACCTTGGCTTTATTCAAAAGGTCAGACAGTGCACATCATTACTACAATATTGTTGTGTGAGGAACAACACTACCACCACACAGGAATTAGAATACGCATGGATAAATTCCACAAACAGGCAGCCAGAATGCAAAGGAAGCCAAGTAAACCAGGGGAGGGCATCCACTTATTAAACAGCCATCGGTTCAGTTCTTGTGCAAGATAGATGAAGCCTGCCACTTCTGTGGTATCAAAACAGCTTGTCCGAGTTGCTGCAGCTGCTTCCTTTTTTTTCTGCCACGCTATAGGCACTCTGTATGAAATGAAATCATATTTACTACCACTAAACAAATGCGGTCTTAAGTAGGAACAAAATGCCTGAACTGAAAGCCTGCAACCCTCCTAGTTTTATTTCTTATAGGAGTTTTTGTAGAGACCGGCCACACCAGCGGTGCGAGAATATGAAATTCTGCTTTTGAATCTGTTTTATTGGAATAGCTTTTAATAGAAACAAATATTTTCAAGTTAAAGTGCCCTCCTAAAGCACCATTCTCTTCAAAACGCGTTTTTGGTTGAGTTGGTCTACGATATTGACAAAATAAATAAAAAATATGAGCGCTACACGAAAAGAACGGACGACAAATACTTTACAACGTGAGGGTTCGAGCTAGTTGGTACTCCATAGTGAAAATTTAAAGCGCAACAAATTTAGACAAAGGACGAATGACACAAGGACAAGCGCTTATCCTTGTCCTTGTGTCATTCGTCCTTTGTCTAAATTTGTTGCGCTTTAAATTTTCACGACAAATACACCAGTTGCTTGCCTTTCTCGTCGGTTGTTCTTGTAGAGCTAATATTTTTACAGCTCCTTCCTTCTCTTTGTTCAAACCTCCTCTTAAGAGGTTTGAACATCCGTAAAGCAATTTCAATCTTTGCGAAAGGCGAGAACGGCCTCAGGCATAAGCTTCATCCAATGCCACACCATGCTCAAGAAAAGTGTAAGTTCTGGTGCAATTCGCAGCTACATCCTCTTTGGAAAGAACTTGATGGATATGATATAATTCCCCCTTTTCAGGAATGAGTATGCGCACAAGTGGCGTAGATGAAATTCGCACCCGCCGCGGTGGCTCAGTGGCTAAGGAGTTACGCTGCTCAGCACGAGGTCGCAGGTTCGATTCCCGACCGCTTTTCTGGTGGAGCCGAAAAGCAAAAACGTCCGTGGATACGAGATTTCAGCCCACGTTACAGATCCCCAGGTGGTCAAAATAATCCGGAGCCCTCCACTACAGCGCGCCTCATCTCCTGCGTTGCGTCGGCGCGTTAAACCCTACAATCGATCAATCAGATGAAATTCGCAAGGGACCAGGTAAACTTTCTAACGGTTTGCTCTGCTTTTGGGCAGCTCCGCCACCGTAGAGTGTGCATCTAACGGAAGAATTTTATGACATACGATGCATGAATGGAGGAATGTTTTGTAGGATGCAGACGCCAAACACAATCCATGTACTGGCTATTTGGGTGCATTGGTTGGACACAACAGAAAAAAACTACATAGCTGCAATGACAGATATGTAAGACGTGACCCACTCAGCACTCGCGTGTGTGGTAAATTGCTTGCTCATGCCCTCTCCTCGCCAATGCAGACATTCAGTTCAAGTGCTAGGCATGAATGCTAGTACAGCAATCTTCACGGAAGAGAGTGATTTAAAATGAAGCACTCATAATCCCCAACCAAGTACTGAAAAGCATGAACTCAACATTAAAACATTTTTCGTTCGTCCGCAGTGTCCACAATGTCTTTGGCACCTCACTGCACCTAGCCTAGCTAGTACTTCGCGCTGTGGAAAGCAAAGATTGGCTCGCTTCCGCACGTGCCTGTTCGTTTAGACCAATAAAAATTAAAGCACGCAGTTGCAAGCAAGCATCACCAAAGACCAGGGCCGTAGCCATAATTTTTTTTCAGAAGGGGTTATGGGCTATCGGAAGGCAGGAGTTTTGCCCAAGGGAACACGAATTCTCACTTAAGCGCTGCCCGGAAAAACTTTCGGAGGAGGTTCGAACCCACAACCCCCCCCCCCCCCCCCCCCCCCCCCCCCCTCGCAACGTTACTGGCAAAGACTGTACCCAAGGTCTGATGAATCTATCACACACGAATGCTCGAGTTCACCGCCCTGCCGCGACAGTTTTTTTTTTTTTTTTTGTTTTGTTTTGGTGCAGTACGATATCGGTCATTCAAACTTTTTATGGGCCTGGTACTGGTACTACAACGGAGTTATGATGGAGTCAGTGACTGCCGAACAGCTAGGCAACATGAGCAACACGCTTACAGCAGATACGCGACGCGTTCATCAACGAACAGCTCGACGCAACACTTGACAACCGTGTAAGCACTGTCCACAGCGGCTACGTTGACAGGAACTCGGGCATCAAACAAAACGCCAAAGCGAACCCGACGCTGCAGAAGGGCGCACTTGCGCAATAGTGATAAAAAAAAACCTTTCCGCAGTGCATAGCTTCTCGGTGCTGTGTAAAGTTGATGCGCAGTGCCTTCGTGATAAAAGTAAAAACAACAAAAAAAGGTCCACGGCCCAGGAAGTGACGAAAATGTTTTTATCACGTGACTTTAGGCTGTGTCGTCACGACCGCGATCTGTTGATGGCCGGAGAGAGCGTCCCGCGCCCTAGCGGCTCGGCTGCAAGAGCGATGGCGCTGGGGCTGAGTGACAAGCAATGAGTGCGGGCCACGCGTCACCGGTGCGCAAGCAGCCACGAATGCCACGAGCGTGGAATTAGACGGGGCCCCAGTTTTTTGGGTACCCGCCGCGGTGGGTCAGTGGCTAAGGCGTTGCGCTACTGAGCACGAGGTCGCGGGTTCGATTCCCGGCCGCGGCGGCCGCTTTTCTGATGGAGGCGAAAAGCAAAAACGCCCGTGTGTACGAGATTTCGGCGCACGATAAAGATCCCCAGGTGGTCAAAATTAATCCGGAGCCCTCCACTACGGCGCGCCTCATTGCCTGCGTTGCGTCGGCGCGTTAAACCCCCACAATCAATCAATCAGTTTTTGGGTGCACGGCATAGCGTTCTCACGTGTCTCGGCTCGTCTCCCTGTCGCGTTCCCGACAGGACTTTTTGTGACTTCATTGTTATTATTGCTATTTTTTTCCGGGGGGGGGGGGGGGGGGGGGGGGGGGGGCGGCTGTGCACTGTGCGACTTTCTTTTCAGTGATGTATGGAGGGCTTCGGGGTGGTATGGGAGAATAGTAGGGTGTGGGGGGTTGTGTGCCGTGTGTGTTATCTGAGGCGCTTCCTCTCCTTGCAGTCATGAGTGAACTCCCCGCGGATGCTCAGTTGAGTCGTTTTCCCGCCGAGAATAGCAAAAGCCTCAATTTTTCTTGTTTCTTTCTTTTTTGTAATTTATTGGCTTTTCTTCCAAAAGTTTTTCGAGCCTCGGCTTCCTGTTCTTTTATTTTTCTGATCGGCATTAGCCTGCTATAGCCTATAGCTGGTGCAGGGTTGTTCCCGTTTTTATTTAGGGTGTTCTTATTTTTGCAGGGAGCATTAAATTTTTTTTTCTTTTTTTTCCTTGGCAAGTCGGAAGACTTGTACCTTGCCCTCCTGGCCCGCCGAGACCCACCGGGCGCCAGCTGAAGCCAAGTGGACCAGCGCGTGATCGGGCTAACAGGCAGACAGACGGAGGACTTCAACAGAAGACACGCTGCTCGTGAACTTCGTCTACTTTGGCCAGGTGAACACGTCTGGGTACGTGATATCAAGAGTCCAGCTTTCGTCTTGAGCCCAGTGCAGCGTCCGCGCTCGTATGTGGTAGAGACCCCCAAAGGCGTGGTGCAGCGCAACCGCATTCACCTCGTCCCTACTTCACACTCACCAGAAGCTCAAAGTTCAAGTCCAGTTGCTTACACGGCACCATGCGTGGCCACCAGGAGTAAGCCAGCATATTCTTCAGCGTTGCCTCGTGTTACACCACGAACTGCGCGTGAGCCCCCGGGGCGTCTGTCGTGTTACCGTCGAACCATTCGTGAGCCAAGAAGGCTGGACTTATAAGGGGATTCAGAAAGGGGTATGCTACATGTTCTTACCTAGATGGCGCCACGGCGACTATCATCATCAGTGTACAAACTAGTACACTCTAGGTGCGCTAATAAAGCAAGCTCCCTGCTGTAGAGATGGACAAAACGGCTCACTTCAGTGAGCGGCTCAGAACGGCTCAGTTCACTGAAGTGAACCGGTTGATTTGAACGGTTCTGCGGTTCATTTAGGTCTGTAACCTGTGCTAAGCATGCATAATGCAAAGTGTTACTTAATTGTTATTGAGTCATTTATTTTGTAACAACATCCGGTGTATTTGTACTGAAAAGAATTGGCCTCACCATCATTACAAACGTTTTTATGTGTCAGTGGAATTTCAAAAACACTCTCGGTCGATATATATAGAAGAAAATGCAACGTTTTGTCAACTTTATAACCTCACAAATATGATCTCTACTAGTGAGCTGGGACGCCAGAAAAACTGCAGATTCTGGAAAACATGATACAAGAGACTAATTTTAATATTGCGGTGGTGAACAACACTTTGTTCAGTTTATTCGAAGCGAGACGGGTCCGCTTTTTGGCAGCGATAATAGATAACGCGGAAGTTGCACACAAGACCCAGCTGGGTCGGGCGATACGCGTCTAATATCTCTACCGGAACGTGCCGACACGACTCGTTCAGAGCCATGCTCAGGACGATTCTCTAATCGAGCGAGCAGCCGCTGAACGTCGGTTCTCCAGAGAGCCGCTCTGCCAAAGAACCGCCGGGAGCCGAGAATCGCCGCGGAACTGAGCGGTGGAGAAAATCTGGCTCGTTCCTGACTCGGACAACAGCTGCACGCACAAATGTAACTGTGGTGAATCATATGGTTACAGGAGTTTATTTTCCTATTACTTTGCAAATACAGACGCAGTTCATTCACTGCTGCCATTGCGGCCTCCCGATCTGTCATTCACCGCCGCCGCCACGGTTTTCAAATGGCGCCCCAGAAGATCCGCTTCGCGAACAGCGGCTCTCGAAAAGAGCGGGAGCCGTTCTTCGGTTCAGTAACTGAGCCGAAGAACGGGTCAAAACTGCATCCGGTTCTCCTGACTCGAATTGTCTGCTCCCTCGACAGGGGGTGCTGGAGTAATTTGGAAAATTAGCCCCAACTGGCCCCGCAGTGGAGTTGCTTTCTCGTGCCGGCAATAGCTGGCGCAGAGAGCTTTGACCCGGCTTTTCGGCTCCGTTGGCTCTTTCTCCGTGGTTTGCTGTGCTATGAGGCTGCAGTGTCTCGCCCCGTTCGATACGGATCACTGAGGGGGTGAGAAGGGGCTCCCTCTCTCCAAAAGAACCGTCGCATAATTTTACTGCGCCACGGCTCACTCGTTCTTCAAAAAGAGCGGCTCAAAAGATCCGGATCACTCCTGAGCGGCGCATCTCTACCCTGCTGGAGCGGGTTGTTGTGTTCCCGCTGGAAGCATCGTGGGTGTGAGTCTCAGGGATGTGGACTCTGCCGGGGCGGTCTCTCGGCGTACCCGCTCGGCCACACGCAGTTTACTGCCTCTGCAGCCACAGGGCGAAGAAGGCTGTGCGCTTCGTTTTTGGTATATATTTTAATCCCCCCGTTAGCAGTTCTCAAGCATCCAATGTAAGACTTGGGTCTTTTTTAACTGCTTCAACGGCAAGTTCGTACAACGAATGTTCCAAAACCAACGCTGTATCAGCACACTGATACAGTATCAGCCTGGACGACAGAAATAAAATGGTAATGTCATTCGTATGGATATTAAGGACTGAGGTTTTTTTTTTTAGCCCTGATAGCTGATCACGGGCTACTGCGTCACCTGAACGCAATGAACGCAAACGTGAGCTTGTCTCGGAGATAACTAGTTCACCCTGCGAAAAAGTGCTTGTCGTACCCAGGTTTTACGCGATTCGGTGGATTTCAATTTTTTATCACCTAGAATCAATTCGGTAACTTATAATTTCCTAAATTATACTCACCGTTCCTAAAAGCGTCCCACTCGCACACGAATTTGCAGTTTACAAACCCACTGAAGCAAAGTCAGCGATGCGTCGTAAGCAAAAATGCGGATCACATATCGCCCAGTGTGGAGTTATGTTAAAGGGAAGCTGAAGCGCTTTCCAAAAAATTTGAGTTATATAGATTAACAGTTATATAGTTTCTTGCGCGCTGATTCCGAATATCACATTGAAATTTATCGTACATGAGTCCAAGTGGCATTTATCTTGCAAAAAGCGCGGCCCCGTTTGAAAGACGCGCGCTTTTCGTCTTTTGACGCCCCTGATTGGTTGCGCCCGTCATGACGTCAAAGGAGGACACCCTTCGGCCGCGCGTGTTGTCGGAAGCATTGCGAACGATCACACGGTTGCCTCTGCGGCAATTTAGCTTGCAGTTTAATTTTCGCACATGACTGGAAGTTTGTTTTATAATTTCCCGTGCTGTTGGTTCAATTATCTTGGAGCTTAAATTTGCTTTACACGACAGAGAACCCCAAAGCAGTGACTGTGACGTCGACTAGTGGGTTCCATCAAAATATTTTTGAATTAGGCAACCAGCATAGGGGGATTTTATGCCTTATGTTAATATTAGGTACTGCCTTAACTGTTCCTTATTATACACAAAACCATTTATGCCGAAGATTAATGGGCGTTTTATAAACAATCTACCAACGAAAAGCACGTACGTGCACTGCGCGAAAAAATAACGTTCATGCGCTGTAAACATATATGCAAGACACATCTTGCCGGTACACGCATAAACCAACAAGCAGACTCTGCTTCCGCATTTCCTTTGTTCGTTGTCGCCCACCCCCGCCCCGTTACTCATCCCCGTACACAGACCCACACGCGCGCGCCATTTCGGCAGCGGCGCTACGGCGCCTCCGCGATTGCTAGCTGCACTTCGATGAGTGGCGTCTTACTGCTTCACATGCATTTATTCTGAAAACACTGCAGCATACTAGTTCCTGCTCAGCATTATTGGCTGTAGTAGGGCTTGATTTTCGCTTGTGCGTTGCGCATTCTGCTAAAATATTACGGCCAACTCGTTATAATTAACAGACCAGTCGGACAAGGCAGTTACGTTGTAGTTACGTTACTTTAGGTAACAATCACCAAACGTTTGTGATAATGAATCGTTGGCCTGTTTCAGCATTTCTAGATTTAAGCATTTACCGCGCTAGTCGGACAGAGGCCGTATATTTACTCTTCGCTCCTAATTTTTTTAGTATCATCATTATATATATATCACCGACTATCATTGGAGCACACTTGAGGTTCAGTGACAACAAGTGCTTGCCAGGTTATAATATGCATGCCACGCGGAATCTTGGGCAAAAAATTAGGCCCCCGCAGTCAACACAAATTATGGCACGGTGGTGGTTCGGAGTGGTTTTTTTTTTTTAATTCCAGACAAACATCACCTTATCGTGACGTGTATACTTGCAAAATAAGTAATCTGGTTGTCTTGGTTCTTTTACTTTGTAGGAATACTGTTTACCTCTTAGCCGGGAGAGAACTATCAGGATTGGCCCCTTGTTTTAGTTTCGCCAAAAAAATGTTTTTTTGAACACTGTCCTGAGCCCATAGGGAAAGAAAACCGACGCGTTTAACGAAACAAGTATTTCCTGAACAAATCTGACTTGTTTTCTGGAATGGAACGAAACATCCCCGGCCAAAGTACAGCAGTATTCCCCATCCTTCCTATATCTCGAATCTAATGTGAACATTCACGACCGTCGCATAAAAAAAAAACCGCATTGGAGCGGTTTACAAAGTATTTAACGTAGTGTAGTATATTCTCTGTCATCAAGCACAGCCACCTCGGCTGTCGCTTCCGTATATTATCAAGCATCCCGGCGTGGTATTATTCTGCTTAGGAATACGGCATGATAACGTATGCCTCGTTTGGCGTTCGTGCATACTTTTTGAACACAAAAATTGTACAAATGAGTGCTATCAACCACAACAACAAGTATCATTCACAAGGAAACACGGCGAAAAGAGCATGGCCGAGGCGGCCGATCCGGCCGGAAGTCCAGGTATGACGTTTTTCAGCCGGTTTTCGCCCGCGCTCTTCGGTCTTCCGGCATCGCGCGGCGAGATGGGGGCGGGGCATCGGGCCACTTTTGTTTGCTCATTGCGCCGCTTCTATTGCATGTATTGCGAAAATATTTCGTACACATGAACTATTCAATGTGTACTTGCTGCTAGTCAACTTTTCTTTTAATTCTAAAACCGCTTCACCTTCCCTTTAAGGTCGTTTCATTGACAGTATACCATACATTTTACTGACTGACAAAACGGAGCTACATGTAACTGCGAAGTTATGTTTTTGCTTCGCGATCAACCTGCGATGACCCGTCGACGGACCGGTTGGCCGTATTTTTGAGTTTTTATCGCCGAACCACGCAGTCAAATCTATGTAATAAAAATCTTTACGAGCTATAGGAAACGTCACCAAATGGGCAAGGAGCATAAAGAAAAGTACACGGTACTTTAGAATTTAGATATATTTGCGAAAACGTATCCAGAGGAGTCAAAAAGTTTCATTGGGGATCCAGGCTCTATTCTTCCATATCAAGTCCGTCAATGTTTACCGCTCACTTTATCGTTTATAAAGCCGCTAGCAGCCACAATGGCAAGAGTGAATAACAGCAAGATAAAATGGCAATCTGAGTAAACGTGCGGATTCCGTCATTTACGTCGAAACCCGATCAAAATCGTTAATCTGAGCAGTATAAAGGCCGGAAAGCATCCGCATGGAATGCTGTCCAAACTTCGACGCGTTACTAAGGAAAGCCAGCTTTAACGCCCACCAAAAAACAATCAACGGAAAATATCTCTACAGCCTCACCTTTCGTCTCAGCAGATTCTCCGCAGGAAACGTTCTGTGGTGGACGTCCTCTTTTGCACACACCTCATCGTCCAGTGGACAAACGCAGCGGGAAACATCGACGCAGCTCTCGTAGCATGGACCACAAAAGGTGTGGCCGCACAGAAGAGAGTACGTCGTTCTCGGAATGTAACCGCACACAGCACATATCCTGCCAGCAGGAATCGGCTCCACGAACTTCAGGGGCCGCAATTCAGTGTCGTCGGAATATCCGACGACTGCGAATCCTCGTTTGCTCTGAGCCATATTCGAAGGCGTGCAGACACGGAGGGCGTCACTCTCTCAAAGTCTGTCTTGTCACGACGACCACTGTCCGCCTGTCGCGTTCGGTAGCGGCCGACGCCTGCTTGAATTTCCAGCTATGCGCCGATATGCTAACTCCGCTGACGGGAGCGCAACCGGCGCCTTTTCCTATTCTAGCTTCACGAACTGCTTAGGGCGTTGAAAAGGCTGCGACTGGAATTGCCCAACAGGGAGGGAGCACTCGATCGTGCGGCGGTCCTACCTGATAAGGGAGCCACGTTACCGGCAGCTATCACCGGCAAAAGCAATGTCAACTGCGGCTGCCGCCTAGGCATTGATAAGACGGATGCCGTCAGATAAGTCTGTATCAAACTACAAGTGGGATAGCGCACATCCGTTGTTCGCCGCCTAATTAGGGACGTTGCGCTGATGTTTGCCTCGCAAGCAGCAGCGCCGCTTTCTATATTCTCTTGGTTCTAGGGGTCATTTCTTGTAGGAAAGATGCCAGATGCCATGCATATCACGGGCTCGGTTCGTAGCATTCATATCACGTAACTGTCGGTGACCGGTACTACAAAGTGGCAGTCGTGATTATCACGAGTCACGCACGGGCTCCAAACACAAAGAGGGCATCTAACGTAACGTCATGATAACAAGACCGCGAGAAACGAACAGTTCAAGTGGCGCAGACGAAAATACGTTAGCTGTTGATATTGTAGCCGACCAGTCAGATTGCAGATAATACAAATGGCAGGGAGGAACCGATGCATTCATCACAGCCGTCTTTCTTTACACGCCATAGATCGTTGGCACGGCATGCTGCAGGCAGTTGGTGATAACGGGTCGAGGAATCGCCACTCCTTTACCGATGCCCTAGCGTGCGCTACAGAGAACTATAGTAGAAAAAAAAAACTCCCACCTCCCCTAGCGGGAACCCCTATGTAGATGCGACGAATAGGGGGTTCACGTTGCAGCGTTGGACAGCGGAGGAACGGCGCTGGAACGATAGAGCAGAGCGGCGCAGGCACCGCGTTTTATAGCGCGCATAACGGTGAGGGGACGCGCCGGCGCCAGTGCGTCTGCCGCGGCTATGACTCAACACAATCCAACACAATCCACTTTAATCCAAGCCAATCGAATCCAATCCAATGCCCCTCCAGAGAGAGTGTTCGCTATCGGAGAGGAAAGGGGGTGAGCGGCGGAGAGCGCAGCTCGCGCGGCGAGGAGAATGGGGGAGGGGCGGACGCCGACGACGACGCCGGATGCAGAGATAAGGCGAGTGAATGAGATGCCTTCGCATCTAAAAGTGCTGCGCTTACAGCGGCCCCTGTCCAGTGCAACGTGCCTCCGCAGCTATCGGAGATTACGACGAACCGTAAGAGCGCAATCGGGCCACTGCGAGAAACTAGCGGAGAAACGGTCGCGGTGCGGTACCCGGAACGTCTGCGCATGCGCACAACCAGTTTGTTCGCCTCGGCGCAGGCGCAGTGGCGCCGGTACCGAACCGGGACCACTTCTCTGCTCTGCTATAACTCTCTATTCTCGTTCGCAGAGCAGCGCTCAGGCCATCTTTTCTTTCCAGGTGATCTGTACGAACTGCCCGCTCCATCAGGTGGGGCTAAATTGAATCCTCGGCAGCTTTGATTCGCTCGCAGTGCCATCTGCAACTGCTGGCATAAAACGTAGAAGTTGTACCAATCAACATCAACAGTACCTATCAGTACCGGCAATGTTGTTCAGCCCCTAGGCCAAAACACGACCGAGTAAATAAATACGGAACTTCTGAGGTAAACTGTGGACTCGAGCAGCGCAGGACAGGAGCCGTTGGATGTCAGTGGGAGACGCCTTCGTCCTGCAAAAGGCCTGAGTAGGCTGATGATGATGATGACCTTGAACTTCCGTGCAAACTTCAACGTACACAAGTAAACCACACTGGTGCCATGCCTGTCTGCTCGACTAGCATAATTTATTTTTGAGCGTTCCTATTTATTCAAATATTAAACGTTTTGTCGGCTTTCAATTTATTCGATGAGCTTTGTTTTTTGCTTGAAGTTCTATGCACAGGCAGAATTTCACTATAGTTGCCCGAGTTTGGGTAAAGTAGCCTTAACAGGCAGCCTTCTGTGTTGAACCGCCGTCATTTTGGCGCGAAAACAATTTTTTTTTTTTTCAGCGATTAGAGCACTAATGTAGGCAAACATTGCCAACAGCTGCGGCTTTTTCACAATTAATTGCAGCCATGCTTAGCACAGCTCTCTCGGCGTGGCTTCCAAATACACGAAATTCAAAGTTATAACTTTGACTCCCCGCACGTGCCTGAGATGAGAACTGTAGATATCTGCCGGACATCTTCTTCAGCCACTGCACGCATACCTAAGCGGTGGGCATCTAGTGAAAAAAAAATTTCTTTGCCGTGCGGCCCCGTGCCTTTCTCCTGTGCAGCAACAATTTACCATCGCGTACGATTATCTGTTCACTGGAAGCCCAATGCAAAAGTCACAAAAGAAGCCTGAGCGTATTCTTATGTGATGAGAGCACGAAAGCGTTGGTCCCGGCTAGGTTTGTCGCGGAGTCTTTACCAGACACACTGCTGCTACTTGTGGCGAAATTCCTATCCATGCTGCTGCGACACTGCCTGCACTGAAGATGAAGGCCGACCGAGACATCTAGGAGATTTCTATTACCGACATGTTTCTTCGTGGATTTTTGTGATTCACGCGGTATGGAACGCGTCGAAGCCAAGGGAAATTGAACGCGCGCTGAGCATTTATTCCTGTAATAATATTTTCCGACTTAGTACATCGATCAGCGCGCGCCAAGTGCTTGCATAGTTTATTTTTTATTCACGCCATGAAACAAACAGCACGGAATATTTCTTTTGCGTTTAATTTTTTCGGATGCATGCGTCGTTATGGGAATCGTGGAACGCTACTCAATGCGTTAGAAAAGGGTTAGCTGCTCCGACGTTTTCCGCGGACGATATGCCGGTTAGCTTTCTGTTGACGCCAGCCTGGTGCGCGCTTTTTTTCGCCGGTCTAGCCAAGCAGCGCTTTCGCGTTAAAAATTCACCTAATTTAGGCACAACGTCGAGGCCGCACAAGGAGCCTGGGGTAGGGGCAGATTTCTGTTGACATTAATTGAAAGGAAACGCTTTTATGACCCCCGGCCTGTAACAGTTAAAGATCATACCATATCTTACGGAATGCGTCCGCAACATTCGAGCGCTTGATGGACATGCTTCTTTACGGCCTTAAATGTTACACTTGTTGGTGCTACCTGGACGATGCTGTTTTTTTCCCCGTGACGCTCGAAGCTGACCTTGAACTTATCTGTGCAGTTCTTGAAATTTTTTTGTGCTCGCGGACAGCAGCTTAACCCGGCCAAGTGCCCTTTCAGTTGCCGCCAGCGTACCATCTTCGGCCATCTTATAGACGCCACAGATATTCGGCCTAACACGGCTAAAATTCAGGCCATCACAAACTTTCCGCTGCCTCGGTTCCGCAAAATATATCAGCAACTTTATCGCGCTTCACCCTTACTCCCTGCGTTTCATCGAGAACTTCGCAAAACATCGCTTGCCCTTTTACCGACATCCTTAAGCAGAATGTTCCCTTTACGTGGAGCGACTCTCAAGCCCAAGACCTCTACTCTGGTCGCACTCTGTTACGAGACTGTTGGCCATGGCGCCATATTCAAGCGGTGGCAGCGACGACACATTAACAAAACTGCCAGCACCAGAAAATAATTGATGGCAGCTTTCACTCACGCACAAGACTTCAATGACGAAGCTGTTGTAGGTGAGCATTGCCGGACACAGAGTTAAGTTTCAGTATCATTTTTTGTTTGCATAGTTGCGGTGCCAGGAATCGTCGTCATATGCATCGAAGAGGACGCGTCGCCTTCTTCGCGGCGAGTGGTGGATGTAAAGATTTCCTCAGCGTTCTAGACTTCCACCAGCTCTTCGTCATGGACTCGAGGCAGCTTTGGCGGGATCTGCAAGTCGTCTCGCCAAGGAGTGGCACACTCGCAACCATGTCTCCAATTATCCATAATGCATTCTACAGAATGCAGCGGCCGCAGTGACTTCTCCCAAGCAAGGTGTCTTTTAACCGTTAGAATTAGCGCTAGAGTTTTTTTCTTACATGCGCGGTATAGCGCTTGACGACAGCGCTGGAGTTTTTCTTCTTTTTCTTTTGCTAAAACCACTGCGTGTGCCGGGGACTCGGCGATCGTGGCGAGGCCCCGAGCGCTCGGCATATTTTTGTATTTTTTTTTTCGGCAACGGCAAACGTACGGCGAGTAAAAAGAGCTACGCTGTTATAAAAAAGCGAAGATCACAAAAGTTCTCCATGGTGCAGAGGCAAATGCACTGAAGCCGAGAATGAAGAGAGACAATGTAGAGCAAGCCAAGAGGATGAAAGAGTGCCTCGAACAGAGGTGGAGGAGAGACGAGACGTCAGCATCTGACATTCAGGCCCTTTACGTACCAATACGCTCATACAGTTGAACACGGATATATCGAACACGGATATATCGAATTATTGTCTATATCGAACAGTGTAAACATCCCCTTGAAAATCCCATGCAAAAGTATAGGGCTGTTGTGCGCGTGTATCGAACTCCTGATCACGGGCAAATTCGATATATCGAATTCCGCGCCGAAGGCTCCCCTGAAAGTTTGCGTCCTCTGATGGGGTGGAGTTGATGATAATGTTGACTCATCGCAGGCGCTGCCTGGCTTGGTGAGAAATAGGTGGCGTCCGTGGCATTATGTCGCTTCGATGGCCTTCAACAGCTTGTTTTCACGCTAGCACGAGGGGCAGCTCCATCATAGCTAGAACGCGGATAGTGTTTGGGGCGAAAGGACATAAAGGAGCAAAAGAAATTGACCGGGGGAACTCTTTTTCTGTGACTGATCTGTTTGTTGGCTCATGCAGGGGGACCGATGCGGCGTTGTATGTTTGTTTTGTACAAGTCATTTATTTCGGAGCAACGAAGGCGGGAATTCGTCGGGTGCAGGATGCTGAAACGATCTTGGTTGAAAAGGCGTTCGGAATTCCTCGCAGTAGTTTTGAGGGCGATGCACCCATCAACGTCGACGTAAAGGCGAATGCAGCACAACCCGCCCCAGCTATTCCGGAGCGTGTTGTGTGCAAAGCGACTTCGTTGCACGCCTCTAGATGGGGGAGGTGTTCGGTTCGGATACTGAAGATAACGGCACGCAGTGCCTGACAACGTTCCCAACCGCCTACTGCAGCCGAGGTTACGTCAGCGTTATTCGCCTTTGTTGTGGCACAGTGTACAGCGTTGATTTTCTCATTTGTGTGTGTTTGTAACCTTGAAGACAATTTGGCGAACTCTACGGCGCAGAAGAAAAAACAAGCGAAGTTCAAAGACATTTCAATGATAATTAAAGTGCGGTGGTCATCATGCTGCTGTTCGA
Organism: Haemaphysalis longicornis; assembly: GCF_048455015.1. Classification (NCBI taxonomy): domain Eukaryota; kingdom Metazoa; phylum Arthropoda; class Arachnida; order Ixodida; family Ixodidae; genus Haemaphysalis; species Haemaphysalis longicornis. The sequence continues at coordinate 35,441,318 of NW_027526245.1, forward strand.
ATTTTCCGTGCTTTGACGGTCAAAGCGGTAAATTACCGTTTACCACGACTTCAGAAAACTCTCAGTGATGTGCGGAGTTGTCAGATAATCTTCAGATAGGCCTATTTTATATATCGAATTATCGATATATCGAATTCTTTCACGATCCCCTTGGAGTTCGATATATCCGTGTTCGACTGTATTTGAATGTCATTTCCTCCAGGTTAGGCAGTATTCGGGTCTAGGAGAACTCGTCAAAAGTGAACTCGTCGCAGCCAACTCGTCATAGGTGAATTCGTCACATAGGGCAAGTCGTCATAGGCCATCTCGCACTAGGGAAACTCGTACCCTAGGGCAACTGTACACTCGGCCAACTCGTCAAGATTTACGTTTTTCGTCTATAATGTTCAAATTAAAGAGTACAGAAGCTTGTATAATTTTCATCTTATGCGTAAACATTCTTACACTCCTCCTTCAATTCACCACCCTTAATGTTTCCTTTGTCGCCTTCGAGGAACGCGCCAGCCAGACAGCGTATCTTATTTTTTTTCTTTGTGCAGCTAATTACGTGAGTCTTTTATATTAGATTTAGTTTGCCCGTTCTGTTTTTTCTAATAATTTTTTTTATTTCTTGGTAATGAAGTGACGGCGCTGTATTGGGATTAGCGATTTCGTTCTGTGTTTTGGCTTTTTAGTATTTTGATATTTTGTTTTCATGCCTGCTGCCAAACGATGATTGTCAAGCTGGGTAACTTTCGTATTGTTAGTCTTCATATCACCTATACATGGGAGCGAACGTCAAGGCAGGGCTTAAAAGTTGACCCCCCCCCACAAACACACACTCCCACAAAAAAGTGTGACGAATATTCTTTAGAAGGAGAAAAAAAGCAAAACAAACCGGAAGTTGTGCTGAAACCGAAAAGCCGATTTCAACCACCACCTGCAAGCAAACAAGACGCCAACATATACACAAGCAGGCAAAAACCTTCAAAAGATACCGCAAAAAGAGAGAAAAAAAAAGGAAAAGTCCACCCCCCCTCTACAGAAAAAGTGTGAGGATTATTTTTTGGAAGGTGAAGGAAAAAAATAAACCTGAAAAGAAACCCCATACCCAGTAAAAAAATTCCCCGCATTTCCCCGAGGGGAATAATGTGAAAGTGCGAATGCAGGAGTTGAATTTGCGCGGTTCGGTAATGTTCGCGAAAGAGAGATCACACACACACACACAACTACAAAGAAAGAAAGATGCATTTATTCACAGACACCTATTTGTGTTGTCGTTGTACTTGATTGCTAGAGCGGATCTCAGCTTTGAAATTTCGTGTCAGTGCTCCTTTAAGCGGGTGCATTAGCCCTTCTCACGCCCGATTCCTGGCCAATCCCCCACGTGGGTATGTGCCATGTCAGCGGCCAGGCAGCGCGCGCCCATCTCCCCCCGTTGCTAGGGAAGACGAGGAGCGCGCGCACCCGCAGCTGTTGCTATGCGGACTACGGCGGCGGACGATTCAGGCTCGCTTAAGAAGTGCATTCGCACTTAAAAAATGTGACTTTTTTTTTTTGCAACCAGAAGGGAAATAAGAAGGGTACAGAGGAAAATGTGTTAAAATAGAAAGACCATTTCAACCACAGCCTGCAAACTAACAAAAGCAGAGGACCTCCCGAACTCTCAAGAGGTCAACCTGGGAGTATAAGATTAGACGTTACTAACTTCCTCTCCCCATTTCCTCGACATCGGCCAAAAAGGGAACCGCGAGACTTTTCCTAGCACGAGAAGGTCAGTGCTACCACTTTTCCTAGTACGGGATCACCTAGAACGAGATGCCCTCTTTGGCCAGTTTCCCTATGACCAGTTTTCCTAGGACGAGTTGGCTGCGACGAGTGGGCCGGTTCCCATGCACTGTTGGCCTGTTTATGCGTCTCATCCATCGGAAGAAAGGAATGCGCAGAGATTCCGGTCTCATATTATATAAAATTTACGTTAGCCCTATTTTGAGTGTTTGGCTGCGTGTTATTCTCAGGGTCTGCGGAGTATAAACTGCGTCGTTTGGTTCTTCTGTAGTGCCAGTGTCTCGCTGCTGCTTAGGTCTACCTTAGTATACCGCTAATGCTGCACTTGAAGCGCGCGTTCCTCCTCTGCTAAATAGGTTCCACATACGTACCGTGGAAACCTCTCTGAGGGCCTATGATTTTGGGGTTAACAGGCTGCAGTCTGGCCCAGATCATACTTCCCGCAAAGCACTTTATTACAGTCTTTTTTTTTTTCGTTAGGTTTAGAAATCAATAGGTTGACTCCTCTGCTTGATAAGAGTTTCGCCTTTCTAGAAACTTCCACAACATCTTCCCCCAAAACGCCAACCACTTGCATGTGCGACTACTCAACGGTCTCCTCCCAGATCATTCGGCCTTCACGCAGCCAGTCCTGAGCTATATATTATAGGCCTCCTGCGCTGGAGTTTTGGCGACATGCAGCGCCCCTAGCGGCCAACGCCTCTGGGTAGTACAAAAGCAGACGACCCTCGCCGCCCTCCATGTGTTTTCAATTACAAGCCAGAGTGAAAGTTGGTTGTGGCGTTTTGTGGCGTGTTTAAATGACTGCACACTGTATGAAATAGCCCTTAAAGTAGTTGCAGAGGCCAAACAAAATAATATCCACTAAGAGAAGCCGATTTGTCGGCTTTCTCTTGAGCGAGCTGTCGCGGTGGTCGCGGCGTGGGATAGTATCGCCATGTCGGGTGGTTTAACTGTTTGACGACAGTTACAGTTTTTAAATGCAGAGCATTTCAGTAACTCACGATGTCACCCGCGTTGGCGTCCGTAGTCCGCACCGTCATTGTCCTTACTATATAAAAAAATTACAATCCGTCGCCAGGTTTCGATCCCTCGACCTGCGGGCGGGACGCAATGTACGCAACACTCTACCCACTGCGCCACAAAGCCGACACAGAATGGAAGGCTACAGACACGCCTTATATCCTTGACTCATTCAAATTACTGTTGACGAGCGCTCTCTCGTCAGCAGTTGCCACAAGTGCAACAACATTAACGTAACGCAAACTACTTAACGTCGTGCGCCCTCGGAAATGCTCTGCATTTGATCGTGCCCCTCGCGAGGGGGATGTTGACGCTACCTCTTGCAAAGACCGAGTACAACCGCCGAGAACAAGGTCCCACAGGGCTCGCAAGCTTGGACGTTCCCTGTCTTCCCTATAGGCGGCGTAAAAATCGACGCCCCACGTGACCAACCTTGACCAACCTAAAGCGCTGTTTTCGACCATCAAGCCCACCAGACGGCGCAGGCAAAATGTTACTTTTGGTATAGAATACAAAACATTCATTCCGTGACTCAAAGAGCCCACACAGTTCGCTTACAATGTGTTATTTAAAAATACTATTAACAAGTTCCGCATCAAACATCCGTTGAGCAAAAATGTACGCAACTTTTTACGAACAGCCGACTGGTGCACCACCTCGTTTCTGAATTCGCAACCACAAAGCCGCCAATTCAAATTGAAACCGCTGCAACGGCCGACCGTTTCAATGTGCGCGGAGCACCGGTTTCGTGACTGTTATTGCTGTTATGTGCTTTTGCGTCCATCAGTTGTTGAGAGGACTGGCAAAACACGAGAATTGAGTGCTTGTGGAATGACAAATGTGGGAAATTCCGCATCGGAAGGCAGCTGTCGAGGCCAGAATATTCGATTCTTCAAACAGAAGGTGAGTGTTATGCACTCCGCTAGAAAGACGGTGCAAAGGAAACCGTTGTCGCCGTCAATACTTCATTTGTGCCCTTCGTTCGAAATCTTAGCGCAAGTGAACGAGTTGTTATGGCAAAAAAAAAAATGTTGTCACGAAAGCGACGTACAATTGCAGCGATCGAAATGAAATGATGTCCTGGCCTCTGTAAACTTGCGGATGTCAATAAACGATTTGTTCTCACTTGCTGCTCACTGTGGTCTGTGCCAGTCGAGGCCATCTGGTCACCTGGCGTAACATCACTTCACTAGCGCGGCGCAAGTAAACACGCGACCAGCGTGCCAGCCAGGAGCCAGCAGGAGCAGCCACGGCCGGACTCGACGCCCCTTTCGCGCGCGGGAGGAGGAGAGTCGAGTCCGGCCGTGGAGCAGCGAGCCGGCGGCCGCCGTGCGAGGGCAGCCATGTTATTAAGGAGCTCAAGCGGCCTGTGCAAAAAGCATCCGCCATGTTTACAAAGCCGTGTTTACAGCGCCATCAAGCGGGCGTACTGGGTAGTTCACGACGCCGCCACTACGCTTTTTCTGGCACTACAGGCAAAGCTAGACCTTTGCTTCTCTAAAATCCTCCCTGTTCTGTGGGTCCCACGAGCGGCGCGCGCGCCATGGACTGGTGGCGCCATCTGTCAGATGCGACGCGAACTACTATCAAGGCAGTGCGAAAAACAAACGCGCGAAATACAAACTTTTTCTTCTTGCGTGCGGTCGACAAAGGAAAGTTCACGCGTAGCATAAACACGGAGCGCTGCTCATCCTATATCCTGAGGTAACTGCAAAAGGTTGCTTCAGCGGGAGCATGCAAGCGAACGCATGAATTGCGCAGCTGCCTCAGCTGACACTGCTGGCCTGCAGCACCGCCTTGCAAACGAGCGGAAATTTTGTTTTGTGTTTTCGCAAACTAAATGATTCTTGCGTAACGTTTTACGCCACACGACTTACGAACGGCAGGGTACATGTATACTAGCGAGTAGGTGGGGCAATAGCGCCAAATAAACAAATTAGGCGCTATCAAAGGACGCAAAACATGCACCAAATCACACGCCCGCTGCCTGCAGAGATGATGTACTTCTATCACATAACAGAGCCGCATACACGGCTCGGGGCCCCGAATATTTATATACGATCATCACTGACTGTGTTGGTTTTCTAGTGCAGGGCCCGTCGAATCTGAACGCCGACTCGCCGGTTTTGACTTCAAATGGAGCTAGACAGCGAGACAAGAATAGAGAATTGGCGTCCTCCATTTAAATTGCCCCCCCCCCATCTTCACACTTCGCCAGATTATTGTCAAATATTATTAAAAATTCGCTAAATTTTTTCTCTTTGCATTCAAAGCCCCCCTCCCCCCCCCCCCCCCCCCCATTTGCCGTCCAGCCCTCCGCTGTGTCGGCTGCATGGCCGTTGCTGACCCTCATTCTAGGCTGTTAAGTGCGAACTGGGAATGTATGCTGCAAGAGCGTAATTAAGTAACGTGAGAGCAAACAAGAAAAGCGAGCGGCCTCTCAGTTCGCCCGATCACCTCGTTTTACCGCCACTAATTTTAGAATCGCAAAACAGATTTCACGCTACTGACGGTAGCGGCATTTTGTCACTGAGACACGCAACAAAACGGCAAGCTAACGCTGCACCATGTATTCGTAACGGCGACGCAAACGAGCACTATTTAATGAATGTGCACGCATAGTGTGCAGGTACGCAAAAGAGCGGCGCACCGCAGCAGGCGAGCCTGCGGTCCGACGGACTCTGGCTTTTTAAAGCGCGATCATCGCCGATTGCGTCAGTCTTCTTTTTTGATCGGCTGTTTTTGAGAAGTCTTTGTCACCTAGAGTGTTAGTTTAAACTAGAAATTTCACTTAAAATTTCATTTCGTACGACCATCGATCGGTGAACTTGCGAGTAGCAGACGCCGTCACGGTCCCGGAACTTTCGTCAGCGCTGTAAACGTGCTTAGCGCTGCAAATCTTTTTCCCCAAATGCGAAGTTGATCGCTGAAATAGATCGGACGCGTCGGGGATGAGCTGGTGACCACAACGCAAAATAATCGGGAGCGTCGAGCTCATTTTGCTTCTGTCAACACGGGATCCTATGGGACCCCCGCAGCTTTGTACTACCCGGAAGTACTGCCCGGAAGCCGCTTGCGCAGCGCCCCCTGGGCAGCGCAGGAGGCCTATACAGATACCTCCCAGAGCGATCAAAAGCACGGAATAGCTATATTTTCCACCTCCTTTAATTGGTCGTTTTTCAGTCCGTCTATTAGGCTTTATTTTTATATTTCACGCAGAATTTTTGGCAATTACCTAATTGGCTCTCCGTAAATTGGATGCATCAATTGTGCCCCCGGTAAGAATTTCAGATTCGCTTTCAGTCTGCTTAGCTCTTACTGTCCCTAAAGAGAACCCTCTCCAACGCACGTTTAAGTCACTCCTGCCGTATCTGATTGAAATCCAACTTCTTTGCGCACCTGGACATGCGGGGATCTCTTCAAATGAAGCCGCTGACTCTCTAGAAAGAATGGCGCTATTTGTGGCCGTCATAGAAAACCGGGGATACTTAAAATGCGTCAGTACCACATTCCTCATTCCTGAAGTTGCATATTTTTTTTCTCGCCTTCGATCGGTACGTAATGTGTGACGTAAGTGTATTACTTCCTTGCTCTATGAAAGGTTTGAACTGTTTATTTGGTTTGTGCACTTCATTCACGAAAATTTTCATCATGCTGTGCCCTCAGAGCCGTGTCTTGAGTATTGGCCTACCTTTCACACCCTGCTCTCGGTTCAGAAGCCCAGAATGCAGCATTTGCAAGCAGAATCCAAACACCGTGACACAGAAACACGCAGCTGCTACCACCTAAACTGACGTTACCCTGAGCAACTAGACAGGCATAGACGTGAATGCATCACCACTACAGGCAATGTTGCCACCGACTCGGTTCGAGGTCTTTTCTTTGCACACTAGCTCCTTGGTTCTACGTTCTTACATTAGTCTGTGCCCACAGATTGACGGTAATCTTTTTTTGCTGGCGTGCCGCATGCATCGCTAACGCAGTAAAAAAAACAAGCAAAGGGAATGAACGTGAACAGCCGTCCACGTGCCCCGCAAGGGCAAATGCACATCCCGGGAGACTCCGACGTGAATGTCTGTAACATTGGCTGTGAACGCGTGCGCAGCCAGCCACTGATTATGGGGACACCACCAGTTGGGAAATCACTTGTAGCACGAAGATGGAACGAAGGCAGAGTTATGGTCCGACCAGCTCGGCACCTTACCAGTGGTCTGGTTGTGACGGCGGCTGTGCGGGGCAACTTTCAAAGACGTTTGCAACCTAGGTCTCAGGGTTAGTTTCAGATCATTGTGTGCTCTCTTACATTGTTAGCCTGTATACAATACTGAATGGTATCATTCCCAACAGCTTCGCTAGCCATCCAGTTCTGTAAGACGACTCCTCGATTTTTTTAGCGGGAACGGGCAAATAGCTGCAGGGAAGGATGCAATCTTTCAGGCGCATTTGTGTCTTGAAGGGCTCCTTTGAAAGCTCGGCTAAGGCACTGGACTGCCTACAAACACTTTGCTGATACTAGCAGCTTGGTAGCCAAGACGTCAATTAACACCACGCTATGCTTGGAAAGGGACTTGGTACATTCGTGTGCTTAGTCCACATTCCTGGCAGAAAGCATTAAGCAACTTCATAATTCGGCGGCACTCTTCAGTCAGAATATCAGCTTATTTAGAAGGACCAAGAAAGGCCGTCCCTGGGCTGGTTCCTGACAGAGCTATTTAGAACTCAAATCTGTCCTAGACGAAATTCCCGGATTTCCTGTTCTAAAACTGTCAAAAGTTCTGAGCAGCAATCATCCTGAAATTCCAAGTCAGAAATGTATTGAGCGCTCCGAATGTAAAGTAGAGTCCGAAAACTTCACAAGACGTTGAGCATTCTTTTATCGCCTATATCTGCTCAAAAGAGGCACACCTTGCTGAAAGCAGACTCTGAGCTGGGAAAAAATTAGTTCTACTTTGTCACTTTTGACGAATAAATGACAAATAAATATTCGCAGTTTTGCGTATACGCTTAAAGTTGACTCAGTTCCGTAAAATACAGGTCGGGCTCTACATTCCCAGATTCACTGCAGATAGTCCACAGGTAGTCTGAGGAAAAACAAAAACCTGATATCTTCTCGGGGAGTTCGTGGTAAGTATGTGACTAATAAATCGAAAAACCATACTGCATTTTTGCTGAACGACTTCAGTTGAGCACCATTTAGCGTACGTTTTTCTGTGCTCTTCCCCGTTTTTTCCTCCTTTATAGGCAGGAGATAAAAAACGATGGAGAGAAAAAGGGTAGGTAGAGAGGCTAAGAAGGAAGAGTAAGGAGTATTGATAGCAGGAACGGGCGGACTACACGCAGTGCATTCAGCATTCTAAGTGGCACAGGTTACCAAGCAGCAGAGCACCTTCACTGCATACGCTGCTACAAATTGTCTTGGTTCCATGGTAGGTGATCAATACCCTCCTCCGCCACGACGGTTAGACATGGGCAGCACCCTACTTTAAGTCCAGATTACAAAAGTGAAAGGGCCACTCAACTACAAATACTTGGAGAAGAACATCCTCGTCCGCGAAACATTTCAGAGAAAGGATCGAGCAGTTGCATCAGCAAATTACAAGGCAGATATTTTTGAGCCAAAAAAGGCGACACGACCAGAAGGCAGTGAATTGATAAGGATTCAATTAAGACATGCGGAAAATGTGGTTGGAAAAGTTCTGAGGAACATTCAGGCTGTGTGCTTATAATCATCCTGGCAGACTCAAAGCATATTCCTGTTGCCATGCTTCCCTGTGCTGATTGAACTAGTGTGCACATTCGACCCTGTGTTGTAGAGCGTTTGCAGTTTTGCCAGCACAACGTACAACTTGGAGTACAACTCGATTGAATGAGCACAGGTGACTTTTGACATTGGTCAGGCTTGCGGCAGTGACTGTTCTTCCTCTTGGTGGAATGGCTGCTTCTGTGTGCAGCACAAGGAGGGCCGCGGAAACAGTAGTCATGGGTGCATGACGCCATGGGAGAAGGTGTTTTGGTCAGGGGAGGCTCGCCGTAGAAGTCAGTATACAGCTACGACCACTCACAACAGGATGAACTTTGCTCTTTGCTGTCATTTTCGAGGTTCGTGATGATGATGAGCTGAGAGAGTTCCTGCACAAAGGAAATAGAGGGACACCAAAGTACCGTGTCAGTGCAGATGGCTTATCTGTTAGCACCCTCGTATTGCACCGCCACTGGGTGTAATTAGGCCACGTAAGGCAGTCGCGGCTGCAGGCTGGCTCACCACTTGCTGCAGCAATTTTTTCCTGCGAGGTGCACAGCTACCAAACTTTACATGTCTTTCCGCTGATTTGCTTTAACGTTCACGCTGTTCACTAATAGGACGGCGTAATAGTGAGGCACTTGCATTTGGAAGTCCGCATCACAAGGCTGCCTGCAGTAATCGCCGTCCGTGCAAACATCGCATTCAGCCGCTGAGTGCAGTGACATCAACGGCGATAACAAGCTTAGCGCAATGTCTTGGCTAACCTGGCCTTTACTATTAAAAGCTCTCTCACCGTGGAATCGGGCGATATACGTGAACACAATAAATTCGACCGCGTCTCGCTCGCCCATTTACCATGTATTGCATCATCGCAATCACAATCCAAATTGATACGTCCAGATTGCCACCCCAATTCATTACATCAAAGCACTTCATTTGATCATGTGGCGAACTCTGGCGCTTGATGCATGTTATCAGCTGATGGCAACGTGATTTGTAAAAAAGGAGCACAGAAGTAGTCGTGGCAAACTTTGTCCTCTGTTGCTGGTTCAATTCTTCAGCAGATGGCTCGGTGCCGTCGTGCTGTCTCCGTTTTGGCGGCGTTGTTCGAAGCAGTATTGTCACTTGCAGAGCTCACTGTCGAGAACTCAGCACGCCGGCTTTGCCTGTGGGCTGGCTCAGGCGAGAACAGAACGCGAAGCCGAGCGATAACAGCTCGACGCTGCACTTACTTGACCACGACCATGGAGGAAAGAAAAGTTTAGGAGGGAGCGTCACGTGACAATTGTGAAGCCTAGTCATAAAAAATAAAAAGGAAAGACTGATGGGAGGTGTTCTATTCACGTGACAGGCAAGCGGTAGTTCTTTGCGCCTCATGTGGCCTTCGCCGACGCTGCGTGCGTGCGTGCGTCTATCCGTTTGGTTGCCGGGCCGTCCGCGTATTCGAGTTTCGGCGACGAGTCGTTGCGCGCGCACAGCTCTGCCTGCAACCCGAAACGCGCAGCGGCCTGATCGTGCGGGCAAAGTCGTCGGACGGGAGAGGCAGAAAACATCTTTGTTTACTGAGCTTTCCGACCCGTCGAAGTTCACGCCGCAGTCGGAGAGTTGTGTGCCGCCGCCACGTGCAGAAGTGGAAATGATCTTTTCAACTTTGCCGCACAGGCAAAGTTGAAAAGATCAACCATTTCAACCATTTGTTTAACCATTTATTGGCAAGGCGCAGTCAGTCCACAATTCAGCAAGGTCCCTCCCAGGCGTAATCTAGCATTCGTTTTTCTTTCTTTTTTTTTTTTTTTTTTTTTCATATACGTATCGCACCGATCGAGCGGTCCTCGCGGACAAACAGCTGGCGTACTGCTTGCGACGCGAGGTGGTCACACCCAACATAAGGGTTCTGAACTCTTTGTTTTCCAGTGCATTGAAGTAGATAAAAACGTACCATCACGCCGGAGCACCGAAAAGGCGAACGTATGCAAAAGCGCGCGCGAGCGAAACCAAAGCTAGTTTCACCACCTCCCCGCCAACACGACACTCGTTACGCGCGATAACACAGCAGAATGCCAAACGCAATCGTCACAGCACACCTGGCAAACACCGCGCAGCTGTAGGCCGCTCCATGCTTGTGAATGTTTACGGCGGCGCGTTCGAGCGATCCAACGTCAGAAGTGAAATTCGGCTTGCAGCTCGTGAGGGTGCTTCGTAAGAATGCGATCGAAGTCTCGCCTTGCTTTGAACAGCGACAACTAGTACTTCCACGATATGAAGCTTGGAGCGCAACGCTGGCGAACAATCTTGTACGGCGCCTTCGGCGACGGCGCTCGCCTCCATCTCCACCGGCAGCCAGCCGGAGCCGCTAAATGCTACCGCGGGCCTGAGCGTGGTGGATTTTCCATAATGCATTGCGCGGGAGGAGCCCGAGGAGAGGAGAAAGCGGCGTCAGAGGAGTGGCTTGCCGAAGCTGGGCCGCCTGACGTCATGCTCCCTCCTAACATTTTTCTTCCTCCATGACCACGACAACGTTATCCCACGCATAACGTTTACGTTGAGAGAAACCAACTCGAACGCCATACGCCGAAGCGACCGTACCACAAAAACAAACGCACAAAGTATTCGTGTGTAAAGAAAGTGACGAAAAAGTCTTTGTCGCATGACTTTTGGCTGTGACGTCGCGCTGTTATTAGAGAGTTTTAGCTGACCGAGCGGGGCCCCGCTCCGCTAGCCGGGGCCTCTTAGCGGACCGTCGCCCGCGATGCGAGCGCGCTCCCGCGAACTCCGTTTTTTTAGTTGAAATGCGAGCGAACAAATCGCGAAAGTTCTTCCAAATGGGCAAAGGTGCCACACTCATCAACAAGCTTTAGTATGGAAGCGAAGGCAAGCGAAAATTACGCCCACCTCCCCTCGCGGGAACCCTGGTGTGATGCGACGCTGAGGGGGGTTCAAGCGCAAGCGGAGAGCAACCGTCGACCGAAAGGCCGCCGGAGAGCGGCACACCGGTTATATGCGCAGCGCGCCCGAAGGAGAGGAGACCGCGGAGAGAGGGAGTACTGCACATGCGCAGCACCGCGCGCAGCGCCGCCCACCGGCGAAGTGAGAGCGCGCTGGGCCGCACACCCGCACATGTTGAGAGAGAGTGTTCGCTCTCACTTGGGCACGCGCCGGCGCCAGTGCGTCTGCCGCGGCTATGACGCAACACAATCCACTTTAATCCAAATCCAATCCAAGCCAATCGAATCCAATCCAATTCCCCTCGCGAGAGTGTGTTCGCTATCGGAGAGGGGGTGAGCGAAGGAGAGTGCGGACGCCGACGACGACGGACGCACGCAGGAAGGACAGGGCCGCCGACAAGAGATGCTCTCAGCGTCGCATCTAAAACTATGGTACTAAAACGTCGACCGAAGCGCGGGTACAGTGAACTACAATACTTGGGCAGTGTAAAAAGCGGCGGCTGCTCCCTACGGCGCCCTTGAAGCCAAACATGTTAACCGCCGCGTGTGGCGCGCTGGTGTGCCCGCCTGAGGAGATCCCGAAACGGCGCGCGTTGATTCACGCTGTGTTTTGGCGTTTTTTTTAACCGCTGCACACGATCTTTTTTGTGTGTAATTGCAAGAGGAGCCTAGCAGGCACTGCACTGATCCTTGAGTGTTCTTGATTCTGTCTTTTATTGGTGATACGGACAGGGTGTTATGCGTGCGACGGTCTCTCATTGCAGAAGGGCCATGGCGCATGCAGTTTGAAAGGATTGTGCAATATTGTGGGGTGAGACTGCACCCCTAATAAATTTGTGCGATTGATAGAAATATTTTATATTTGCGATTTGTTTTATTTCCTTTTATTTGTTGAGTTCGTAACTGTTCGTAATTATCTTACGTCTGCAAGACGTGGGCAGTACATTTCATGCACTTCTGCATTTCTAAAGCAGTAATTATTTTATGTTAATGGGTGACCAGCGTTTCAATGAACTGTGCAGTTTTAAAATGATCGCGTGATAGTGTGCCGTGTAGTGCTTTTCTGAGAACTACGTACGGTTGCACATGTCGATACTTTTCTTGCTCAGAAAACTTGGTTAGCTTTCAAATTCGGCATCTCTGCTTTGAGCATCCGGCAACCCTTGCCCAATGTCACATAGGAACAGCAATAAGGTCATTTTTTTGCAACTACAGTTAAACGTGGATATAACAAAGTTGACAAAAATTTGCAAATTTTCGTAGCATCCAGGTTTTCGTTACAAGCAGGTTTCAGGTAAATGAAGCAGAAACGAAACCAAAATGCTATAGACATCGGTGATGGTGCACACACACACTCTTCAGGATTTATTTCACAGTGAAGAACTGCGTGGTTTGTGCCAGCGGCTTTTTACGAAGTCACTATACTGCACTCCGAAGAGGCAAGCTTACTTACCTCCGTTTACTTACTCGAGTCTTTTGACACTTTTCGGTGCCTCAACCCGTTTCAATGTCCAGACTTACGCTGAAAGGGCGCCTTTTCGCGAACTTGATGCTTTTTTCCACACTCAAAATTGTTGATAGGGTGTTAGCTGGGATACCGTATACCGGCGGCGACGTTCTTCTCGCCGGCAGAGATGGCACTGCAATTGCGGACTTCTCTTGAAAAGACAAAACTTTTCGTTTCCTGCAAGCAGAACTCGTCATTGATGGACCGACAGCACAAATAGCAGTAGAGATGCGTGACTAGATGCCGACAGGGAGGCCTAATCGACACTGCTCTGTCACTGGAAAAATGCATGGTAGATTGTGGTGCGGGTGAAGTTCGCTAACTTAGTCCATTTCTCCAGCCGATTTTTGAGAAAAAGTGCAAAAAAAAAATGCCTCATCAGCGTAGCGAATTCGTTACTCAAGGCTAACCACTGCAATGTCTTCGTTACAGAAAGGTCGAAAACACGTGGGTTTCAATGGGGCTGGAAATGGGGAATTGAAAAACTTCGTTAAATCCAGGAATTTGTTAAAGTTTCGTTACATCCAGGTTTAACTGTACATAGAAATTTCCAGCCTGCACCCCTCATGTAGTTCAGGACGATACACCAAACTCAGCTTTTACCACACAAGACCCAATCAATGAGTTGAGTCTAGGACAGTAGTTAGACATAGTAGGTGCAGATTCTGCACAGAAGCAGCAGTGACGGAAAAACCAAAAATTTTCCCCAACTTGAGTAGTGGTGCCCTAGGTTGAAGTGTTCTCGTCACTCCCATGCCCAGTGGTGTTCCCACTGGTTATGTGGAACTCTGTCCACAGCACTTTTTACGAGGCTATTCAAGAACCGAGACGCAAGTCGAGAGAAACATACAGCGGCCATTCTGGCCAAAACATTATTTTATTGAGACAGCCAGTGAATATCGTGTCCTGCAATTTATTCCCGTGCCATCAACACAGTCCCACAACCTATTCTAAGGTAAGACAGGCACAAAATTAGGTAACGTGACTAAGTAGTTGTGTTAATGCATGTGGAGTGCGCCACTAACTGTTCTGTGCACTGTGTGCCACTCTGCTAGTGCCGGCAGCATCTCCTGGCCTCTGGCAAAGTCCGAAGTTTTAATTCTGCTTCACGAAAAATTTCAGGAAAACAAAACCGGTTCATTCGAGCCACAAATTCACAAAAGCAACCTGCACTATATCACAGGAGGGTGGGACATATCACTGCCTTGCCGCCATAGGCTACCTTCCTCTAAGAGTACACAGAGAGCCTACAAACTTTGCTTGTCAGTTGTAAAGCGAGGCCTCAAACTTTGTCAGTAGCGAGGTCCTTCTTGCCAATCATGGTAACCACGGCGCAACTAGAAACCTCACAAAGATCAGTGAGGCAGAAGATTGACTATGCAAGCAGTGCTACGCTGCAAGCTTGTTTGACCCTTCCCCTTCCTCTTCAACAACCTCCTCATTATTTCCCGTCCTCCCAGTGCTCTCGGATGTAGCGCAGCGCTTCGAGTGCCTGCGGCAGGCTGACCCTCGACAGCAGCACCCTGGCGAGTTCCAGGGGCACGGGGCAGGGTTTGGTTGATCCACATCCGGCATCGGAGATGGATGGTTTAGGCAGGGGCAGGCTCCCTGTCCCGTCCGTGTGAATGGCTTCCGTGTAGTCCTGCGGCGGGGACTGCCTCTTCCCGGAAGCGTGGTCCCCGCGGTGGTTCCAGTGGGGCAGCGAGTGGGCCATCAGGCGGCAGAGCCAGCGCAGCAGCCGTCGAGCGTCCGAGGGGTCATTGGGGCCGCGCAGGAGGTCGGGGGGCGCCAGCAGCAGCAGCTGGCACACGGTGGCCGCCAGGGCGGCACTGGGGCGCTGGCAGGGCAGGCGTAGGGGAGGGCACGGGACGGGGGGTCAGAGGGCAGGAGGGCACTGTTACCTCGCTAAAGCTTCGCAATGCATAGAAAGCAGAACTTTGAGCAGCACCTCAAAGTCTGGCAGATGCTAGCCTCTTTACAATAGCACCCACCAAAGTTACATGCCGTGTTTATTCGAATATATAAGTAGAGTTTTTTTTTTCAAAACTACGTAGTCTTAAAGTCATACCCCGCCTTATATTCGAAGCTCAGTTTATATAAATGGCAATTGTTTTGACTCTCCAAGCTGTACCCCCACCTTATAATCGTGAGTGCCTTATAATCAAATAAATACGGTACTTAAAAAAACCTTATGCGTAAATATTACAACTAATCTCCTCTAACCTTACCATGTGCAAAGGGGGGTTTGCAGGGCATGCCAATGTCCCTCGGTAGCTGTTTGCAGAGTCATGTTTTGACACGTACACTTTGCGGCAACTGGCAGTAGACCTCACTTTGTTCTGCTGCGAACGGTTGCAACAGTTGTTCAGTTGTCTCTATTATACCTTAACCTATCTGCACTGTACTTCTGAAGCCAGAAAGAACCATTTGGCTGTGAGCTAGATACAAATGCTGGTTTATGTTTAAGGAAGGCTGTTTTGAGGCCTAGGACGTGGTGGGAAATATTTAATAGAGCTCGTAGATTTCACCGCAAGTGGACTTAGCAGCACCGAAAATTCGCGCTACTGCTACTCTGAAGACATGCGTATGATGGGTATTATGCAGATCTCCACTTTTGTCTCGGTTAAAACAGCTGTTGGGACAGTTTATTTATTTATTTTTATTTCAACATACTGCAGGCCCTTCAGGGCCCATGCAGGAGTGGTTACAATGAATTCAAGTTTTCATCGTAAGGATAACATAGGTATTCAAAAGGCAAGAAACACGAACAATATAGAATACTTATGGACAGAAGCATACTATACAGTGTAAACGTTTAGTTCACAAAAGGAAGTTATATAAACACTAAATATGCAATTTTTCTTTTATCAAGCGTTAAAATTCTAGATTATTTATGGCTCTTAGAAAACACTCTACAGATGTGCTGTTGACGGCGTCCGCCGGTAATCTGTTCCACAGTCCGATGGCTGATGGAAATAACGAGTGCTTATGTGTGTTTATG
The DNA here is from genome assembly GCF_048455015.1 of Haemaphysalis longicornis. Lineage (NCBI taxonomy): Eukaryota > Metazoa > Arthropoda > Arachnida > Ixodida > Ixodidae > Haemaphysalis > Haemaphysalis longicornis. Next base: position 35,457,304 of record NW_027526245.1, read on the forward strand.
TTGCTATGAGGTTGCCTGATAGTCCTATCATGATTTGTGCGCGAAGAATGCCTGAAGGGAGCTTGGAGGTAGTTAGTTCGGGGTATTTTATAATGATCGTGAAACAAAAGATAAAGGAACTTTAATCTAGATATCATTCTGCAGTCTGAGAGAGTTCGGAGGTCTGCCCGTTTTCGTAAGTCGGAAACGCTAGTAAAGCGGGAGTAGTCGGAAAAGATAAAACGCAAAGCCAAGTTCTGTACGCGTTCAAGTTTGTATACTAAATATTTTTGGTGAGGGCTCCATATAATGTCGGCGTACTCTAGAGTTGGCTTAATCAGAGATTTATAGGCATTAAGTTTAACCTTTAAGGGTGCCTGGCGTAGTCGCCGTCTTAAGAAGTTCAGCTTACCTAGTGCTTTACTACATATGTTGTCAATATGGCTTTCCCAGGATAAGTTGCTAGAAAAGGTGACACCTAAATACTTTACCTGGTCAACCTTGACCACTTCAGTATCCTGAATTTTATACTGGAAATTTAAAGGAGCTTTCTTATTGGTGAAACTGATGCTGAACGTTTTGGTTTTGTTTAGTTTCATGCCCCAGTCTTTGCACCACGCCTGGATAGAAGTTAACGATTTGTTAAGTTTTAGCTGATCTTCTGTGTTGTTAACTGCTGTATACATCACACAGTCATCTGCGAACAGTCTAGTTGTAATAGATGGGTCAACAGAGAATTGAATATCGTTGATATAAATTAAAAATAAAATTGGGGCAAGGACTGAGCCTTGTGGCACACCAGAAAATACATTCGGAGTCTTTGAGTTGTGTTCATTTAAAGCAACATATTGTTTTCGGTTTTTTAAATAGCACTGAATCCATGAGACAACTTTCGTTTCTACTCCTATGGCATTTAGTTTTGTTATAAGGTCCTGATGGGGAACGACATCATATGCTTTAGAAAAATCTAAAAAGATCGCATCTAATTGTCCTCTTTCATTTAGTGTGTCGGCAATATCGTTAGTAAATTCAGCAAGTTGGGTAACCGTTGACAGGCCAACTCTAAAACCATGTTGACGCTCGTAAAGCAGAGAATTAGATTCTAAATGGGTCATAATTGCTTTGAAGATAATATGTTCAAACATTTTACAGCACGTGCTTGTCAATGAAATTGGCCTATAATTATTAAAATCTTGGTTTGAGCCTGACTTATGGATCGGTTTTATTTTTGCACAGCGCCAATCATCTGGAATTGTGGCGGTGTTAAGAGAGGCTGTGTAAATATTGTACAGGTATTTTGAAGTCCACTCAGCGTATTTAAATAGGAAGTTGTTTGTTATGCTATCAGGGCCAGGAGATTTTTTTAAGTCGAGCTTGCGTAAAAGGCTGAGGACACCCTCCTCGCTGATGTTTATTTCAGGCATAGGGTTGTTAACAGTATATGGTTTTAAGGCTACTTGTGAGCAAGAACGGGTAAATACTGACTGGAAAAACCTATTAAACTTTTCGGCTACGGTTACAGGATCAACCACCGTTTCATTAGGCGATTTCATTTCTGGGACTGGGGTCTTTTCAGCTGATAGGTAACGCCAAAACTTATGCGGCTCATGGCGCATAAACGAAGGAAGCGTGTTCGTGAAGAAATGCTCCTTTGCGGCGCGCACTTTATCTCGCATCTCAGTGATAAGGATTTGAAGCTGGCTTGTGTCGCCATGCTTGCGTCGCCTTTTTATCTTTCTTTTTAGGTGAATTATTTCTCTTGTCACCCAAGGGTATTCGCGGTTCACCCGTTGCTTTCGTACTGGTATAAAGCGTGTTTCGCAAAACGAGACAATGGCCTTAAAGCGGGACCACATCGTGCATACATCAGTAATAACAGCGAATTGGGCGAAACAGGATTCTAAGTATTTCATGATAGCCGCGTCGTTTGCACGGGTGTAGTCTTTAAAAAAGGTGGTTTTGGGCTTTACCCTTTTTCGCGAAGTTGAAAATGGACAGGTTAGGTTTATCATCATGTGATCGGAAATACCAGTCTCTACTGTGGTCCTACAATCTTCTAACGAACTACTAACAAGCATAAGATCAAGCGTAGAGGAACATCTAGTGTTATCGGTAACAAGCTGGTTTAATGAGAAACTGAAGGCAGTGAACAGTAAAGAATCGGCACTTGAGGTTTCCTTGCCATCGTGCGTCAGGTTAAGCCAATTGATACCTGGTAGATTAAAATCTCCCGTAATAATTATTTTTGAGCGAGACTTAGTGTGTCGACCTAAGTAATCATGAATTACTTCAACATATTCTGGACCAGATTTAGGTGGTCGGTATACGCCCCCTAAAGTAATTGCTTTGTCACAATATGCCAGTTTGCACCACACACTTTCATGGTTAATGATGTCAGGCATGCGAGAAAATTTAACGTTGTTTTTTATGGCAATAGCTACCCCACCACCCCGTGAGCCTCGATCATTGCGGTAGCCAGTCATTCATGGTAGCCATTTTTTTTTCACACTAAAGGCTGAATGAAATTTTGTTTCAACTGAAAGATTGTACATTTCGTAGCTCTCTCGGCTTTTGTTCAACAGGCAACAATGCGTTATTCGCTGAGAAATAAGTAAACAAAGCCGGCATTTGTTTCTCCCGTTTCCCTTTCACGTTTTGGTGACATAGCCACTGACTACATCACAAAATAGGAGCGAGGCACCGCTACAAGCTAGAGTGTAAACGGTTGGTGCTACGCACTCTCAGGCTGCCAATGGTAGTTCCTACCCCCGAGAACATTTCTCTGGTCGAGGCAACGCCTTTACTTCACCTCATTTGGCAATCACGGCCATCTCATATTCTCTCCTCTCGCGTGAACTTAGCATGGAAGTCTACGCTCGTTACAGCGGATCCGGCAACAATGGACTTTCGGTTGCAACAGACCATTTCTGTTGGATTATTTGGTCCCCATGCATTTTAAGTGGAGTCCACTACGCTCACAACGGACCCGGCTAGAGCAGACTGTCGGCTACAACAGACTAAATTTCAGGCGAAAACTGTTTCGACTGAAAGTTTATAGCGGACTTCCGCGGGGCCAGCATTCAATGCGCTTTTTCTTTGTTTAGTTTGGCAAGAAAACGATTATGTCTGGCAACATTGCTGGCAGCCGGGTTGTTGGTGCAGCCAAGGCAGCACCAGTGGCTTTTTTTTTTTTTTTGTGCGACCAGCGGCATAAGCGGCGGGGTAGCCGATTTCGCTGTCGGATAAATGAAGCGTAATTAACGCCGTCGAACATGGGCAAAAACAGGCAAACATGGCCAGAAGTGCAGGCCTGTCTAAGCAGAGTGTCCGCTCTACCGTCAAGAACAAGGCCGCTGCCGATAAACGCGACTCCGGTGAGACTGAACAACAGCGCTATCGAATACGCAAAGTGGTGCACCCAAAGGCGAGTCTGCCCTCGTTCGTTTTTTTTTTATGTAATAAAAAGCTCAGGTTCAGTGGAGTTCAGTCTTTACTATTCCCACGCATGCATCGTTCCCGTTCCGTTCGGTGAAAAAAGTAAGAAATGCCTCAAGTGGGGGGTTGGTTCCCATCCATTTGTGCAATCTTCCCGTAACCGTGCGCAGTCCAGCTGGTCTAACTCTCGATTTCACAGCTTTCCGTCATCAGATTATTTCATAACAGCTGTTTCAATGACCAGACTAAAATCACAAAAATTGTGGAAGCTGCCTTGGGAGAACGCCAGGCAGAGATCCGATTTGTTTGACAAACAGTTTCGGGTAAACCTTCCTCATCACAAAGGGGTTTAAAAAAGCTTAGCTAATTCTGATGACCACAACTGATGTTTTATAGCTGGTTAATAACTGCGCCTAGTTATATTCTTGCTTTATTTGCTCAGCTTATCATCCGTCTTTACACGCGCTTGACCGCATGTGCTAGGCCTTTTTCCAAGTGCCGGTGCTAAGCTTTGGAAATGGTGATTACATGATTCTTTCCCCTCGCGCAAACACTGTGCAGAGGTGCTGCAGGCGTGTAGAAAGAACAAAGTGTATGTACTATGCGTATGCAATATCGGCCAAAGTACCCACTTTAGGGCTCATACCCCCCCAACCCCCGGCAATATGCTGCATACTTCGGCTACAGCGGGCGTTTTTTTTTCGGATAAAGAGGGTTTGTTGTAACAGGCGTAGACTGTAAACACTTCCTGACACCCGTGTCAAATAGTCCTTGTGGCCAAAACTCCCTGGGGCCAAACATAACAAGGGCAGAGCTGAAATACGCATGATTTATGGATCCATTAAGCTTTGGTGTTTGAAATGCGCATTCAAAATGGTTCCTTGCCACTGGTGGTACCAAGGTTTACTGAGCTGTAAAATTAGTTCCAAGCAGTGCATCGAAAAACCAGTTCTCTTATTGCACTCACCGGTGTTCATAGCGTTGGAAAATATGAAGATTACAGTTTTATGACTAGCACTGTTTTGTATATTGTTCTTCCAAGTATGGCTAATCATCTCTTATTATCTTGGTAACTAATTGACTTACCATATTTATTCGAATCTAAGCCGGTAGTTTTTTTGAAATACTGATACAGTGTAGACCATTTATAACGTAACCGCTTATAGTGCGGGACCGGATATAACGCGGGTTTTTGTGACCACCGGTTTGCCTCCCATAGAACTCAATGCATAAGCATACCACTTAAGATCCGGTTGCCCGAACCACAATACCGTTTATAGCGCGGTTTCTCGGCGGGTCTGCTGATCGACCGGCGCAGCTGGGGCATCGTTTTAGGGTAGCAAAAGAAAAAAAGAAATGATGAAATTGGCCACCTGACGCAGCGCACACCCCTTGCTCTCCTCTAACTTCGACGCAGAAGAAAAAAAATAGGCCCCCTTTAGTTCGCGCGTACGTGATAATCACAGCTGCCCTTGCTTGATGCACCTCGGAAGATAGCGACCGACTCCCCGTCCGCGCGTGGCAAGTTGTTTCTATTAATCGTGAACCGCATGGCCCGTTTTCGCACACGAATTGTGCACATCGGCGTTGCGCATGCGTTTTTTTTCATGCTCGCGTCTACGATTCCGCGCTCGCGGTGGCTTCTTCGCATGGCAGTGGGAGGAGCCTGACGACTTGCACCAATGGAAAGACGCGCACCTAATGGCGGGAGATTCGAAGCACTCCGAGCCGGCTAGCCGCGCCATGGGTGTTTAGGCTAAAGTCCCTCGATCAGATGAAGGGACTTTAGTTTAGGCTTACCACCGCGGTATTTTTTGATGGACGCTTTCACAAGCAGCGTGGATGGCAGTTTATATTCCACTTTGCGGTCACATTTTTCTTGCATGAGCATCTTCGCTTGCGCCTCGTGCGGCATTTCAGCGAGCGGTTAGAAGTGGTCGCTGGAGCTGCCTGCACCGCTTCACGGCCAGTGCTGACGCCATGTTGCCGCCTCTTACCGCGTCGCACACATTACGCCAGTTGCAAAGCCAGTTGTATCCGCGCCGGCTTCGCCGCGCCTGCGGCGTGCGCTGCACGTTTTCGCGAGAAATCGCTCCATGCGGTTCACGCTTTAGAACATTGTGTAGATAAGCCACCGCTCTTTCCGAACAAGCGAGCCGCGCGAAGATTTCCACCACCAGTACGTTGCGCTGATAAGCAGCCGCCTTCGGCATCGTGAACACAAGGTGGGGTAAAAAAAAAAGAAAATCCCGCTGGCCTTTCTTATCATGTCCTGCGGCATCTTCATAGACGCAAAAAACGCAGCCATGGTCTTTCAAAACACAAACACAACGGAAGTTGAAGCCGCACTCGCCGTTTGTAAGACTGCGCTTTTGCAATGTGTGAGACCCGGCAGCAGCGGCTGATATTAAAAATAATACGAAATAAAGACCCTTCCTTCGTTTTTAGGCGCTGTGCGTTTGGGTGATAAAAAATTTAGGATGACTTGAGAGGTAGGTGGCGATTTGGTTGAATTCGCGCACGTTTTGGTTATAGTGCGGTACCACTTATAGTGCGGATTTTTGCGGCTCCCGCGACATACCGTATTTATTCGAAAATAGGTCGAGCACGAATATAGGTCGACCCCCTAAAAATTGAAGTCGCTGAAAAAAAAAATAATATATTCGATTATAGGTCGACCCATACTTTTAAGAAAAAACTTGAGGAAACTTTTTAAAACTCCCATTTATTTACAACGCGGTCACCTCACTGGTTGGAGCCACACACTGCGTCGTCGTCGGAACTTGCGCCGCATGCGCCACAGTTCATTACCCACCCCCGCCCCCGACTGGCTTTGAAGGCTGAACGGCCAATCCTGCCTCGCAGCGCTAACTGTTGAGCTTTGGTCTGAATATCGCACGCTCCTCTTCCACGTGCAGCCGGAGTTTTTTCTCGAGAGCATCGTGCCTCCCAATTGTAGGGCCACGAAACGCAGGACGCAGTCCCCTACAAGCAAAAAGTTCGTCCCGCTGTTTCCGCCATCCCCTGATCAGCTTTTCATTAACGTCTAACTCTCGCTGAGCGGCGCAGTTGTTCAAGTTCTCAGCAAACAGGATCACCGACCGCTTAAAGTCCGACGTGACATCGCGAAATGCGCACGAGAAAAACGTTATGTGCGGAAATCACAACGAAGCAAACACAAAGAAAGCGCATGAAACGGAGAACGGGAGATAGTAGAGACAGCGAGCGAAGCAGGCAACGCCGTTCCGTTCACGAGGTGGCTACACTAGGTGGCGAAAGTCACCTTTACCCCCACCTCGCGCTAGCCGCTACCGCGGCTCTGAAGACACCAAGCCAAGCCAATCTGGCTCTCTAGCCAGTACGTCAGCTCGCTCGTGTCCGGTTCGGCCGCGGGTAATGCGCGATAGCCGGCAGTGACTGTGGGTGGTTTTCTTACGCTGATTGTTTTGTTATTTTTTCCTTTATTTTCTTGCCTGTCTTTGTTCTAGATGCTCCGCGCTGCCGCCTCAAATTGAGGAGCGCCGGGCGCGACGGAGAAACGGATCGCTCGGTGCGCTCGCCATTTTTGATCACGACTATAGGTCGAGGTTCTTCGGTCACGATTATAGGTCGACCCTCAATTTTTAAGCACATTTTCGGAAAAAAAAGGTCGACCTATATTTGAATAAATACGGTACGTTATAAGCGGTCTACACTGTATATCAAACTCCAGGGTCGGCTTGGATTCGAGGATTTTGAAACGCGCCAATTTCCAAGTGAAATTGAGGGAAGTGGCGCGCAGCTAGCGCCACCCAGAAAAGAAAGTATTGTAGCCATTACTAGACAAGCCAGTAGCCACTTAAGGGGGGACACTGCTCTTAAAACAGCTTCACTTAATTGTTAAGTAAACTCTGTGAAACTCGTCAGTCTCGCTGATTTTTTTCCACTGATGTCAAATATGCCCTTATTTCTTGAGTCAGTAAATTAGTTGCCAAGAGAATTCGAAATAATTACAGTCGAATCCCGCTACAACGAAATTGACGGGACGTGCGAAAAATTTCGTTGAAGCGAAAATTCGTTGAGTCGAAATCTGCCCCAACACACCACGGAAAGGCCAGAAAAATAGCCCCGTGCGTTTCCGCAACATTGGCAGCATAATACAATGTTTAGAAAAAGGAGTGATGCGCAATAACTCATGTTTATTCGGATAACAAACATACGGATGGTTATCTGATTTTTCACCACCCAAAGAACGCGTTACGGAGGGGGGTGAAGATATGCAGGTGCAAAACGTATCGCTGTACAACAAGGCGTGTCCACCGAGCTGATTACTTGCAGATAGCTGCTAGGCTGTGGGAAGCCCCCCTCTCGCTTGTGGCAGGAGCAGTGCCGTTATCTTATCCTATGACAGGGCACGGCAGCTACTGACCTTGGCAGCCAAGATGCGCGCGCTTGCATTTAACATGACCGCGCGCTCGCGACTAAGATAGGATGACTAGGCTTCAAGACCAAACGCGCAAACATGATTTTCACTCTTGGCTATGAAGAATGGTAGAAGGAAAACGGCAAGGACAGCTGCTCACAACGCATACATGACGGCACCGCGCCAGCAGCGGAGCACATTCATGCAATTTCAACTGGATATGGATTGGCTGTAGCTCTGGGGCTCCGCCTTGGCGAAGCGGGCCTGCGCCTCGTGTAAAGACGGCCAGCCACATCGTTATCACCATCAAGCAATGGCGTGCGCCTATGAGTTATTTTTTGTTTTGTTTTGGGTGGCAGTGTGGTCGCAACGCGCATTTTCGGTGAAACTAAGCGTCCTGAATGTATAAAAAGTTACAGATAGCTGGCGCTATGCTTATTTTATTGTAAAATAATCGTTCGAACCCAGCCCTAATCATCGAAAATTTCGTTGAAGCGAAAGCAAGCCTGACAAATGGTTCGTTGTGGCGAGGACTTTGTTGCATTGACTTCTATGGCTAGCTGACGGGGAATTGCAAATATTTCGTTGAAGCGGAAATTTCGTTGAAGCGGCGTTCGTTGTAGCGGGGTTCGACTGTAGTCATTTCTGGAGGAACAATAGACAAAACAGTGTTAGTTAAGAAACTAATCGTTAGGTTTTCCAGTACTATGAACCTTGGTGAGTGCAATAAGAGAATCGGTTTCTTGATGCACTGCTTGGAACTAATTTTACAGCTCATTAAACTTTGGTGGCACCACTGGCAAGGAACAATTTCGAACACCCATTTCAAACACCAAAGTTTAATGAGCTGTAAAATTAGTTCCAAGTGATGTATTGCATTCACCAGTGTTCATAGTATTGGAAAATGTAAAGATTACAGTGGTATGACCAACATTGTTTTGGCTATTGTTCTTCCAAAAATGACTAATTCTCTCTAATTATCTTTGCAACTAGTTGACTTACTAAAAAAATAATAGCATATTTGAAATACGGGGAGAAAAAGCAGCAAGACTAACAAAATTCACAGAGTTTGCTTAAAAATCAAAGAAGTTTTTTTAAGAGCAGTGTCCCCACTTAAGGGGCCATAGCTGGTGGTGATGCTGCCGTTTTGAAGCGTGCGGATAGTGGCCTGCAAGCGGTGGGCGTTTGGTTTTGACAGTGCAATGGCACCAACCAAGCGGTGCCATTATAGCGCCGCTTTTAAAAGGAAAGTTGTTTTAGCCGCGGAGTTGTCGTCGAACGTTCAAGCCGGGCGGGACTTCAGCGTGGATGGAAAAGACGTCCGTTGTTGGAGGACGCAACGGGAGAGGATATTTGTGTGCGCCGCAACGAGGATGGCATTCAGAGGCTAGCAGCGATGACGACTCAGAATGAGCACCGCATCTTCATGTTCAATAAACGTGCTTTCTTTTTGTGAACGCTGACCTCGCCTTTTTGTTCGGCCTACATTCGAGGTATGTTTTTTTTTTTTTTTTTTCGTGGCTTCGGACTTTCGAGTGTCACCTTAGAATCGGGGCCAGCCTGGATTCGAATAAATACGGTACTCAAAAAATAACGCCATGTTTAAAATCAGTGGGGAAAAAGCAGCAAGCCTGACAAGTTTCAGAGAGTTTACTTCAAAATTAAAAAAAAATCGTTTGAAGAGCCTTCTGTGCCTCGCTGACAGCCACGTTGCCCCAGAACACACTGCAGAAAAGCCAACTTTCTCTGACGATGACCATGAATGTAGCTGAAGTGAAAGATGGTTGAAATGCGAAGCTTCCCCTGGCCGAAAGCCAAGCTCTTCAAAGTCCAAAGTCAAAGCCCAAAATCCACATAATTACACCGAAAAGGCACTGCAGGTGAGCCAACTCAGTGGGTTTCCCCAAGGGCCCATCAAGTGCCTCAAGAGGGAAAGCCCTTCCCGTGGTCTGAATTGAACCTACATCCCTCGCGTAACGAAGCTGACGATTTTGGACTTGGGTTGCACGGGAGAAAGCTTTGCGTTTTACCCATCTATTTTTTTTTTTATTCCCATTTCTCACGTTCTTCCGTAGGTGTTCAGTTTCATTTTTTGAAGATGTAATGGTGCACACCTTTGAAATTTTCACAGTTCTTTCGTGCAGTTTTTTTTCCCCTATTTCTTGCATTTTTTGGTGTTCCAAAATGTTGTTTGACCAATTACAGTGGAATCTCGGTCATACGAATCTCAAGGGGCGGCAAAAATATTCGTATCACCCGAAAATTCGTATCATCAGAAAACGAGAAAAAATGGAAGAGTGCCGCGCATGTGACAGGCGGCGGCAACATGGCGTCGGCTGTTGCCGTGAAGAGGTGCAAGTAGCTTCAGCGACCGCTTGTAACCTTTTGTTAAAAGGCAGCTCAAGGTGTAAATTGCTCATGCGGGAAAGAGCTCACAAAGTGGGCGAAAACTGCGCTATAAAATATCATCCGCGCCAAATATGCGCCGCGGAGGTGGCCCACAAAGCTGCTGCGAGCGCTTCGAAATTGCCGCCATGAGGCACAAGGCACACGTCTCCCCGTTGGCACAAGTCATGAGGCTCCTCCCACTGCCGTTCGCGGCAACGTTGGCGGCAACCGAGGCTGAGCACGGCCGGGCTAGGGCGGTGGCGTGCGCTGTGTCGATACCAACTCGCGCACGCGGCCGCTCTAGCCCGGCCGTGGGCAGAGGTACCACCCCAGCAGAGGCTGGCGCCGGGGTGCCGGCCCGAATCGTCAACGCGGGAGTCAAAAGAACGCGCGCTCACCTTCGACGCGACGTGCGCACGCACGCGAACCGCATGCGTTTCGTGCGCGTCGGCGTTGCGCGCGCATGATTTTCACGCCCGCGTTGACGATTTCGCCCCCGCGACAGATGCTACCTCGCTCGGAAAATGACGCCCGACGTGCGCGGCAGTGGGAGGAGCCTGCCGACTTGCGCCAATGGCGAGGTGCACTCTTCATGGCGGCAGTTTGAAAACGCTCCGGACAGCCCGGTGGCCCCGCCGGAGATGTTTAGGCCTAACACCCCAGCAGACATTGAATGGGCGCTTTCACTACCGGCGCGGATGATGTTTTATAGTACCGTTTTCACAGCTCATTTACCGCTCAAGCAACTTCGTGCGTGCCTTGAGCGATATTTTAGAGAGCGCTTCGAAGCGGTCGATCGAACTCCCGACACGACTTCGCGGCCGAAGCCGCCGCCATGTTGCCGCCGCTGACCGCGGCGCGTGCAGGTGGTTACGCGGCAGGGTGAGCGCGCCTGTGGCGTGCGCGGCGCGTTTTCGCGAGCAGAAAACGCTCCATGCGGTTCACGCTCAATGCTTTTGTGCCCGCGCGCAACCAAGGCCGCAAGGCCGCACGGCCGCACCAACACTCCCGTCTACGCCGCAGTCGTCTGCTCGCGGCTCCCGTGTTCGTATCACCCGCACCGGAGTGGTAAATGCGTACGGATCATCCGAATTTTTTTACATTGCATGCAATACATTTTCGCCGGGGAATTTTAAAAATTCGTATCACAACGAAATTCGTATCAACCGAATTCGTATCACCGAGATTCCACTGTATCTCCACGATGTGTTCCATCTGCCAATTTTGGTGGTACTCGGCAAAGAATGCTCCGCATTAATAAGAGAGACCTCAAGATTGTGTGAAGGAAAGTCAAGGGTCCACCCACCCCATTTCGGAGGGGAAGACACACACACCTTGCGGGGCTCCCTGCGCAGCATGTCTCTGACCAGGGCCCGCACCACGGGGGGCATGTCCTGGGGGGGCCGCGGAAGCTCCTGCTCGGCGTACGTGCGGCTGTCCATGCGGTGGCCGTAGAAGGGGTTGGGGGCCCCCCACAGCTCGTAGGCCAGCGTGGCCGCCACCCACACGTCCGCCCGCCTGTAGTCCAGCACCGACAGCGGGCCCGGCTGGGCAGCAGATACCTGGGCAGTCCGACGGGGGAGGTCACGCGCACGCCTTACGTCAGCAAAATAAACGGGACGCTAAACAGACAAGGACAAATGTAGACACAAGGGACATACTATACAGGCGCCTGTAGATGTCTACTTTCCTCCTCGTCTGTTTAGCGTCCTGTTCTTCATACTGCATAAATGAACCAACTAGCTCAACACGTTTCACTACATCATCACTATTGTCTTCATCAGCAACTCGCTAATTAACCCTTTCGGCCCTGGTGGTGTCAACTGACACCATCGCATAAAAGTTTCTCCAGTGCATAGAGAACAAAACCAAAACTGCTAGTTTCTTGGGGAACTGTTCTTTAATGATACCTACTGCGATAGACATCACTGTTGTTTCATTTTAGTGGATTCATCTGATGGATCGACCTCGCTACAAAGAAGAGGAAGTTCTAGTGAAAACAAAATTGTGACATTGAGGCTGAAAAAAATATGGTGGACCAAGTTTTATTCCCAAACATGTAAATCTATCAATACGTGCACTACTAAGCTTGTGTTTTGTTTGTAGGTTCATGCAGGCATAACCTTTATAAAAATATCCAACGTTATTGGATATCCAACGTATTGGATATAAAAATATCTAATAAATAACGTCTGTGACGTTATGTCCAACATCATATGTTCAAATTAATTGCCTCGTTAATAAATTTCTTATTTCTTGCACCCACAGCTCTATTTTTTTGTCTAAGAGCTTATGGGGCCTAAAAATTTAGGAAAACACACAAAATATTGTTTTGCTTGAAATGAAAAATCAGGGCTGAAAGGGTTAAGGTCCACATTACACAAACCACTCCACCCCTTGCACTGCCAGAGTCCGTTCTTTGGCCCCTATTTCTCTCCACTCGTCCCTCGATCGAGTCAACAATCTTTACCAGCTTCTATAGGCCCATATTTCAGTAAACATTCACTTACCATAAGAATGGCATCTATTACAGGGAGACAAAAATGAGAAAGGCCGCAGCAACAGGAGGGGAAGGAATGCAGAAATCCAGCTATGCAAACACTCTCTGAAGGCAGTGTGCATCGGGTTTGGTGGGCATTTAGATCGGGCATTTGAAGCTCTTATCGCAGAAGCAAGGTGTAGATAAAGTGGAAGCACGAGCGGCATGCTTGTTTTGAGGAGCAGTAGCGGGCAACGGAGGCGCTATGGCAAATGATCTTGTAGTTGGGTAATTGCGTAGTAGCGCCATATATGAATTTCGCACTGCAAAAACAAAACTGAAACTGCTGGAAACTGTTTGAAAATGTCAGGCACACTTGATAGACATGCGGGGGACCATCAGAAATAAGCTTTGGGAGAATAAAGCTGCCCTTTGTCCGAACCAAAGATCATTAGTGAATAGCTGGCGCCATTTTCAAGTAATTATCACCTCTCAACGCCGTCGGATTACAAAGCTGACCGCATTATTTGGTATTTGACTTGCCAGGAGCCTTTTGACAAAAAAAATATTATGGTAATGCAGCCTAACCACGATCTGCATCCTTTTTTCTCAAGTGCACCGCCACGCCCCCTTCCTCAAAAACACACACCTCAGCTCGCAAAAAACGCCGTCAAAAGTCTCAACGTCGCCGGAGTGGGAAAATTTAAACTGAGTCTAAAAGGGCAGTGCCTAGACTAAGCACTGGCCGCATTAGGTGTACGAGAAACGACTACAACATGTTGAAATAGGCATTATAATCATCTATCACCGGTGATCGATTTGAATAGGCGTGGTAACGAAAGAGTTAATGCACACATGAAAGCGTACCATGTGAGACATACCAAGTATCTGCGGTGCAGTGGCTTCAATTTCGACATCCCTAATTTTTATTATCTTACCATTGCTCAGGAAACTTTTACATGCAGTTTTCTACTTGACAGCACCATGCCACTACTAAGCAAAACTACTCCAACGTAACCTGCGACAATGTCAACCCAAAGCACTAGCCGAACCTCGTTATAAGAGACACTGATGTAAGAGACAAATGGGTATAAGAGACACTATTGACCCACATGGTTGGCTGCCCTATCTTTCCCATTAGATCGACCTCTTTTATAACAGACATCGGATGTAGAAGATTGGTTATAAGGGACAAGTCATCCTTGAACTTTAATCAATAATCTCGCTTGTAACAGACATTTTAACTTCAGACGCACTGCCACCAGTCACTAATTGCAGTTGCTTCCATCCTGGAAGCACAGGTGAATGACAGACGCCTGCAGTCACTATTTATTATAACTTCAGCAAACACACAGTGGTTCATTCAGTCAGCTATGAGATGACGATGAGAAGCCCTGCCAATGGAAATGCAACTGACAGAAGTGGTTGAAGCTTACTGCCATCTATTGGATGGAGTGCGATCGCACATGTGGGTTCTCCCACTCGCATAGCTCCCAATCAAGAAGCATCGCAGATGTTGAGTCCTGCAAGCATAATGAATAGCCTGAGCCCACAACAGAAGAAGCTGTGCGCTCTGCCTATTCATCAGGCTTGTGAACTCAACATGTACGATTCATCTTCCACAAACGAGGAAAGAAAAAAAAAGCTTGCAGAATCGGTTGTAAAATACAGTGTAAATACAGTCATGAAGCAAACAAGATTCGGAACTGTTTCATAAATTCTGGGGGCCAAACATAAATTAGAATGGATCTTTTGCAACATGCTGTGGCGTTCTTTTGAGCTTATTTTAGTCATATGGTGCCCACATTGAACTGGGGTCTGATTAGTAAGTGAAAAAATGGTTCCCTGCTTATAAGAGACATCTGATATAAGAGACAGAAACTGCTCCCCGGTACGTGTCTCTTATAAAGGGGTTCAACTACGGCTTCGGATGCGGCTTTGTCTTGATGCGGCTTGGAAGAGGCTTGATGGCTGTTGGCTACATCGTTCCCACAATCAGACAGTAGTGCCCTCTCTAGCAGTGGACAGCATCTCATCAAACGCTGTTTTGTGAAAAAAAATTTACTACACTACAGGACAACTTCGGCTTGCTTGTGATGTTGCAAAGAATTGCTCGTTTGTTCTCGAACAAATGAGAAATTCTAATTTTTGTTGCATGACACAAGCCAACGAAATCTATTGATTGAGAAGAAAAACCATGTCTAGCAAAAACTTTGTGGAGCAGCATTCGTTGTAGCAGGGGCCGAGTGCACAGTAGTGTTTTCAAGTGAAGCTTGTATTGGATGATGTCGCCAGTGGTGTAGAGTAGTTAATAAAGCATTTGAGAAGGCGTTTTGCTTCCACGAATCCTCTTAATTTAAGCATGCACACAATCCAGACAAAAATAAACTGCAATCGAATGCGATAGTAAATTTCTCACATGGAAGCAATTGAAGCTTCCACCCGGATTTTCAGACTCAACTGAACCAATTGGGAAGCAACCAACTGTGGCCAGTTCTGTGACCATTCAAACCATTTGGCTCCAAAAAGGCGGTAGGCGAGGCCAGTTGATGAAATCATTTGAACCCAACTGTTTTTTTTTTACCAACTAGAAAACTGTTGGAGAATAAACAAATGTCTCTGAATTTTCCTCCTGAACTCTGTTCACTGCACACTTCAGAGCAGAATAAGGTTTAAAAAGGGCACACTGGTCTTAAACACTTCTTTTTTTTTCGCTTTCCAACCAATTTTGATGAAACTTCATGGGCTTGTTCAGTTTTTTAGCTAATTTCAAATATTCAATTAGTTCTGATGTGAGAAAATTGGTTTCTGAGGTAATTAAAAATCATCCTTGATTGTTCTTGAGAACAAGAGGGAAAAACCCATTCAACAAAAAATTACCAGCCCGGCATGAATAGATACCAGAAGTTGTGGAAACTGAATTGTAGGAAGCAGTTTTTTTGTTTTGCAATCACATACAAGTTTACATCAATTCTAACTTCAAGGTTTGAAGTACTCATGCTAACCAACTAAAAAATAACGCTAATTAAGCAACAACTGAAATGCAAAATGCAAACTATGCTTCCCTTATTGGATAGGTTAAGCATTCAGCTTCAAAGTGCAAAAGAAATGATCTTCCTAGCTGCACTATATGCTAAGATGTACCCCCCCCCCCCCCCCCCCCCCCCCCCCCCCCCCCGAGAATTTCCTATCACCGTGACATCACTTGCGGCAAAGAACTGGGGAATTTCAGTAAAATATTTTTTTGTTGAAATCGAGCCCCTATGGCTTTTGTAAGTTCCTGGTACTGTTCCAAGTATAATTTTTTTCAGAGGAAGAGCTGCAAATCAAGAGGAAAGTGACAACTAAAAAATGTTTTTTTTTTTTTTTAGAATTTTTTGGTCCCAAAGACCCATGTGCCCCCTTAAGGATGACTCTTAAAACAACTTTTTAATTTTTAAGGAACCTCTGTGAAACCTGTAAGCCTTGCTGCTTTTGCCCTATAAATTTCAAATATGCCATTATTTTTTGAGAAAGTCAACAAGTTCCAAGATAATTAGAGATTATTTACCATATGTGGAGGAACAATAGACAAAACAGTATTGGTCATAGCGCTGTAGTCTTTACGTTTTCAAACACTATGGACACTGGTGAGTGCAATAATCGAAGCGGTTGCTTGATGCACCAGTTGGAACTAATTTTACAGCTCAATTTGGGCACTCAAAATGGTTCCTCACCACTGGTGCCACCAAAGTTAGTTCCAAGCAGTGCATCAAGAAACCGCTTCGATTACTGCACTCACCAGTGTTCATGGTGTTGAAAAATGCAACGACTACAGCGCTATGACCAACACTGTTCCGCCTATTGGTCCTCCAAGTATGGCTAATCATCTTTAATAATCTTGGGAACCAATAGATGGACTCAAAAAATAATGGCATATTTGAAATTTGTGGGGAAAAGCAGCAAGGCTGAGAAGTTTCAGACAGTTTACTTAAAAATTAAAATTTTTTTTCAGAGCAGTGAAGGAAATGAAGGAAAGTAATGTGGGTGAAAAGAAGCAGGGCCCGCTTGCTCGAAGCGAAATAAGACAGTCTTATTCGCAGTCTAATCTTATTGGCTGATTGATTGATTGATTGATTGATTGATTGAGGGGTTTAACGCGCCGACGCAACGCAGGCGATGAGGCGCGCCGTAGTGGAGGGCTCCGGATTAGTTTTGACCACCTGGGGATCTTTATCGTGCGCCGAAATCTCGTACACACGGGCGTTTTTGCTTTTCGCCTCCATCAGAAAAGCGGCCGCCGCGGCCGGGAATCGAACCCGCGACCTCGTGCTCAGCAGCGCAACGCCTTAGCCACTAATCTTATTGGCAGTCTTATTCGGGGTCTTATGTTCCCTAGGCTATAAGACGCTTTCTGGAAACTTATAAGACAGTGAATAAGACTCTAAATAAGAACGCAACAAGACTGTGAATAAGCCTGCTCCGAGCAGTCTTATTCACAGTCTTATGCTGACGTGGTCGGTCATTTCATCATAAAGATCGACCTCCATACCGTGAAAAACGAGTGCAGTAGCCGTAGAAGTGGCGAACGATACCAGACGATACCGAGCGGTGGCCGTTCGACCGTCTGCTTGGAACAAATAAATGCCTGATCCGAGGAGATCGACACCGTTGTAAACACCGTCGGGAGAGAGGGTGGAAAGAGACAGACAACGCAGGCGCCGGAAGCCGCAAGGCCTACCTACTTTGAAGTGGCACCGATGGCTGCAGCCAACCCCCGTTTTCAAATTTCGCTGTGCGCCATGGGCGTGTGCTTGTTTTTTCCGGGTAGCGCGGCTTTTTTTCTCCATCAGGTCAAACAAAGATGGGCACGAGTGATAGTCTGCGGCCCGATATTAGTCCCGAGCAGACATCGGGCAGCCAAGCGCGCGGTATGAATGTGTGATCGTCTGCTATGTCGGCTGTCACCACAGTAGCTACGAAAAGGTGGCATGGAAAGGACGGAACAAATGTATTGTTTTATAAAATCATGCCCATTAACCCAGGAACAACAAATAGGCGTTCACAATAGAACTACAATGTGACAACAAAATTACACACATCATCAAAATGCTAGCAACATCAAAATGCTAGTACCTCTGCCCGTGAGCGTCAAATAAAATCCCGTTTTCAACGAGAAGCTGCGCAGACTCGCGTCTTTCCATCCTTCTCTTCGAAAGTGGCGGTTACGAAGCACATTCTGCTTGAGCAAATGGGATCCGGAGGCGACACGTAAAAGCGGCATGCGTAATACCAACATTCGGCTATATTCTACAGCGCGATTGTTTACATCGGCAGCCCTCGCTAACATGCTGCCGGCTAGGCAGCGGGTTGTTGCGATCGTGTGACGTGTCGCCGTTCCAGGTGGCGTGAGCCGCTGGAGTGCTCGTTACATCCGAGTCTACGACGATGAACCGGAAGCCAATTCGCAACTTTCTAATTTACGGTGAGATGAAACGCATGACTCGTGTTGCGACAACGTCAAACGTTGCTGCTTTTTGCGTCAGCCCAGTGGGTTTCTTGCGCCCACGCTTCGAGCAGACGATCTTTGTTTTACGCGGCCGGGCGACCGAGGCCCGGTTGGCGTACCAAGGATGGCGGATCATTGTAACACATGTGTCACAAGGACCAAATACGGTATCTGATGGTCAGCATTTCTTGAATTTATCCAATCATGGTTGAAAATAAACGCTTGCGCCACGCCGGCGACGGCAACAAGCAGTTTTGCGGCGTATTCCCCGCTTTTCCCTAGGGGCCTCTCTCGTGCTCATCTAGGTACCCGCTGTCCCTATAGTCTTCAATAAGACCGCTCTGTATACTGGCCCGAGTGCTTTCGAGCAAGCGCACTAGCCCGAATCTTATTCGTGGTCTTATTGAAGTCCGTGAATAAGACTAGACTGTGAATAAGATTGCCAATAAGAACGTGTGTTCGTGCAAGCGGGCCCAGGTTTGGGAAGATTAGGGGAGCCCCTAAACAAGGGCATCTCACCTCGGGCGGCATGAGGGCGGCATTTCCCCCGCGGTTGATCTCCTCCGAGGGGAAGGGCAGCTGCAGGCTGCCTTCAGCCAGGCAGCTCCCAAAGTCGGACACCACCAGCCGAGGGCTCCGCACGCCTGCGCGTGGACAGACAGCGGGGCAGTCTCTTTCAGGATAGTCTGGGAATTTCAATGAGGAAGCTGAAATTGACAATTTCGCAAGCACGCCTCCACAAAGGGCCCGTAGAAAAAAAAACGGACCATCTCCACTAACGTGAAACCTGGTGGCAGGCAAAGCGCGCAGTGTATAACTGTTTTCTCGGTGCCCTGGCGTTTTTGCCAACAGATGAAACGGTTGGGGGATACAGGTTCACAGCTTTGCTGTAAAAGTTCTCGTGTCTTTGAAGCACGAAGCTCTCTGGCATGAGGTGTACATGAGTGCCCCGGTATTTTAGTACCATGACTACATGAGACGACGATTACGATGACGACGACAGTAGACACCAACAGTCCCAGCCCCTGCAGGGCCTCGCCCCTAAAACAAGAGGCTCATCTAGAAGGATTAGTGAAATTTTCCTCTGGTGCGAAACAAACACAAAGCAGCTATCCCGCTGCTTTTAGCTTTATTGACAGTATTTATTTTTATGTGGGACAACTATCATCTCGTGCGGTGACCTCAACTACAAAAGCTCCAGTGTGTTAGTGTAATTAGGGTAGCACCATAAGTCCTGAGAAGTGTATGATTAAAACAATTGCCAAAAATTGTTTTATATGGAAATCTACACTGCATAAAAATCAAGTTGTAACTGTTGCAGTTTCATGAACTTTTGTGTCAGTTCTACAAAGAAAAAGAAAACTTGGCATGTGGGGCAACCCAAAACATCAATAATTAGCTGGATTTACAAACCCTCTCATAGCATGTTGGAAGCATCCTCACTTTACATGAGCCTGATTACGGGTCCCTTGTTTACATTTTTCATTCAATGAAAAATGTGTACATTTTTCATTCAAAACACTTGCACCACACGCACAATAACTTTAAAGTTCCGCAAAGAGCACACTTGAGATTAAAATTGAACCACACAAAACACGCACTGTGAGCTTTGTTAGTGTGCAGCGTCAACACCTTTTTGCTACGAAAGCTTTATCATGTTTTCTCTAGAAGTAAGAAGCTAGACAAGATTGCAGTCTTTTGCAAGCCTCATACAGAATGAAAAAAGCAAAATTACCGTAAAATAAAGATCAACTTCGCCCATTATTTGACTAGAAAGCCTGAAACTACCCCGGTCGGAAGCTGGGCTTTCTTATCCGGCTTGCAACTGTTGACTGGGCGTTGATTGAGCGTTGACTGGGTCAGCTTGAAACCAACTTTATCAGGACGTGAGAAGAAAAGCACAAGAGAGGGTTTTGCCCAGTTCCAAGGAGATAAGAGGCGCAACAAAAAAAAAAGGCACCTTCGCGTCGTGTGGTTTATCTGCAAAGCCAGCTGCCATGGCTCTTCAACAACTCTAGAGAGTTTTCAGACCATGGGGCCACAGGGGTGCCCAAGTAGTCTGTCACTTGTCTGTCACAGCTCACGCAATGAGCTGCCATATTTGCTAGACTAATTTACTCAATTCTAAGCAGATAACAAAAAAAAAATGTAAATACAGAAGTGATGCTGCACTTAGATTAAAAGATTTACATTCAAGAGCAATCAGTAGTTGCCTCCAGAGCTTTCAGCGCTACCTGGAAGTTCCACTAAAAAAAAAAAAAAAAAAAGCCCTCTTGCGGTCATGAATAGCCAGTACTACCTGTGATGGCTAACAGCACAAAAACAAAAAAAAACAGCACTTGTTTGTGTCCTCCCCTTTCATGTTTCTGTCCAGTTTTTGCACTGTTAGCGAATATGGAACAGTACCAACTAGTCCAGCTTACAACACTCCTGTAGTATCCATGGCAAAATACAGGCCGCCATTTTGAACGCTGTTCCACTCCTTCCGCATCGAATTGGCAAGTGCACTGGCTTGGTTACTGCTATGTTGGCAGCAGTCTTGGGCAGTAACTAGTTACTAGTAACGCGTTACCGGTAACTAGTTACTTTTTTCAGTAACTTGTAACTGTAACTAGTTACTTTTAAGTTAGAGGAACTTGTAACTGTAACGATATTACTGTTACTTTTTTGTTGAGTAACTGTAACAAGAAATATCGTTACAGTTACTTTATTTCTATAAAAAATTATCCAATGGCAACACTCATTAACGACCGGTGTACAGTTTGCCCATTTCCCTTTTTCGGCCTTTCTTCTGCAGAACCTTCGTCTGCAACTATGCCAGCTCACTCCCTTCTCGTGGGTGAAAAACATCTGGACTAGAAATGTTTAGGCGTGCACGTGTGCGTCGTGTCCCACGCGGTCTACTAAGGGCTCGAAGTTTCTGAGTCTAAGCTGCAGTAGTTTCCTCAGCAGCGTGACATCGCTCTCACCCAGGCCATAAATAGCGCTGCGACACGCGCCTAGCGCACGTGGATGCATTTTCGCCACATCTGGAGGGCAGTAAAAGTGTTTGACACAAAGGCGAACAGGAAAACAAACACCCACAAACGCCGCACAATGCACTGAAACCTTTTCACTTTTGCGGAAGCCTGGAAAACTCCGGTCAGGGCGTCGCTTTCTCATTAGCGATGTGCAGCCCCGTTTGCAGGGTCATAAAACGCCGCGGGGAGTCTCTCGGTGGCCTCACGCTCGTCCAGCCCTGTGCGCATTGTAGAGTGTCCGATTGACAAGTCGCAGTTGCTTGCGACCATTGTTCGCTTTAGAGACCCCTGGCCGTATTTGGGACCACACGTTTGGGACCCCTGGTCTAGGGGCTCCATCGAGCTGTACCAAGTGCTCGAACGAGGTCTAGGAAGTAATAAATTTCATGCCCCTCCACACATACGACGACCCCAACGATGGTGGCCCCCGAGTGCCCTCACACCAACCACATCTTGGCCGGCAGAAGTCTGACCACAGTGCCACTGCACGAAGAAATGTTCTTGGGAAGCCTCCCGACTTCGTTTCGAGGGCTGTGGCCGAAACGAAAACAGTAGCTACATCTGCTTTTGAATGTTGGGTGCAAGGAATACTTGGGTGAGCTTCGTTCGGCCTACGCCTCAAAGCAAACGAAGGGAGCGGTTCCTGGGATCGGAGACGTGAGTGCTGTGGAAGGCTGGGATTGTGAGAGCAGTTTTTTCCGGTCGGGACGCAAAATCCGCTTTTGTGAGGACGGCGGAGGGGGGGGGGGGGGGGTGAGGAGAGGAAGGGGAGGACGAAAACAGTAAAGCGTTCGTTTCAGTTTCTATTCCCTTTGGAAATATCTTGTCTCATTCCGGGGATGGGGGCGGCTGCGGGTTGGGGCGGGAGAACGACTCCGAGGGCCCCCGGACAAACGCCGCTTCGGCAATGGCTCAAATTGGTCTTCGTCTCCGACCACAAGTACGAAATAAAAAGTCAACGAAGCGCTTTTTTTTTAGTATCCTTCAAAAACACCTCGAGAACCGATGTACTCCCACGCCCGTTTCCCCTTTCCTACGAGGGCCTTCCGTCGATCCGCCACCTCCGCCCCCTTTTTTCCATTCTCTCTCACTGCGCAGGGCGGTCAAGAGACGGCATTGTAGGCGAAAATAAATTAAGTTGACATTGAAAGATTGTTTCGGCTGTGTTGTCCTCCAGTTCGTCCTCTCTGATTCGAACTTTAAAAAACAACTAATTCTATGCTACAATGATGTTTGCAAATAAATTTCTTCCAGCAAAAGTGCAGCAACCAAAAAATAAAGTTCCTTATGATGGATAGCAAAACTTCCGTAATAAAAAAAGTGAGCCGTAAACAACGATTGTTTGGGCATGAGTGCATCATTTTAGGTCCCCTCGTGTATAGCTTTACTACGTGTAATTTTTACTACCTGCATGCCTTTGTACGTTTCTATTAAATAAGCCAAATCTTTTTAGCTATTACTTAGTTTTATACAGTAACGGAAAAGTAACGACGTTACTTTTTTGCAGTAACTGTAACTGTAACTAGTTACTTTTGGAAAATTCGTAACTGTAACTCTAACAGAGTTACTTTTTTTGGTTAGGTAACTGTAACTGTAACACTGTTACTTTTTTTCGGTAACGTGCCCATGACTGGTTGGCAGTGATGGCGGCGCAGAGCTCGTCAAATCTCTAGGCAAGGCGTAGTAACTTGACACTGGTGATAGAAAATTCCCCCTTGCTGGGTTCTTGCCACAATCCTGGTATGACACGTCGGAAGGCTTGACCGAAAAGCTTGTCTTTGGCTGCCTATTCAGAAGTATTTGAAAGTATGGAATAGCTGCATTGGGATCGAAACGAATAATGAACCGAGGGCAATTCGATCGAACACTCGGCAACACCGAATATTTCGCCCATCCCTACACATTTGCATTTTCAGAGAGCTGAGGGAACCGAGAGTGCTGTGAATCCACAAGAAGGGCAAGAAATCTTACAAAGCTGGCAAGCCTGCGCGGCAAAGTCCAGCCAAGCCATGCCGTGCTTTTCGTTTGGTAAGCAAAAAGGCGACGACAACTAAGTGCGGTAGAACGTGTACACTCATGAAGAAGACTGCTAGAGGCGTTGCTAGAGGTGTAGCGTTGTTCTACATCAAACGCGTGTGCATCATGTCATCAAGAAGTGCTGGAGGTATGTCTAACGCCCGCATAACTTTGGCAAGCATGAACCCGGCTGCTGTGCGACCCATCTTGTACCCGTCACCTCTGTCATTTCCTACTTAACACTTAAGCTCAAGTCATCTTCTGCACCAGGAAAAAAATATTTCCCACAGTACCCAAACAACACTGATAATTCCACAATCACGAAAGTGTTCATCATCTTAGTTAGGTTACGAACTTGTACATTGTTAAATTAGATCCCTGTCATCTAGAGAAATTTGCGTGTGTACCTGGATAATAAGTAAAAAATGTGCTGCCATGTTTCATTGCTTGGTCTCAACGTACTACTGGTTCTGATAGAACTAATATGCATTGCATCAGCTTATTGCCACTAATAGACACCACTAGACCCATCAGACTAATACACACTAATTAGTGGCAATAACCTTATACAGCTATCTGTTTTTGTATAAGAATTTTTGCGAGGGTGTGTATGCCTCCTCTATTCCATAGCCTTTCGATGCTTCCAAAACTACAGTGGTACTTTCATTTCCACTTTACTCCTTCTGCTCTCTTTGCTTCCACCATCGTTCATTCTGGCGCACCTTGCCGCTTCGGACGTCCTTGTTCCTTCGTTAACAAATACCTCACAATGAAGGGACTCCACAGAATGGTGAATGCCTTTTTGAAGTTGGGTGTGTTGAGATTTTGTAGTGGGATAAAAGGTTTCCAACAGCTAAAAACAAAATGTTCCAACAGCTGAAAAAATGTTTAAGAAGCACATCTATTTATTATCCCCGGGAGCCTGAAAGGCGGACAGTTGGGAAGACAAAGTTGTTTTGCAGTTAGCGCTTCGCATGTACCAGGTAGAATGGAAATACACATTTGACTATGACGAACGCATGTCAAATACTCTCAGTGCCAGCAGCGAGGTTACTTCCTTATAAATGGGGCAAATTGCCAATAATGTGCGATTAAGCAGCGTCAGAAATCAAACATATGGGTTTATGACACAGCTAGGGCAAGGCGATAAAGAAATAAAATCGTAGCCTTCCGCTGGTGGGAGAAACAAGCTCAGAAACCTCACAATTATTTTAATGCCTACCGCAACTAACAAGTTGAACAATGGGTAATTATGAATACTATGATCAGTTTTCTTTATATTAGGCACTTTATTTTTCTAAAATGTAAAAACACCGCCATAATTCTTTGTCTTTTTTCCCTGCGAACTGCTACTCAACCGTTGATTGGACATTAAAAAATGTGTTGAATGTGACCTCATTTTTCCGAGTTAGAACAAAAATAATGCAACAAATGTTTAGCTTTCTAGAATACTCGGGAATTGAGTGCCATTTTGTGTAAATATCGCGAGAATTGAGAAACATGATTTTTTTTAAATGACGTCGAAAGGTGGACATTCTTTCCGATTTTTCATTTTTTGTCGCATTTCACGAGGCGGTATTTTGATAAATTATTTTTGTAGAGCATTGAGAATGGTATGAGGTGTTCAGCAGCCCCTCGTAAACATGTCTAAAAAACTAGACAGCTTAGCCTTTGGGCGACGTGGGCAAAAAAATTTTTTAGAAGTGCCACTTTTGAACGGCATTGCTCTCGCTACTAAGTTTGAGAAATATTTTCTCCAGAAATATAAATATTGCAAACTCAATTTTCACGAATTGAGTAGAAAAGTTTGCAAATATTTGTTTAAAAAATGAGAAAATTTGGAAAAAATTTCGCTTCGTTTTACGGGTCCCCAAAGTTGCCACACCAAGCAATGTGGAAAGTAGCCCGGACCAATCGCGTACTAAATATTTTTTTTATTGAATCAACGATGGTGTTTCTCACTAGACTAATGCCAGTTCCATGGTGAAGGTACAATGCTCTACACAATATTGAAGTTTCATCTCAAACAAAAAATGGTCATGGCACCACTTTGGCTGTCCTTATCTGAACATACCCAGTTACATCACAATGGGAATGGTGTCCATGTTCACTCTCTCTCCCCCTCAGTCACACTGACGCCACTCAACATACAAACAGGCACTTAACAGCTGCGCCCTAAGAAATTGGTGCAATATAGAAACCCAGAATTAAAGGGGAAAAAAAAGAAGGAAAAAAACAGAGAAACAATGCCAACTAGACCATAAAGCTACAACTCCTACAAGTCTGCGGGATCACACTTCCACTTTACAATGTCACTCCTTGGCATCTCGTGTGCCACATCCTCTTGCTTCGCTTTTTCGTGTACCCGCAGCCAGATGTTTTTCCACACTCTATGGTGGGCACAATCCCCATCACAGTACTACAGTGAAATCTCGATATAACGAACTTCAGGGGGCCGCGGAAAATTGCTCGTTATTCTGAAAGGTCGTTGTAGCGGAAATCGAAAAATTTAAGACAGCAAAGAATATTTCAATGCCTAAGATGACCTATCTGTAGAGCAGTGCATCCTTGAAGTCATTTTTTTACACAAAATGCACAAGTGATCATGAAACAGTGCCCGTTTATTTAAAGCAGTTGGCAATTTTCTTCTGGTGCGTGCAGCACAAGCTTCCTAGCACGAGGGACTCCAACTCTTCCACATTCCTGTTGACTGACTCAGTAGCCGTGCGGTTTTTCCCCGGAAATGTGCGGAGCTTTCGTATGCTGTCCAGCACATCCGCAGTCGTCACGTACTCGCCGCAGTCTTTGAGTGCTGCCGCGGAACGCTCAGAGGCATCGTCACTCATGCCCTCCTCGCTGCCTTCTTCATCCTGAATGCCCACGGTCTAGAGAATGGCCTCTGTTGTAAGCTCCGCTGATGTCCGTGAAGGTCCAGCAAGCCACCCGAGCAGTGGCGGAAGGTAGAAAAACTTCGGGTAGGGCGCGAATAGCACGGGCAGAGGCTTTCTGGACGGAGGAGGCTACCCATGCTTCATTTTTTTTTCTTGTCCTCACCTTCTTTTTTCTCTCTGTTGTATCGGCTCGCGCATTCTGCGGAGCAAGTTGCAAGACGTCCTCTTCTGTGCTGTGCTTTGCAGTGTCTTCTGATAGCATATGGCTCCGGTTGCCTGCGATTGCTTAAAAACCTCCGGCCTTGCAAATATGTGTTCGTAGTACTGAGGCGTTGTTAACATGGCACGCAACTAAATAAAACGATCGTTATTGAAAAGGTCGCTATTCTGAAGTACTTAGTAGTGAAATAATTTTACATTAAAACTATAAGCAGTCGGCGTGGGATTTCTTGAATGCACGTTAATCTGAAAAGTTCGTTAATGTGGTGTTCGTTGTACTGAGATTTGACTGTAGTCATGAGGAGGCATTGACTTTTTCCACGACAATACCAGTGTAGAATTTCATTATCATAACAGCACCTTGTCCTACCCCTTTACAATGCATCGCTTGGAACTAATTTTACAGCCCATTAAACTTTGGTGGTACCAGTGGCAGGGAACCATTTCAAATGCTCATTTCAAACACCAAAGCTGCAATATTGGTTCAAAGAGATTCACCAAAAAACCGCTTCCTAAAGTGCATTCTCCAGGTTTCATAGTATTAGAAATAATAAAGGTTAGAGTTTTACAATTAATGCTGCTTTGTATATTTTTGCTCCAAAAAAATTGATAATTATCTTTAGCTATGTTGGGAACCAATTGACTGACTCAAAATATAATGCCATCGGGGGGAAAAAAGCAGCAAGACTGACAAGTTTCACACAGTTTACTTAAAAATAAATGACGCTGTTTTATGTCTCCCATTAAAACTACACAACAGCCTCTCCTTTTTATCCATAGAGTTTCATAGCAATACAAACTACAAAACAATCTGTCACTGCAACTGTGCGCTGTCACGGCTGTAGCCACAGCCGGCAATATGCCTCACCTACTTGGCTTGGACAAGGCTTCTTCTCGGCCCGGAGGCCAAAATTACATGAAGGGTAACATTTCTTCTTTTTTGTTCATCTTACAGGGAGGTCTAAATAATCCTAAATAATTTTTTTGAGTTCCACTATTGCACAGATAAAACAACTTTAGGTTTTTTTTACGGGTGTGCGAATATTCGAAACTTCGAATATTCTATTTGAATTTTTTGGTATTCAATTTGATTCGAGCGACCCTTTTATTGTTCGAAATATTCGAACCATCCAAAACAAAACAAAAATTCAAAACGTGTCTCAACAGCAAAGTCGCGAAGCATATACATGGCGAACGGTACGTGTTTTCGCAGACTGTATCGGTGTGTATTCGTAGTTATCAGCGCGCGGCAATGTGTACGGGCTCGGGCATGCCATCGCAACGAAGTGCAGAGATTATTCTAAAAGAAACAATCTAAATGAATGAGTGGCCAACGCCGAATGACGTTAACACCGCGAAAGAAAAATCACCTAGAAAGAAGCATTGTACCGGTGAAAAACATCGCGCCGATCGGTCCACCCGCTCGTCCGAATCCATTGTAAAGCGTGAACCACATGGAGTGTTTTCTGCTCCCGAAAACGCGCCGCCAACGCACCACAAGGCGCGCTGACGCTGCCGCGGAACCACCCGCTGCGCTGCGCTGCTGTGCGTGGCCGGCGGCAGCAACATGGCGTCGGCTTCAGCCGCAAAGTGGTGTCGGGAGCTAGAGCGACCGGCTCTCTAAAATGCCGCTCAAGGCACGCGCGAAGTTGCTGGTGCAGTAAAGGAGCTTATTATGTGGGCAAAAACGGTGCTATAAAATATCATCCATGCCGCTAGGGAAAGCGCCCATTCAATACCAGGAAGAAAGTACAGTTGGAGTTCGCGAGAGCCTTTCAGCCCGGATTGGAGTCGCTTTCCTTCACAACCGACATTTCGACATCCAGGGCTAATGAGAGCTATATTAGCCTCACATGTCACAACATGGATCGGACTTTCAAGGTGCGGAGGTATAACTTGAACCCTTGTCCTTTCCCAGGCAACCACACATCAGCTAGGATTGCCTCAGTTCTTGAGCAGCTGGTGTCCAATTGGGAAGTACCAGTGACTGTTTTCCCCTTTTATATTGTTAGAGATAATGCACGCAACATGAGGGCAGCCAGTCGCGGATTGTCATGGCATGAAAGGACTTGCTTTGCTCCCACTTTGCAGTTGGCCATCGGTGATGCTAAGGTTATGAATTTAGGTCTCGTTTCACTCTGCAAGAAAGCTAAAGTGATTGTTGGTCATTATAAGCATAGCCCAAAAGCACAAGAAAGACTTAACTGCTGCCGCAAGAAGATGGAGAAACAGCCATTGCATGTTGTTCAAGACGTCGAAACACGATGGAACAGAGAACTTTCAATGTTGTCGAAACTCTTGGAACTGAGAGATGCTATTACTATGGACCTAGCTTCAGAAGATGGGCATCTTGATTGTTTTAGTGCCTCAGAATGGCACCAAACTGGTGGGTATGTTGCAGCTCTGAAGCCATTAGAAGAAGCAACAACCACTGTTGGTGCTGATCACTACCCGACACTCTCAGCTCAAGTGCCAGTTTTGCATTGCCTGTTCATGCACCTGGACAAGACCAACTGGCAGGGGGAAGCCTGTGTTTGCTGCCAATCTGGCTAAGTGTCTAAAAACACGCTTCACGGACACCAAGTTTGACCAGGTAGCAAGCCTGGCAATGTTTTTAGATCCTTGCTTTAAAGGTGGTTGTCTACAATCAGGATGACTCAATGGCAAACTGGGTTAAAAACCTGGCTTTGGAAGAAGCAAACAAAATTTCGACAAGGAACCCAAAAATACCCTCAAAAACTGCGTTTCAAGAAGGGACTCCTTCCACATCAGCATTGTGGAAGGATTTTGACAGTCTTATCAACCAGCAGCAGTCTTCACTGCCACGTACGCCAATTGAGAGATATGTCCATGATGAAGCTTTAGGACGAAAAGAAGACCCATGCGAGTGGTGGTTTAAGCATGGTACTCAGAGCTACCCGCTGTTGGCTCTGTTTGCCAAGAGGTACTTGCCGATACCAGCCACTAGTGTGTCAAGTGAGCGGCTGTTTTCGGTATCTGGTGAAGTCGTGATGAGCAGGAGGTTGTCACTGCTCGCCGAAAATGTCGAGCAGCTAACCTTCCACCATGATAACATTTAAGTGAGTGCAGACCTTAACCTGTTGAGTGCAGTGGTATTGTGTAATTCCTAATTTTACTTTATGGGATTTTTTGTGCAATAAAGTTGCAGTTTTTGTGTCTCTACATGGTGCAAATTTTAATTTTACAAAAAACAATAAGTGTTCGTATTCGAAAAATATTCGATTTGATTCGAACTTTGTTTTTATTATTCGAATTCGCTTCGAAATAGAAAAATTTATATTCGCACACCCCTAGTTTTTTCCCTTTAATAATATTTCTTTTTTTATTTGCAGCCTCAGGCAGCTTTTGAGCTAGCTGGTGAGTCACGCGAAGCAGCGATGGAATGCTCCCCTATGCTATATGGCGTCATGTTTGGAGCACGGCCCACCAAAACGCTAGCGCCGGATTTCCCTCTAGCATGGTTGCGCAAGTGTTCGACATGCCCGGCCTGTAGTTTCGGCCGAATAAAAAGTCTCTAATAAGACCACTACATTAGCATGAAACCGTATGCCTTTGTCGCTCGGGTGCATGCTCCCCTCGTCACTGTGGCAACTGGCCCCTCACCCCGGGAGAGGTCGAGGAGGAGGTTGTCAGCCTTGAGGTCCCGGTGGGCGACCCCGCACTGGCGCAGGTAGCACACGGCCTCCAGCAGCTGGCAGAGGAGCGACAGGCGCGTGCGCGGCTCCAGGGCCAGGCCGCTGCGCAGGTACTCCGACAGGCTGCACTCGTACCTGCATGCACCGGGGGAAGGGGGGTTGCACAGGGGGCTGCTGTGGTGCCCCTTCTACTCTACACGAGGGGCGCGCTAGCCGAACCCAGAGGTTCATCACCTAAGCTCAATGGCCAGAGAGTTCGCCCCAAAACTCCATCGCCGTCAGTGTCAGTGCGCTTGACCCTGCGAGTTGAGTTTCATTTCATTTCACACATGTGTGGACCCGTCATCAAATGTGGTGGATTGCACAATTAAAAGGATGACTAAATGCTTACGATTACATTACAACTGACCACATATCCCATTTTAGCAACAGAAAAATGCTGCATACATATGGTGTGCAAACACGGAAGTGCACTGCACTCTGAAGCCTGAAAACAAGCAAAAATCCGGGTTCACCTCCACTAACGTAAAACCTGGGGAGGGGCGAACCACGCAGTGTACAAGTGTATCCTTGGCGCCTTGGCGTTTTCGGCAACGGAGATGAAACCGTTGGGGCGTAGAGGTACACAGCTTTGCTGTAAAAGTGTCGTGTCTTTCAAGCACGAAGCTCTCTACAGCGATGCGATGCGTAAATGAGTGTCCCAGTGGTTTTCTAGTACACGTTACGTTCTAGTGCAAGGCGTAAACAAGTGTCCCGGTGTTTGAGTACTGTGACTACATGAGACGACGCTTATGACGACAACGACGACAGGAGACACCAACAGCCCCAGCCGCTAAGGGGCTTGGCCCCTAAAAGAAAGTCCTAATACTTTTTCGCAGCACAACACTCCTTACAGCAGAGCAGTACCCAGGCCATGTTGAAAGAACAATTATTCTTTGAGCCATCCTCTGACGCAATAAACGGTCACACCTAAACCACAGCATGCACACAATTGCTCAAACAGGGACTACAACTGTTACGTGAGGAACTAACAGATGGCGCCACGCAGTCAACCCAAGAGCGTGCACGGTGGGAACCAACCCACGGTGTATGAAAGCCGCTGGCGGGAACAGCCCCCAACACGAGGCCCCACGAGTTTGATTCCTCTCTACCTCCCAGCGGCGGAGCGCGGTGAACCTTGAGAAGACGACAGCATCGAGTTACGCCCACGCCCTGTCCGCCACTTCACTTTCTCTTCGGTGCTGGAGCCATGTAGTCGCTTGTATACACTTTCTCTTCCTACTTTACAATAAACCCAGTTAACCCCATATAACCGAAGTCCAGTGTTCTGTATCAGAACCCACAACGAAACAACAACAGGACTTAATGCCCAAGATTCAGCCAGCTTTCCCTGTACAGGTACATCTGCAAACTTTGTAATCACACCCTGGGATGGACAGTACACGGCTCTGAACCAAGAAAAGCAGCCTCCATGACCGTAGGTGACACACACAGTCCGATTAGCATCTGGAAGCAGGCACACCTATCCGAGCACCGCGCAATACAAAAATCACTTCTCGTCAGACATGCTAAAATGGGATACCGTCTAATCCCGTTACAACGAAGTCCGCTTCAACAAAATTTTTGCTGATTGGGGCTGGGTTTGAACAATTATTTTACAATAAAATAAGCATTATGCCAGCTGTCTGCAATTTTTATACTTTCAAGGCGCTTAGATTGTCCGAAGACAGTAGCCACGTGCCTACACTACCACCGATGAACAAAAACAAACTCATAGATGGATGCCCTTGTTTGTTGGTGATAACGATGTGGCTCGCCGTATTTACATGAGGCGCAGGCCTGGTTTGCCAAGCTGGAGCTACAGCGAATCCATATCCTGTTGAAATCGTGCAAACGCGCTCTGCTGCTGGCGCAGTGCCGTCGTGTATGCGCTGTGAGTAGCTGCCACTGCAGGTTTTCTTCTACAGTTCTTCAAAGTCAAAAGCGAAAATAATGTTTTCGTGTTTAGTCTTGAACCCGCATCATCCTATCTTAGTCACGAGTGCTTGCTGGCGATAAATGCAAGTGCACGCGGCTTTCCTGCCAAGGTCAGTTGCCGCAGTGCATAGAGAGAGGATAACTCCAGGAGCATAAGATCACGGTGCCTCTCCTGACTGCCACAAGGGAGAGGGGGGTTCCGACGGCCCAGCAGCTATCTGCAAGTAATCAGCTCGGTAGGTACGCCCTGTTGTGCAGTATTATGTTTTGAGACTGCATTTGTTCAACACCCCTCCCCCCCCCTGCCCCCCGCCTAATGCGCTCGTGTATGTGCAGGTAAAAAACAGATAACCATTGGTACGTTTGCTATCCGAATAAACATGGCGCAACTGCACATCACTCCTTTTTCTAAACATTGCATTATGCTGTCAATGATGCCGATAATAGACGGGGCTATTTTCTTGCCCTTCCGTGGTGTGTTGGGGCAGATTTCGCCTCCCCCTTCAACCAAATTCTTCACACGTCCCATCAATTTCGCTGTAGCGAGATTCGACTGTACAAGCAATGTTGCACAAATCCTGCAAGGCGGCAGCTCCTCTGAAGCAACGCACTTGCGTCACAACGGCAAGAAGTCCTAAATACGCAGTTTGCTCCCATTTGTAAGGGACTTGAACCCCCGACTCCTTCCGTTTCAAGACAAACCTAAAGGCAAGATTGTTTAAATGGCAGGCAAACTTGTAGACATGCTTCCCAGTCGGATTAATGGGGCAAACAGTTCAAGGAAACGGTGTGGCCATTCAGTCCACAATGCTGCAAAGCTGTCAAAGCAACAACAGGGCACAGTGGCACACTCACTATGCAGTCCCACGTGACACGCAATGCAATTCAAACAGCATTTAGGGGCACTAAATGAACGCCTATTCTTGTGCGTTTTTTTTTATACAAATGACACTATATTAAGGGGCGAGTTCAAGAGGGCGTGGATAACTTGACTTGTTTAAAGGGACACTGAAGTGAATTTGTCAAGCTCCCGTTTTTGCTTGCACTGCGTAGACTGGCTCAAATTAGCACACTTTTCATCGTTTAGCCGGTTGACAAATCGGTAATTATTTTACAAAGCGCGAAAGAAGAAAAACTACCATGCGCGGTTTGCGGCGGCCGCACCAACTAAAGCTGTGACGTTAGGAGGAGCGGGCACCATGATTGGACGATGCCCAAGGTGAGCAACCAAACAAGTTTCGGTTTCGGTTCTGTAAAACACAACCGGTGGCGTTGTTGGATGGGCATTCACAATAACTCAGTAATCATCGTACCGCGCTTCTGCAATGTTGTCAGCTGTAAAAATGCATAAAGATAAGCCTCCCAGGACGGCTTGCAATCGTAGCATTCACTAGATGAGACCTACGCAGTGCATGAACGCCCTCCGCGTACCCGTAGACGCCCAAATGTCATGCGCTTTTCCCCCATATTTCGAGCTTGCCTCCCTCATGCCTGTATCGTAAAAAGCGTGTTCGCACCAGGCCAAGGGTCTGTTCATTCTGGCCTGTGCCCACTGCATGCAAGCAGTCGGTGCTTATGGCAACAGCACGCCAACGAGAACTCGCTAGCGCGCCAGTGCCAGCCTGCGCGCGTTCTGCGAACTAGTTCGTGAAGCCATGGACGTTGCGGCCCAAAGAAAGGTGAACTCAATGTAGAAAACATTGGCGGAAAACGAAAAAGTTAACTTACAAAAAAAAAAAAAAAAAAAGCAAGTACCCGCGGGGATTCGAACTCGTGACTTGCAAAATACTTGCGGTGACATACCTAGCACCCCAGGCCACTCGGCCACGGGCCGGGCTATGCTGGCCTTGGTAATATAGGGTATATATTGTACAACCAGTTTACACTTTTATTTAGTTTTGGCATTTCAAGCAGCTTAGGTGACTATTTGTTGTATTGCGCTCGTGCAGTAAGCGTCGCCCGAGTTTCCACAATAGCTCACGTCTAGCAATTGCATTTCGTAGGCGGGAAAGCGTTCGCAGATGCGTAGTCGTGCTGCTGACCGCTGTGGTTGTTCGCCCAGCGCAAAAAAGTGCTTCCCGCACCCTAGTTTTACGCTTTACGGTAAAAATATCAGCTGATTTTATTTCCTTAGTACCTACATTGACTTCGCTGACTCTTCTCCCGCCTTCAAGAGGCCTTATATTTTCCTACTGGCGTACCAGTCAGCGAAGCGTCGCATGTGCGCTTGTGCAGCGCTTGTGTGAAGCGACCTTGACTTGGAGCTAGATACACTGTACAAACTAACCAAGTAAAGAAAGGCACATTTTTCCATTCACAAACGTGTCCTGGCTTCGTTTCAACTGAGCGAACGAATTGCGACGACCCGTCGGCGGCCGGCGGACGAAATGCTGGGCCGACTGACTCTGTCTGCAGACCGGGGAGCCGTGCAGTAGCGGAGCCAATTGCGAGCTCGTCGACGTCACACGAAAACGCCACAGAAAATGGGCGAGCGTAAAGAGAGGAGGACAGCATTTCCGAATTAATTTTTCTACTAAATAAAATCGCGTAAACGCGCCCAGGGTGGTCGAAACATGGCCTGGCGACTCCAGACTACAATTTGCGCAAGTAATCCCGCAATGTTTACATATCACTTCAGTGTCCCTTTAAGTGATTGCAAATGGTGAAAAGTGCTGCTGGCTCGAAATATGCCAATCTAAAAGGCACGGACTTTTGCAGACTTTCGCGGTCTGTTTATGTTGCTGTGAGTCGCAGCAACACAAACAGACATTTTTCAACAGATTAATGCATTTTAGGAAGCAAACCTATGCTGAAAGGGAGCCTTTTTGTGAACTTTTGTTGGCTTTTCGGGCAGCAGCTTATACTTTAGCAGTGGTTTACGGTGGTTAATGATGAAGCAGCGATAGCAAGATACCGTATTTACACGATCGTAGGTCGACCCTTTTTTTTCAAATTTGACAATCCAATGTTGGGGGGTCGACTTAGAATCGAAGTCGAACCGTCTACCGCTAGTAGCGGCAAGAGAAACGAGAAATTGGGGGTGCTACGAGGTGGGGACAGCTTTGCACCCTCGTTCCCGTGGTTATGGTCTAAAGTGTGAACCGCATGGGGCGATTTCTGCTCGCAGAAATGCGCCGCGCTGACGCTGCCGTGAATTCCACCCGCATGCTGCGCGCTACGCGATCGGCAGCGGCAACATGGCGGCGTCACCAGCCGCGAACAGGTGCCTGAGCTCCAGCAACCGCTTTTAACCACTCTTTAAGATATCACTGAAGGCACAAACGAAGACGTTTGTGCAGGAAAGGAGCTGATAATGCGGTCCAAAACGGCACTATAAAGCATTATCCGTGCCGCTAGGGACAGCGCCAATCAAATATCCGCCACCGTGGTAAGCCTAAACATCGGCGGCGCCAGCCGGCTGGGGCAAGTCGTCAGGCTGCTCCCACTGCCGCGCTTGTCACGCGTCATACCGAGGTAGAATGGTAGAACTTCAAAGCAGCAGAAGCTGCCGCGCGCGCGGAATCATCAACACCGGCGTGAAAAAGTTGCCCGCGCAACGCCGACGCGATGGTGGGAGGTTAGTAAATCGCGCGCGGCCGCTTCCATCAGCCGCCATGTTGTTTGTTATGGTATCGCGCGGCTGTGGCTGCTGCTGGTTGCTTCGATGTTTGTCATCTCACAGCGGGTGTGCTCTTTCCGCTCAACCCACAGCGCATGGTTATTCCGGGTGCTTTTACAAAAGCTTTTCTTTTTTAACAAATACCGCGCATACCGCGAGCGCACGGCTCTTGTGGAGGGTAGAGGTGCCGTGTGGGTTGACGGTAGAGCTTCTCTTTGTAATACAATTTTCTAGGCGGCACTCGCATTTTTTTTTTTTTTTTTGAGAGATTCAATTTTGTGGGGGTCGACCTACATTCGAGTCGACTTATAATCGTGTAAATACAGTAAGGTAGGTGCTCAGTAAAATATTTCATTGAGATTTTTTTGTTTGGTGCAATTACTGTACCTACTAACTTTGCATCAATTTATTGCAGAAAAAAAAATGTGCGGGCCTTAAGCAAGTGACTGTGGTACTCACTGTGACTGCTGAGCTCTACAATGCTTTGAAAATATTCAGAACACTCCTATCTAACCCTATCCTGAAAGAAATGTCGCCCTGTTCACTTTGAATGGTTGAAAGTTTTGAATATTCCCAAACCCCCGTTCCTTTTCCTCCTTTTATGCGACTTTCACCACAATCATTTCTCACACTCTCCGACCTATCTGTTGTGACGGAAGCCCTGTGTTTACACTGTTTGAATGTGAAATACCAGTTTCCTGTGTTTCAAAGCTTTAGTCGCTGTTTCACCATACCTCCTCTGCCTGTTCTACGCCAATTCATCCCAATGCTCTCTTGCTGTGGGACATACGGACTACAACAGAGGCCTCCCACCACGTTAAAAGTAATGCTTGGTGTCAGGCTGGCTGGTGCAACATTGCTTGAAAGGATTGCACCGGGTACTGTTCACTAAATGGGACGCAGCAGAAAATAAAAAGGGTACACTTTGACATGAAGGAAATGGTATGTTCATGTTAAAGTGTACCTTTCCATTTTAAGTGCAGAGCACTATAGGGGCTCGCCCTGTCGTTGTATCTAGCTCACTGGACCCAAGTAGAGCCCCACGGTGTTCCATTGTAGTGGCTGTCATCGTGGCGTAATCCAGAGACTTCAAAAGTCAAGTGGTTTATATAGTCACAAGCGTTCCAAACTCGTGAACCACTGGCGCTTGTCCTATATCTCCCCATTGTTTAGCGCAGAGAAAACTCCAGGTACATTTGAGGCAAAATATATGTAATTAACCGGCAGCGCTCGCGTTCATTTAGTTAGGAACGCTAGTTGGGTTGGTTTTTACGATAGTAAGTTAAAAAAAAGTGGTAGTGGATTGCCGGCACGTGCGCGAGGAGAAGCAAGCACAAAAAGAACAGAACTTGCCCTGGCGCTGTTTCAGGAAGGCGGCATGCGAGCACTGCGAAGGCGGGAAATATGATTTGCTTTGGGTGGTGGCAGTGAGCGGATAATGGCAGTACAGCCCATTATGGCGAGTCACTTTCTCTGCACTTCTTCCGTCAGCTTTCACACTGACTGGAACGGCTTTCATTTTTTAGGTGCGGAGTACCTTAGGACCACACAATGTCCATACGCGTCCATGCACATAGCATTTACAATTGAAAAAAATCACCCAGGCACTGGCAGAATTCAAGCCTGTGTCTGGCAGACCGGACAGAGTTAGTGCCAGTTGTCTCACCCATTGGGCTGCGACCGTGAGTTGGTACCCGAGAGTCAAACGGCTTACTCCCTCGCCTGTAACGGTGCGGAGTACCTTAGGACCTCCCAATGTCCGTCTGCGTCCATCCGTGCGCGCACCACCATCAAGCGAAATTCGATTTGAGCCGTGAGTTGCAGGTTTATTTAGGGAATAATCAAGGCGCAACTCATGGCTCAAATCGAATGAGGGTCGGGGCACAAATAGGATGTCACTCGGGGCGCAACTTGGATGTCATTTCCAGTCCCCGTACTCCGCACCCTCGCCATCATCCACAGAGTGGAGATGCTGCCATTTTTTGCGTCCTTTCTAGCGAACAGTACATGGTGTGGTCCTCCCAAAACACCTTCTAAAACACATGCACACAGCCGGGCGCAAGCAAGAGCGGCCGGGCATTATTACACACCTGCGCATGACGAGGTAGAGGGTGGCATTGCGTCCGCAGCCCCCCGGGTGCAGGCGCGGGGACAGGGCGCTGGGCCACAGCAGGGTGGCCCCTGGGAGGAGGCACACCGAGTCGGCAAAGGCCGCGGGCATCTCCACCACGTGGGCGTGCGGGGGCAGCGGGCAGCGCCACCTGCCAGAGGTCCAGGGAGGGAAGGGGGCTCACTCGCACGCTTCACCAACGCCTGCTTGCTTGCTCTGGGTAATATTCCGTTACGAACCAGGCACTTGCACAGTGATGCAGGGCAATAGTTCCCTGTCCCTAAACCGACTTCAAGAAGGTGCCCCAAACAGCACCCCCATTTACGAAAACAATGCACAGAACTGCGCCAACAGAACATTTCACGGCCAAAAGAAAATCATGGGCCTGTGGTTTCTGGTTCCTTTCTTTGTCCTGTCCTTTGTGCTGTTTGTCTTCATATTCCATTGTACCAACTGGCCCTTCAGCAAACCCTTCTGCAACTTACTTCTCTCGCAAAAATTTTGGCGCTGCTGGGCATCGAACCCTGCTCGTTTGAGCCAAAGCCCCCCCTGGGCTACCTAGGCCAAACAGCGGGTGTTGTTCTAACAGTTGCTCAGATCAGAAGGAGTGGTTGAAACAAAGTAGTACACGGCACAGGCTGAGTACAAGAAGTCGTGGGTTGTACCCACATGGACACGGCATGTCGCAGCAGAGGAGCCTTAGTCTACCAGGGTGCTGTTAACTGTGCTTGTCCTAACTGATCCTCCACAGTGCTTTCCCATGAAGAGTATCACCTAACCTGCCTGTCCGTTGTAGCTCAAAGCTTTCTCAAAGTTGCCTTCTGCTTACATTGAAGTTCACATTTGTCATTCTTTTACACTAGGGAAATAAGACTGATGGGACCTCTCACATCATTATTTCACAATCAAATAACAGTGAAACCTCTGTGGGCTTTGCCAATTTGAACACCGCGCATGTTCTCACTCAAACAGAGGCAACTTGGACATACGGATGCTATATAAGTGCCTTATACTTGAATTGCATGGTTCAGCTCAGTGGCCTTAACAGAAAAGGGGTGCCTCCAGACTACAAAAAATATTCAGTCACTATGATCAACATTGGTATTACGTATATCGTTTGCATATTACTTTGATGAAAAAGATAAGAATAAAGGATTCTTACAAGGAACGCTGAAATTCCACCATGTTAACTAACTCTTTCGTTACCACGCCTATTCAAATCAATCACCAGTGATCGATGCTTTATGTTGCAAATTTGGACATGTTTTAGTTGTTTCTCGTATACCTAATACGTCCCAGTGGCTAGTCTAGGCACGGCGCTTTTGGATTCTGTTTAAATTTTTCCGCTCCGGCGAGATTGAGATTTTTGACAGCATTGTTTGCCAGTTTTGGTGCGTGTGCTTTCGCGAAAGGGAGAAAAAAGGCATGCCACTGGTGGTTACGCTGCATTACCATCAATTTTCTTTATCAAAGGCCTCCTAGCAAGTCAAATACCAAAATCATGTTGTCAGCTTTGTAATCCAACAGAACTGAGAGGCGATAATTACCTGAAAATGACACCGACTATTTACCAGTGATCTTTGGTTCGGAGGATGGGTAGCTTCACTCTGCCAAAGCTCATTTCTGAAGTTCCCCGGCATGTCAAACAAGTGGGCCACGCATTTTCAGCCAGTTTCCAGCAGTTTCGGTTCTGCTTTCGCACTGGGAAATTCGTATTTGGCACTACTACGCAGTTCCCCGAGGCACTTGAAATATGCACGCCGCTCGATTCCACTTCACCCACACGTTACTTTTGCGATAACAGCTTCAGCTAAAAGCCAAAAGATAACACCAAGTCGTCGGATATCAGCTCAGACGAGGAGAGCGCTTCCAATCGGCCTTGAACACTGCCAGCTGTTCATCGGCCAGTTTCGTTTCCGTATGAGAGTATTTTTGGAGGTCTAGTGCCGCTTCTTAGTAGAACTGTCTATTCTGACAGAGTCCTTAACAGGTTTGATAGGTGCTGCTGCAACGTTAATTTGATTATGGGACTTAACACGCCGACACTACACAGGCGATGAGGCGCGCCGTGGTGGAGGGCTCCGAATTAATTTTGATCAACATGCGCCGAAATCTCGTACATATGGCCGTTTCTGCTTTTTGCCTCCATCACAAAAGCGTGCTGCACTCTCTTCATAGCGTGACAGCTGCTTGGTGAAAACTTGGCGGGCACGATTCTAGTGCATCGCACCTCATTCCTGCAAGCAGGGCTACCATAGTGAGTCAGAAAATGATATTAAACTGCAAATGAAAGTTCTGAGAGATAAGTGACGACCAGAACGTCAACAAGCATCCACCACTGAGCTTTTGGTCTGAGCTACAAGTGGATTTCTTTGCATCACTTGCTTGCCTTGAATCTTGTGGTGGCTGTAGTCTTTGACAAGGGGTTCTTACTAGGGGTGTGCGAATATCAATTTTTGAATTTCGAAGCGAATTCGAATAATAAAAACAAAGTTCGAATCGAATCGAATATTTTTCGAATACGAATACTTATTGTTTTTTGTAAAATTAATGTTTTCACCATCTAGAGACACAAAAACTGCAACTTTATTGCACAACAAATCACACAAAGTAAAATTAGGAATTACATTGCACTCAACAGGTTAAGGTCTGCACTCACTTAAATGTTAACATGGAGAAAGGTTAACTGCTCGACATGCTCGGGGAGCAGTGACAACCTCCTGCTCGTCACCACTTTACCAGATACCGAAAACAGCCGCTCACTTGAGACACTAGTAGCTGGCATGCCCGAGCCCGTGCACATTGCCGCGCGCTGATACAGTAAAATCTTGATGATACTATACTCGCGGGACTGCGAAAAATATTCGTATCATCCGAAATTCGTATGAA
Organism: Haemaphysalis longicornis; assembly: GCF_048455015.1. NCBI lineage: Eukaryota > Metazoa > Arthropoda > Arachnida > Ixodida > Ixodidae > Haemaphysalis > Haemaphysalis longicornis. The sequence goes on from NW_027526245.1 coordinate 35,497,872, forward strand.
CCAACACAGACCAAAAAATTTAGCGCTGAAAAAAGTTTTCGTTTATTTCTTTTCCTACTTTCGCGTGAAGAAATTCGTGATTTTTTCTGCTTTTTTAACCCCCGTGTCGCAAAGCAGTCCTTTCTGGAGCACGTAAAGCTTCGCGCTCGTCTCCTCACTCGCTGTGCCCAAGCTCGCTACACGCCGAAACAGCCAAGCGTGAACCGAATGGTGCGTTTTTGCACGCGATTCGCTCGCCTCGGCTCTGCGATTTCGCGCCCGCGCTCGACGATTTCGCGCCCGCGGAAGCGCCTACCTCGGTCAGAAAATGACGCACGACGCGCGCGGCAGGATGGAGGAGCCTGACTTACTTGCGATGTGATCGAGATAGCCGGCTTGGCTCCGCCGGAGATGGTTAGGCTTAGCACCCCGGCAAATATTTTATGGGCGCATTCACTAGCGGCGCGGATGATGTTTTATAGTACCGTTTTCGCATGCATTATCAGCTCCTTTACCGCACAAGCAACTTCGTGTCTCCCTTGAGCCGCATTTTAAAGAGCGGTTTGAAGCGGTCGCTCGAGCCCCCGCGCCACTTCGCGGCTGGAGCCGACGCCATGTTGACGCCGCCGGCCGCGCCGCGCGCAGCGTGGGCGTGGTTTCGCGGCGGTGTCAGCGCGTTGGGCGTGCGCAGAGCGTTTTCGCGAGCAGAAAACAACAGCCCGGCCGTTTCTGGAGAGAGAGTGACAAACAGGGGAGCGAGAGCCGTCACTTGCTCGTTCGGCAGTCGGGTGCCTCGCCGGCTCGTTCGTATCTTCCGCCGGGCCGCGCAGGTCCGTTCGTAACAGCCGAAATTTTTCCCATTGCAAACAATACAATTTCGCCTGGACTTTTCGGAAATTCGTATCATCCCGTAATTCGCGCCCCCAGAATCGTATCATCGAGAGTCCACTGTAAATAAACACCGATACAGAAGACACGCTCTGAGTTTTTTTTTTTTTTTTTTTTTTTTTAGTTTTGGGTGGTTCGAATATTTCGAACAATAAAAGTGTCGCTCGAATCGAATCGAATACCAAAACATTCGAATCGAATATTCGAAGTTTCGAATATTCGCACACCCCTAGTTCTTACATCATGTGGGGACTAACTCGTGCCTTTATTAATGTCAAACCACCAGATTTCTTCCAGAAAACCATCCAAATTTGAAATACAGGTTGGGGTTCACCGCAAGGCACGGGCGCCATGCGTGCTGGCACTTTCCTTGATGTCTGACAAATGGTTCCGAGCAAATCAATTTTTTTTTTTTAGGACGGGTTTTTGAAATGCGCACCTACAAAATGCATATTTTAAATTTTTCTACTACTTGTGGTTTGTTATACAAACCTTCCTATCTTTTCTTCGGCGCCTGGACAAAAATTTAGAATTTGATCATTTTTTTGGCAATCATTATTTATGAAAAAAATTAGGTATTAAAATCGGTGTCATTGGAAAGGGCGTTGAATCATCTACATTTTACGTCACTACAATATGTGCCTAACCAATATGTTTAGCACAGAAAAAGTGTTTTCTCAGACCCCTAAAAACCGGTCAACTTCCCACAGTAACGAAGGAGTTAAGCAACGGAGAAGTGCGTTAGAGCTTCCCTAACCACCTTCAGGAAGCACACGTGCACCTAAACTGTAGCTAAAAGGCCATGGTGTGCACAAAGTGCAATTCTGCACATCTAGTCCTGTAAAAGGAAGTTTCCTTTCAGTGCAAGAGCACCCCTAGCCTACCAACCTGGACCTCACGGTTGTTTGTCTGAAGCGTACCACACTTTCCCCTTTACAAGTTGCCTGTGCACAGAGCCAAACTGCTCGCGCAGCGCAGGGAGGGGGGACGTCAGTACGGGACAGACCGACGTTAGACCTAATGTCGCACTTTTGAAGTCTAACATCCTAAACCAGTGCTCACAGCCAGACATAAAAAAGGTTTAAATGCTACCTGGCATGTTGGACGGCTGGCACAACGTTAGTTACCTCACGTAAAGCCTCAATATAGGTGAAACGACGACGACTGGCCAAGGCTTCCAGTTGCAGCAACAAAGGAAGGAAAAGACGCGAAGGAGAATAATGAAAATGAAAAACTCAGCAAGAAGATAGGCTCGTGTTCCCACGAAACACCTAGAGCAGTATGCGTGCCTACACGATAACATACACCAGCAGCGCGGTTTTGGACGTCACTTTGTAAGCGCCAGTGTACGTCACTTTCTTACAATGATTTGTTATTAGCACACCCAGACCCAGTCTTTTTAGTCTGCTTTTTTAAGAGTGTAGATTTAGTTTTTTTTAGGGGGGGGGGGGCATTTTAAACTGACATAAAAAGCGACGCCTTAGTCCACAATACAAAGCTATGCACTTCAGACACTGCATTAATACTGCAATGAGCGAGAAATTTGGACTGAATGGTAATGGTAGATTTTTAAAGACAGCCTAAAAAAATACTGCATTTTTCATTAGAGTGTCAAAAAAGTAATTATAGTTTTTCCATCACTCTGAAAAAAAAAATTTTTTTTTGTTCCCCAGTGATTTGTTGCGCGCTTGCGGTTGAAGGGCATGGGAGACAATCATGACCATGGGGTGGCAATAATGACAAGAATACAAGCTGTCCTTTTAGTTAAATGAGTTTAATTTCAATTCCTGCAGTACTGGAACTGTTAAAACTGATTCATGGTAAGTAGTGATTTATATCCTCATGCTTGAGCATCCCTACGACAAGTGAAGCCATCCAGTGTTTACCCACGAAAGACTCTCTCAGAAGCAGTCTCACTTTCATTTGCAATCAGAAAACTGTGAAAAAAAAAAAGTGGTGAAATGGGCTTTTCCTGTAACCTGCCACTGCCCCAAAACCAAAAAGGGCATAATTATATTTGCGTGCCTGGGGCATGAACAGTTAATGCTGACACCACATTCAATCATCGGATTCATCTCTGAATGAGTGACGAGATGAGCTGAAAATTTTAGCAAACACTTTTTTTTTTCCTTCCCTCGCCAAATCAGTTCTCGGTTACATAACAAACACCTTTGTGGCAGTTGCCGTAATTTTTAATGATGCACTACTCCTTCAAAATGCTATAATGCCAATTAAAACACGTCGACAAGAGTTTGTTTCGTTTCTGTGGCAAAAACGTTGTTTGGTGAGCGGCTCAATGGCCATTCTTGTTGCCGCATTCCCAGAAATTGATTGATTAATTGATTGGTTATACGGTTTAACACGCCGATGCAATGCAGGCAGTCAGGCACGCCGTAGTGGAGGGCTCCGGATAAATTTTGAGCGCCTAGGGATCTTTAACATGCACCGAAATCTCGTACACACAGGTGTTTTTGCTTTTTGCCTCCATCAGAAAAGCGGCCGCCGCGGCCAGGAATCAAACCACTGTCCTTGTGCTCAGCAGCGCAATGCCTTAGCCACTGAGCCACCGCGGCGGGTCACTCCCAGAAATGTTCTGACATGTTGATAATGTGAAAAGCACTGCAGTCACCAAACACTTAAGCCAAACGTCCCAGACGGCATCCCCCCAACTGACCTGCCCGGAGGCAGCAGCAGGTTGTGCAGCACGGGCAGGCACTCCTTGCGCAGCGAGTGCCAGATGGCGGCCGCGTTGGACGCCGCGTCGTAGTTGAACATCACCTTCACCGCCAGGTCGTAGGGGTCCTCCTTCCCCCCCTTCCCCTCCTCCTCCGCAGCAGCAGCGGAGAGGGGGCTGAACTCTGCGCACAGAAGGCAGCCCCGCTCCATCTCACACACAATGTTGTCATCGTCATCGTCATCATCATCATCATCATCATCGGCCTGTCTATGCCCACTGCAGGGCAAAGGCCTCTCCCATGGATCTACAATTATGCCTGTCCTGTGCTAACTGTGACCAATTTATCCCCGCACACTTCTTGATCTCATCTGCCCACCTAACTTCCTGCCGCCCCATGCCACCCTTGCCTTCTCTAGGGATCCACTCTGTTAGCCTTAATGACCAATGGTTATTTTGCCTTCGCATTACATGCCCTGCCCACACCCATTTCTTCTTAATTTCTACAAATATGTCCTTAACCCTTTGAGGGTCATGGCCCTACATGTATGGCATCGGCAAACACTTTCAAATAGTCAATGACGTACATGTACGGCATTACTTGTATCTTTAAAAAGCGCGCCTTTTTCGCTAACTTCTCTTGCTTGGCATATGCTTCCACACTTCGGAAATATATCAAATTTTTTTCTTGCGCCGATGGCTCTTCTTTTTATTTTTTTTCTGATTTACTTAAGCGGCGCGCCAGCTATATATTGCGCATCCGCTAACGAGGGGCCGCGCTGAGGGGCCGCAGACCAAGGTCGCCAGCAAAACTGATGAGGCTCTTTTCTCCTTTTCTTTTTTGTATTTTATGGGCAGTGCACCGTCTATTGCTCCCACGTGCACCCTCGCACGCGCAGCGGCTGGTTTCGCAGGCGAAACTGATGTCTATCTGATTTTGATCCATTCAAAAGGTGCCGGCTTGTTACTCTCTCGTTTTTATTTAGAATTTTTCTTACGTTACTCATGAATAAACCACATATATGTAACAACACAAACGATTTTTTTTTCACTTTATGGCCACCCTAAAAAAATTATGATAACTTTTTCTCGAAATAGATTCATCCGAAGAATTTAAATCAGCAATTAAAAAAAATCGACCCTTGGGGGGTCGCGTTTGGCGAAAAAATTCGACCCTCAAAGGGTTAACATGCGTTTTTTCCCTGACCCACTCCGCTCTCTTCTTGTCCCTTAATGTTACATCTATCACCTTCCGTTCCATTGCTCGCTGAGTCGTCTTCAATTTAAGTCGAACCCTCTTAGTGAGCCTCCAAGTTTCTGCCCCGTAGGCGAGTACGGGTAAGATGCAGCTGTCATACACTTTCTTCTTCAGGGACAATGGTAGGCTGCCATTCATTATCTGAGAATCCCTGCCAAATGCACTCCACCCCATTCTTATCCTTATAATTATCTCTGCCTCATGGTTGAGATCCAGAGCCGCAACTCAGGTACAATGTAGTACACCCTCAACTGATTACTGTTGGCCAGCTGTCAAAGGTCTCGAGGTAATTACTCCATTTCGCAGAGTAGGACACACTGTTCATCAACACTTAGCGCTACGGGTCGGCAAATACTCGAATATTTGAATACGAATCGAGTAGTACCTCTGCAAATAGTTCAATTCACAAATCGAGTGTCTACTATTCGAAGTTTTATTACACGTACTAAATCAAAAATCCCTTGAGCACAAATTTAAAAGCAGCATTCTACTTTAGCAGCAAACACTGCTTTTCTATAGACAGGCTCATACATAGCACTTAGATTGGGCAGGTTCGTGCAAATTAACTACAGCTGAACTATAACAGATACCAATTAACTACATCAGATACTAATTAACAACTGCGGACTCGCTTTATGATGAGGTGACTTCATTGCACGCAGTCTCGGGGAGTGCGATTTCTCCATGACTGAAGCAATACAATCAGACCTCGGCATAGAGGACAAAGACTTTGCTGAATTCCTAATTCGGTCAGCCTAGTTTCATACGCCAAGGCAGTCCAAATAATAACCCCAGTGGCTTAGAGCCCCCCTGGTAGCTGACAGCAGCAGGTGAACAAAATTTCCCCAGAAACACCAGAAATAAATGGTCTCCTCCATTTCCCTGTCGAAAGCAGTCCTGAGCAGCTCATGGGCAGTCCAAAACTGCTCTCGAAACAGAAATTCTACGGGCAAATAAAGTACGCAACAGTTCTCAACAGTCCAAAATGACAGATTGTTGTGGTAACGGCCGTTACTACCCACTTACAGTGCTTATTTTGCACACACAGCTCAACAATACGTCAACCTGAAAAAATGTATGCGGCAAGTCATCTAGTTACGTAGTCAGCTGGGTAAGTTCTTTTCCATAAACAAATGTGTCATGTTGCTTAAAGGAGCCATGAAGAGAAAACACAACTTCGTTTAATTTGAAAGAACTAGGATTCAGTATCTCACTCAGCTCCATTAGAGCCACAAAAGATGTTTTTTTTAAAAGAAAAAAAGGCAAGAAGTATTTAAAAACTTTCAAATTTTGCACCACAGTGACGTGTTATGAGCAAGAATGACGTCATACGGGCCAACAATAAAACATAATTTTCAGTGCGTCAACTGCACGTTTGCATTCAAGTGATGCGGTCAAATGGAACTAGAGGCCCCATTACAGACGTCCAGTCACGTGTCGTCGCGACAGGTCAGTTAGGCGGCCGCCATTCGCACAAACAAGGTTCCGTGACGTCATAGAAAAGTTGCGGGAAATTGGCTAGGGGGTCGCGACTGCTTCACACGTTTTCTTCAATATCTCCGTTATTTGTTCGAAGATTGCGATGATATTCGTATCATTGTTATCGGGACTAAGCAGTCTTTCTAATAAACCCAACTTGTATTTTGTCTTCATGGCTCCTTTAATTAAGTAGTAGCTTTGGTCCATCCCTTTATGTATAAAATGTGGGGGCAATATGCGGGGACATATTTTTTTTTATTTGTCAACGAAAATTGGGGATGCAGGTTATGTACCGAAGATACGGTATATAGGTGCACTGTGCGATAAACAGTCAATTTTCGGTAGCCCACAGAGGTGTTAATGCATCGGTGTACGTTTCTGTCGTGCCAAGGTCCCTCTGTGGCACCACACTTATAACCAAGTGTCATGAATGTTTCATTTTTGTGACATCGTGCTCAGTATAAAAAATAAAACTTAACTTTACGAGCTGTTCTCCAATCGTGTCCAGCAAAAAAAGCAAGTGCGGGCAGGTGCTGGGAGGGAAGTCCAAAAAAAAAAAAAGCAGACAAAAACAATTTGAAAAAAGATGGCCATGAAGGGGAACTAACTGCCGGTGGCACGAAAAGGGAAATAAACAATGGTACAAGGCAGCAAAAAAAGGAAGGGTGGATAAAAAAATGAATGATGGGGTGACTCGTCACGTAGAGCTGTGTGAAAGGTGCTGATAAGCAGAGATAACCGGCCAATGGCAGACAACAAACACCGGGGCAATGCAGCAGATAACGCAACAAGCACTGCCATAGAGAGAGAAACCCGGAACCGAGCGGTGAGCAAAGCAGCGTGAAAGGTGGGAAAGACGCTCGGCCACGAGAGGCATTTCCCATTTCACGTGAGCCATCGTATCAAGCAGCAGGCCACACTGCATTGTACAACCGGGGTATTCAATGCACTACAGAAGGTTTGTGGGAACTGCAGTGATGTGTCGATCTTAAAAAGGGTGCTGCGAGATGATGGGGGGGAATACTATAACCAGGGTTCTACTCTACCCAGTCTACCAGCACCTCAACTCACAGAGCGTCTTCCCAGCCAAAGATTGCAAGTGGGGCTCCCAGAGTTACTACAGGTGGAGTAATCCTCTGGCATTTTGCCGCCTAACGCCCACCGACTGTGCAGTGGCCACGAGGCACGTATCCTCATGAAAGCAGAACAGGGCCAGCTCACCCTGGATGGGCTTGGAGGGAGGGGGGCCCACTGTGGTGGCAGCAGCGGGGGCCTCGTTTCGGATCGATTCGATGATCTCCGCCTCGGAAGAGACTGCAACACAGCGTACACAGCACTGCTACACTGCCTGCCAAGGTAGACAGGCAAAAGGCATTCGGCCCCCCTCATGAAACATGGTAGGGCATAGCTGACATGTGAGACCAAGATCAGCAAGGATTCTAGCGTAGTACAAGTACAGACTAAGACAGTACAAGTACAGTACAACACAAGTACAGTACAGACGTAGTACAGACGACCAAGAATTCTAGCTTAGTGCACAGTAAAACTTGATCACGGTAAGCCACTGGGGCACCAAGCAAAATATTTGATAGCAGGGAATTTAAGGGGATTCACTCCATAGTTACTTAAGGCCTCGAATTTGCTTGAAAACTGATGGAGGTGTTTATTGTTCACATAAGCACACGACACAAAACAATCATCTACGATCCCTTTAAGATTAGGGAGAAAATAATGTTTTCTGTCCCTTTAGGAAGATTTTCAGACTTGAATTGAGCACAATCGGTAGTGCTTCTTTTTAGCACCCTTCTCCCCACATGGCCTTTTTTGAAGGTAGCACAAGTTTGTGCCCTGTGGGGGCACGTTCAGACAAGCTTCTAGCATTACTTTGGCACTTGCTTTTTGATAACCTGTTCTCGCAGGGTTACATGCTTTTCCGTTCATTACTGTTCTTTCCACTGCATCCACAGCTGGTTACTACAAGCAAAGTAGCTAGCGAGGGCAGCTGCATCAAATGTTTGCCAAAATTTCTGCCTCAAATGCTACTGCCGCCATAACTCCCAGTGTTGACTATTATGGGTTCACCTGCTTTCCTGTTTCCTTTACAGAGTTTTTTTTTCACCATAGGCACAGGAATTCTGTCAGCACCAGTATTGCCATTCACTATAGGAAGAAATTCACCATATCCAAAGCTACTGCACTGGACCACGGAAGTTACAGCCGACCCAACTTTCACAACACATCTGCCAGGCTAGTGCAGTATCAGTATCAAGGCAATTACAATAAACACCCAACCAGTTTTGAAAGTCTTCTGAACCAGTATTTCCCGCAGAACAGCCAAATTTCTTTGTTATGAAACCAAGAGTGCTCAGTATGTGTTTGACCTCACTGCAGCTAGTAGCAAAGCCAAATCCCTACTGATAACAGTGAATCCAAGTACTACACAACTAGACAAGCAGATATAAAGCACTGATAACTTCTGGATTCTTTCATGCATTCCTATTTTAAATGGAACACATATCAGTTCTAGTAAGCACGACCACGGTAGGCTTTTGGCAGATACCGACCCAATTTACAGCAACATTTCATGGAGTGCAACGATTTGCCTCGATTTGGGTGTCCAAAGTAGTGGAAAACTACAAAGACCAAAGCATGAAGGTAAACTCATGGATAAACTGAACAAGGAATAGGCGTCGTGTGGGTGAAGGATTGCTTGCAGTAGACAGCTTTGACGATTCTGTTCAATTTGATGTTTTCAAACTTTCGCAGGTGCTTGAGCTTTTTTTTTTTTTTTTTGGACAGGCACCATTTGACCTGTACCCTTGGTGCTTCATTGGTGCATGAGAAGCAAAAACCACACGAATAGATTCTGCCAAATGTACTTGTTACAAATACCGGAACTACTAGAGTTCTTCCTTAAAGAAACCATAATACTGACACAACTGCAAGTGCATTACACAAACTTTTCAAACTTGGACATCACTAAATCACGCTGCCGGAATGCGGTGCATAGTTTTGAGTCACTGCTGTAGTCGTTGCAGCCGCTGCAGACAACGCATGGTATTTTTTTCAATTTTCTGCCTTTACCAATTAAATACTGGTTTGGGGCTTACAAAAACGATGAAATGGAAGTTTATTTCCGCCAGTCCATGGAATATAGGCATGAACATATGTTTGCCAAATTCACTTCAGTGAGCTTAAATTTTAAATGTCATGTTTTGGAACAACGTATTTTTTGGTTACTTCACACCTTACATCAAAGTGCAGAAGGCAACAAACCGCAAAATGCCATCTTTCAGCGATTCAGTATGTGGTTTTAGGTATCACTTGAGTCTATCTGCAGCAGCAAAGCAGTAGACGTCCAGGCAACACCCAAAAAAAAATCACCACAGCCCTGCCGTAAGGTTCTGTGAGAACGCCTTCCCCCGAAACATTTCCCATGCTCCTTTAGAGGTGAAATATTCGATTTACAAAAATACCCCAAGATCGCCAAACCCCCTAACTCTTTCGGGACCGCTCCTATAGGCCATCGGTCACATATGATCGATGGTTTCGCGAGCCTGCAGAATAAAAATTTTCGCTCGATGGAGCACCTAGCGACATCTAGGAGATAGTTTGAAAACTATAGTTTTCTCTTTTGTGAAGTTTCTTTTTTTATCGCCAGGCGGCAACGCATCAGATATTTTATTCTGACGGGCGGTGGTTCCGGATGTAAACATACTCACGCGCGAGCGCGATAAGAGATCCGCGTCGTCTCGTCTCGCATATCTTCGCCTTCTACTGTGGATTTTGACGATGAGAGTGGCAGTGAAGAGTCGAAATGCGACTTTAGAGATCGCATTTCAGCTGAAGTGAGGATTCGGGTGTCGATCAGCCTGGAACATGAATCGCGCTCAAAGGTGGGTGTTGGTTTCGGTTTCAATTGGCTCTGGAGTAGGTATGTGCGCTCGAAATATGTTCTGGCTAGTTTATATCTGTTCGCTAGGGTGTTAACTACCTATTGTGGTGATCTCCTGCCACCAGCGCAGAAACGGATCAAGTTTTCGCCGAGCCGAGAGCCCGGCGTGTACCTGGGCGACGACGTAGCCATGGCCCTAGTGCCAAAGAAATCACACACAAAACAAAACACCAGTTACACCTAGCCGCATCAAACTTTCGTGATGAATAAACAAAGCATTGTGTTAGATTTTGTATATCCTGAAATAATTTTATTCTTTTTAATTATTCTTAGATTTACGCTTTTTTCTATCTTTTTCAGTAGTTTTTTTGCGAAGTTCTTACTTTCTGATTTTTTCATGGTGCTATCGTCAGTGTTGAAGTAAAACACGGCATTGTATGTCAAAGAACATATAATTAGCTGCATTTTGGTATATGCTAAAGCAGGATGGTATCTTTGCTTCATGTAATAAAAATTTTTTACCGAGACCTCCCTTTTTCATCACTTTTTCCGGCGGTCCCGAAAGAGCTAAAGTCAATGGCTTTAGCGCCAATGAGTGAACAAAATGAACTCGAATCATCTATTCATGCGTTGACACGGTCACTTATTTGACCTTTCTGCACTTGACCTCAAAGTTCGCCAGTCTCGTTTTTTTTTTTTTTTTTCTTCATATCACCTCAGTTTTGGTTCGCAGTGTGGCCACTTTTTTGGCAGTTTTTGCGTGTGACCCAAAAGTTTGCCCATCACGTATTTTTTAATTCAAATCTCTGTACTTTGGGTGGGCATTCTTTCGGAACTTTACAATACGTTTTCTATTCTGCAAAGTCGAAAACTGCCCTGGCTACAAAGCCAGTGTATCACCAACTTCAAGGTTGTGTACAAGTACCTTCCCTCGTAACCTCACCACGTCCACAGTGCTGGATTAGACCGTTTGCGGCCCCCTTTCTGTGACCACGTAGGTTTCTGAATACCCCCATATTTGCCTGATTTTCTGCTAACTTACACTGGCTGTAAAGACTCAGATAGCCTTTTTATGACTGCACATTTGCTGTTAGCTTCTACTAGTGCCTTTTTGCCTTGCCCATTTTCTGCCTCCTCCAAAAAAAGCCACCCCTAAAAAAAACACACCAGAGTCTTCAAGCAAATATCAATGCCTCAACACTGTGTCTTCTGCACGCCTTTCTTAGACGACACGAATGTTCTGCTTGCAACAAAGCTGTCTCTTCCCTTTCTAAAGTTCCGCTTCTGCAGGCATGTTCACTGCATACGTTAACCTGGCACGAGCCCACCTGTTTGGTGCAAGCAAGAAAGAGGGAATTGCAGTGAAAGCACGGCCATCTTCGCACATGCCTTGCCAACCCCAGCTTCAAAAGCCGAGCCTTCTTGAATGGATATTTTGAAATTGCAAGGCCCACTAAAAATGCACTTCTGATGATGACATTATTTCGTCCGACTGACCCCCCCAGCCCTGACACCCATACAGCTAGCTATATGTCCTCCAGCAGAACAGGCCCCACTCACCCTTCTCAATGGACAAGGCGGGAGGAGGGTCCACCGTCGCAGCCTGCTTGTTCTGGGGTGCCGGGACATCCCCTCCAGATGAGGGAACTGCACGCAACACAGAGCACAACGGCTGCTACACTGACTGCACCGGCATCCCGCCAAGGTCAGGGACTAACGTCCCCTTCTGCTTCACCTTCAAGTTTTGCTGGCACTCACAAAGACAGCACACAAAGAGTTGCACGTTTGTGCGAGTGTTATAGCAAGAGAACAGCAACAGCCTTTTTCAAGATGTTTTTCCGAGTCAACAACATTAATTTTTCCTCACATAACACTCGGAACCCTGCTCCAAACATGATACAGTTTCTTTAATAAAGGGGCCATGCAAACAAAATGCAAGTTTGTTTTATTCGAAAGATTTGGTGTTTTATAGTGCCCTCAGTGCTTGTCCGGCAGCAAACAATGCTGCACTCACTGAGAAATTTTAAGCATTTTAAGGCAAAATTTCAATCCCCCTGCCAAATCGTGTGTTTTCGTAACGTCGACAATGACGTATCCAGAGCAGGGCCTTAAACCAAAGATAGCCTCCTGACCAAGGCTGCTAACATCTCACAGATGGCCGTTTGGTTATCTTGTTTATCCCCCACTTTCAAAGATGCCTCGCTGAAGAGCCAGTGTTCGCGCTTTGCTTCTGGCTGGACTTCTATACCTGCCGTATTTTTATTACTGTTCGTACTAATTGTTTCCTAAAACAACACAAGCTATGACTCGACAAACACGCTTATGTCAGTTGGTCAGTGTTCTGACAGACAAGTCCAATGCGTCCGACGGCTGTGTTAGGCAGTGTCAGCAAGCAAAGTGCCGCACTAACTACTTCAGTGTTTACATGTTCATTCGTAACTTTACCCGCCACGGTGGCTCAGTGGCTAAGGCGTTGCGCTGCTGAGCACGAGGTCGCGGGTTCGATTCCCGGCCGCCGCGGCCGCTTTTCTGATGGAGGCGAAAGGCAAAAACGCCCGTGTGTACGACATTTCGGCGCACGTTAAAGATCCCCAGGTGGTCAAAATTAATCCGCAGCCCTCCACTACGGCGCGCCTCATCGTCTGAGTTGCGTCGGCGCGTTAAACCCTACAATCAATCATTCGTAACTTTAACTGTTCACCCCACCAGCCTTACTGCTGTAAAAAGAATAAGCCCTCAATTTAGGTGCAAATAGCTTGCTTTATATGACATTATGGGTTCTGTTGGGGTACATGAGCTAGCGGGTTGCATGGCCATTCCCTTTTTCCTAATTAACGTAGCTTATTTAAGCGAAGTGTATGCTAAAAGTGGTGTCAATATGATTCTAATGAGGCAATCTTTCAAATGAATCTTTCAAATGAACCAAACTTGTGTTTTGTGTGAAGGGCCCCTTTAATGGTACACAGCCACATTTGTGATCAGAGTTCTTACAATATGTTCATGTCCTTGCGATGCCACAAAACTTACGAAGAAATGCTTCATGACATGCAAAGTGAACAATGCAGACACCATCACAGCAAAAGTGAGCCCCACCAGAACCTATTTTCACTGCTCAAAAGCATTAGGCTTACAAAAAGGTGTGTGTAGCCCACTTGTGCCTTCATTTTCTGCACTTACTTTGGACAGCATCTATTTCGCAAGGATGTCAAAATGTATAAAAGAACATTTTATTTTGCACGGAGGTGCTCAAAATTGTGACAATTTTCCTGTTTTTCTGGTAAAAAACTTTGGTTTTGCAGGCCTACCTCTGACTGAACAACATTTTGATGCAGGGATGCCAGGTCAATTGAGCAAATACTTCCAAGGCAGTTCCAACAATTAATAAAGCCTTCTGTGGTGGGAGACACAGTTGGCACACTAACATTGAAGATAAGCTCAAGGAACAGACAAAAAGAAAACTCCCACCTCCCCTCGCGGGAACCCCTGTGTAGATGCGACGCATAGGGGGTTCATGTTGCAGCGTTGGACAGCGGAGGTACGGCGCTGGAACGATGGAGCGGAGCAGCACAGGCACCGCATTTTATAGCGCACATAACGGTGAGGGGACGCGCCGGCGCCAGTGCGTCTGCCGCGGCTATGACACAACACAATCCACTTTAATCCAATCCAATCCAAGCCAATCCATTCGAATCCAATCCAATGCCCCTCGCGAGAGAGTGTTCGCTATCGGAGAGGAGAGGGGGTGAGCGGCGGAAAGCGCAGCTGGCGCGGCGAGGAGATTGGGGGAGGGGCGGACGCCGACGCCGCCGGATGCAGGGACAAGGCTAGTGAATGAGATGCAATCGCATCTAAAAAAGATACTGCAGACAGAGACAGCCTCCCTACTGTAGCCGCTCGATGTCTGCATTGACAAGGAACCAGAGCACAAAAAGTCAGAGGAATCGCTCAGAAATGACGACATCAGCTAGCTGCAGGAAAGCACGAGAGGCACTGCCACACAACAACCCAACAGAGCGCCATTTTTTAAAGTTATGTACATTGAACACCCTTGATGGCTTAGACGACATGTCTTACATGGACAGTGAGAAAGGCCTTCACAGCAAACTTCACGTGTTAGCAGAGTCATTTGAACAACAACCCACGCAACCCAACTTCATCTCAGACTCAGAACGGAGGGTTTAACACACCTCTGCAATGAGGCACGCCATAGCGGAGTGCTCAGGGTTTATTTTGACCATTCGGGGATCTTCAGCGTGCGCCTGAATCTTAACACACGGCTATTTTCGCTTTTCGCCTCCATCAGAAAAGCGGCCCCCACGTCTAGGTTATCAGCAGCACAACGCCTTCGACACCGAGCCACTGCGGCGGGCCTCAACTTCATCTCATTTCGTCCTCTGTACCAATTTGGTTTCTCTACTTGTTTTTAAAGCTAAACGTGCACTGTCCTGTCCCCACAACAGAGTTCCCCGTGCCTCTTCTTGTCAACGTCCCCTACCCATAAGCAAACTCTGCAAGAAGTACCCACCAGTGCGGCTGTCGATACCCGGGCTCTGTGCGGCGGCCGATGGAGTGCCGGTGTCCTTCCCCTTGTTCTTCCAGCGTGCCCGGTAGATGACCGCATTGCACCCCTTTCCCAGCGGGGCACCCAGCTCCAGGTCATCCAGATGGAGCTCTGCTTTGTCCGGCACCTCGGCCAACTTCCGGCCAGCGCTCAGGTCGGCCGCAAGCTCCTGCGTGCGCATGCAGGGCAATGTTTCCCTGTGGTCCTACATACATTCTCAGGCAACCACTGTCACACCTTAATTAAGTGATGAGGGCCCTTTGCAAACACAGCAGACAAGCCCACAGTATTCTATGGCATTGCTTCGACAGTGGCACAATGTTTTTTTTTAAAAAAGGGGCCATGACGGCATATTACAACTTTGTTCAGTGTGAAAGAACTAGCCTATGGTGACTCACTCAGCTCCACAGACTGCTTCTTTAACGGCAAAAAAAAGTGCAGTAAATACAGCAAAACTTTCAAATGTCGCGCTACAGTGACGCAAAATGGGCCAGCCCTAAAAATGATGCATAATCACTGTGTAAAACGCAAGTTTGCATTCAAGCAACACAGTCGAGTGCCATTGCCCAATCGTGTTTCTTGTTTCTAACTTAGGGTTGGAGGCCACCAATCCCATCAGAGAAATGGCCGGAAAGTGGTTGGGAAGTTGTTGTCACTTCATTCCTTAAGTCTATCTGTTTAAAGTTTACGGCAAAATTGGTATCACTGTAATCGAAACAAAGCAGAGCTTTCAATGAGTCAAGCTTGTATTTCGTCTTTATGCCCCTTTAAAGCTCTATCACCCAAGCAGTTCTAAATGCCCACTGAGTCGGTGGGTCATTCAACTCACCATGAAACTGGTCATAACGCTTGCACCTAACCACTCCCACGAAATATTCAGTTCGATTCTACCTGATCGTGATTCCCAAACGCCACTCTGGTTTTCAAGGGCCACTGAAAATAGGCATCAATCCTCTCAAGCCCCACTGAGCAGTTTGACAAAAAGCAAATCATTAAGCAACAAATATTTTTCCATGATTTCTAAAACGTACTATTGGTCGAACACGCAGAAATTTAGAAATGTTCGCACATATTGATATACCCACTCTACCCCTAGTGGGAAATAAAAAAAGGGCTCATGTCTTAAACCAGGAAACTACAGGACATGGTTGCCCTTCCGTGCCACTTGTGCATGCTGCTGGATCCTATTAAAGGGACACTGAAGTGAGTTTGTCAAGCTCCCGGTTTTGCTTGCACTGCGTAGACTGGCTCAAATTACCACACTTTTGATCGTTTATCCAGCTGATAAGTCGGTAATTATTTTATAAAGCGGGAAAGAAGAAAAACTACCATACACGGTCTGTGGCGGCCGCACCAACGTGTGGCTGTGACGTCGGGAGGAAGTGGCACTGTGATTGGACGATGTCCACGGTTAGCATTCAAACAAGTTTCGGTTTCGGTTCTGTAAAACAACATGCTTGACATCCGACGGCAGCTTTGGATGGGCATTCTCGATATCTCAGTAATCGTCGTGCCCAAGATAAGCCTCCCAGGACGGCTTGGCATCGTAGAAATCACTAGCTGAGGCCTACGCAGTGGATGAACGCCTTCCGCGTCACCGCAGACGCTCAAATACCATGCACTTTTCCCGCATATTTGGAGCTTGCCTCACTCAGGCCTGTATTGTAAAAAGCGTGTTAGCACCAGGCCAAGGGTCTGCTGATTCTGGCTTGTGCCCACTCCCCGCAAGCAGTCGGTGCTTGTGGCAACAGCACGCCAACGAGAACTCGCTAGCGCGCCACTGCCAGCCTGCGCGGGTTCTGCGAACTCGCTCGTGGAGCAGTGAACGTTGCGGCCCAAGAATGGTGAACTCAGGTTAGAAAACATCGGCCGCAAATGAAAAAATCAACTTACAAAAAAAAAAGACTGCACCCTCGGGGATTTGAACTTGCGACTTGCAAAACAAAAATCCTGGCGCTTCAGACCACTCGGCAACGCGCCAGCACTACCGAAGTGGGATATATAAGGTATATAATGTACAACCAGTTTACACTTTTATTTAGTTTTAGCATTTAATACTTTAGGTGACTATCTGTTGTATAGCGCTCGTGCAGTAAACGTTCCCCAAACTTCTACAACATCTCACGTCCAGCAATTGCATTTCTTAGATGGAAAAGCGTTTGCAGACGCGTAGTCATGCTGCTGACCGCTGTGCTTGTTTGCCCAGCGCAAAAAAGTGCTTCCGGCTCTCTCGTTTTGTGCTGTACGGTAAAAGTTTCAGTTGATTTTATTTCCTCAGTACCAATATTGACTTCGCTGACTCTTCTCTTGCCTTCAAGTGGCATTAGATTTTCCTAATAGCATAAAGTCAGCGAAGCGTCGCATGTGCACTTGTGCAGCGCTTGCGTGGAGTGACCTGGATTTGGAGCAAGATACAGTGTACAAGCTAACAAAGTAAAGAAAGGCACATTCTTCGATTCACAAACATGTTGTGGCTTAGTTTCAACTGAGCGAGCGAATTGCGACGACCCGTCGGCGGCCGGCGGACTAAACGCTGGGCTGACTGACTCGGTCGGAAGGTCGGCGAGCCATGCAGTAGCGCAGCCAATTGCCAGCTCATCTCCTCCTGACGTCACACGAAAGCACCACAGAAAATGGGCGAGGGTTCAGAGAGGAGGACAGCATTTTCGATTTGATTTTTCTACAACTAAATAAATTCGCGTAAACGCACTCAGAGTGGTCAAAACATGGCCTATGGACTCCGGACTACAATTTGCGCTAGCAATCCCGCAACGTTTACAAATCACTTCAGTGTCCCTTTAAGAGAAAATCCGAGCCACGATTTCTGCTATGGGTACTTTACCACTTCTTGGACTATGTGCTGGTACAACTGGGAATGTTTCTGATTAGCACTGCTTTTGACAACAGCAGCACGCATCAAATTCCCTCAAAAAGACAGTGAGCTTTAGGTGCAACAAGCAATGAGAGTGTTTGCACTACTAAAGCCCTGGTACAAAGCTGCTCAAAAGATTCGAGGCAGCTCTGTTTACAAATAAGTGCTTTACACATCAACCTTTACACACTACCCCCATCAAAATATAACCCTGGACAGTATTGCAACACACCTAACGATCTCCTACCCCAAAGTCTCTGTTTCAGGGTGCCTCGTTCATGCCGGACCTATGCAGTGGTGTTAAAATAGCCAACTTTTAGCTGATTATTCATATTTGAAAGTTTTTCATATTTTTTTTTTTTCATTATTCATATTTGAAACACTTGACATTTGAAGCACACAGCCAATGTTGGACTCTGTTGCTGCATCACAAAACTCCTCTTAAGACTTTTGTGATAGTACTACCAGCCACATGTCCCGCCAATTAATAAATGCATTTAACCACCACCACCTCAAATACCATTCCTTTGCGTTTTCCCCTAACTCCAGCTTTCAGTGGAAACAGTTGCAATTACAACACGAATCAGTTCTGATTCAAGATCACAGGCAGCACAAACTTGGACTGCTCTGCCTGTGAGGCATCACATTCTGACTGGTTACTTAATACCTCCATAAAAAGGACGCTTTCAATTACAAATGGCCTCTGTTAACCCTTTCAGCCCTGATTTCTTTCTTCCACTGAAAATATTTTTTCTGGGTGATTTCTTTCATTTTCAGACCCCATAAGCTTACCACCGAAAAATTGAGGCCGTGATGCAAGTAACTGTCTTTTTGCCTTTTTTTCACTCTTTATATTTTAGTGATTCTTCATTTGCGGCTATGCACATTCTTCCTGCGCATCACACTTCCACGCGTGTTGATCACATTCAGAAGGTTTCGCTAATCTTCGTAAGAAGAGTCAAGTATCAAACTTCCCTATTTTTTTGTCAATCAAAGAACGGAATGCGTTGCCTGAATGCATTGTGGCAATAAGGGAGCCTGCTTCATTTCAGAAAGCCCTTTTTGCCTATCTCGAGTCAAGAATTGTGCATTGATTGTAAGCGATTGTCCAATGTTGAAAGTGACTGTTGAATATTCGCGACTTTAACCCGATTTTAAACCCGCCATGCTACCGTTCAAGTTCGCCCCGATGTTCTACTTCCTGTGCATGCCTTTTCTCCCTTGTATGTGTTTGTAATATTGATTGTGTAAATTTCCCCCCCCCCCCTATGTAATGGCCCTCGGGGCCTTTAGGGTATGTAAATAAATAAATAAATTAGCAATTTACAAGCATAAAATTTAATTTGGTCATCAGGCAATTAAATTTTAAAAATACAGCAGGAAACATTTTTCCCTTGTTTTCCTAAATTTTGGAAAGCATTGGGACCACACACAAGAAATGAAGCTGGTAAGGCAAGTATTTTTAGATGAACAGCCTTGTCATCAAACCAGGACTTTTACAGTCCTTGGGGACACTCCAACGTCAGTCTTTTGTTCACTGCAATGCCTTCCTCTCTCTCTAGCTCTCAGCTTTAGCACAAACCGAACAATGCTGGTATCTATCGAAAGAAGCATCCAGGAAGAACTATTTCCCAGAAAACTAGCTGCTTTAGTCTTGTTCTCAAACTGCTAGGGGACTTTTGGTTATTGTTCTATATATAGGGCACCAGGGCCAAAAGGGTTCAACAAGCCTTTGCTCGTTCCCACTGAAGCCAAAGACAAACATAACTCCGAGGTTCCTTGTCAGCAGCAAGCCATGGTCAGGCCATAGCTCAAATGAAAAGCTTTGGTTCCTGGTGGACTGTGTGAGCCCAGTGCTACTGACTGACTGTAAACAACAACTGTAAAGGACATGCAATCGCATGGCCTTCGATGCATGCAGCTGCAGATAGCTGCTGACATGACCAGAAAGATATGAGGAAGGCACTTCAGCAGCCAGGCACATCACGGACGCTCACTTGTTTTGTGGGGCCAGGTTCAACACCAACAATCCTTTAACACGATAGCGTGCAACGCCCACTGTGGCTGCTAATCAGTGAAGGCCTCAGTTCACCTTTTCAGAGGCTCTGATATAGAAAGAGCAGAATGTGGGCCTGGCATGGTCAACCCAATCAACGATGTGCAGGAAAAGAACAGGCAGAAGCATTCGCTCAACAAGGGACTACTGTTACTAAAAAGATTTTTTTCTCGGTGCAGAAAAATTTCAAGTGTGCAGATCGGCCAAGTTATGAACAGTCACAACAGCAGGCAAAAATGCTTGTGCCAAAACTGTGCTTAGAGGTAGTACACAATTACATCCGCTAATAACAGCTAATCTACAATGCAAGTTGGGCATCAGCTCAGCAATGACGAACAATCATCACTAAAGTACTCACAAATTATTAATTCGTTACATCACAATCTCGTTATGAACACCTCATTAATTACGAACTTTATAAATATGCGCAGTGTTAGTCCCAGTACTGTTCTCTCTTCAGTCTTCGTCCCTCTGATGATTTCACGTATGTGTCATGCAACCCACTTGATCAAACTCAAGCATTAGTAAGATGTGGCTGTTAAACAAACCAAGTCGCACAAGCAAACGATACCGCAGGAAGCTAATGAGGCCATTGTCCAACCAACTAGATTTGATTGATAGATTATGAGGTTTAACGCGAAAAAACTGCACGGGTCATGAGGTGCACCGTAGTGGAGGGCTCCGCATTAATTTTGACCGCCTGGGGATCTTCAACGCGTGCTGAAAACTCGAACACACGGGCGTTTTTGCTTTTTGCCTCCATCAGAAAAGCGGCCGCCACGGCTGGGCATCGAACTCGCATCCTTAGCCACTCCATCCAATCAGAGTTTGCAATGTCCCTTTATCAGCCGCAACTAATCTATGGAAATTTGCCAGCAAAATGCCACTATGCATAAGACTCAACAACAGGATGCATGCCGTTTAGCATGTTTTCGACACGTCATTCTAAAATTGAAGATTCATCACTCCGCCCAAGGAGGTTGAAAATTTTTAATCAATGTGTTGTCTCATTGCACTTCCAGTAGTACGCGTGCTTTTTCAAACATTGAAGGCTGACGTCTACCCAGGATAGTTCTTTTTACGAAGGAAGCATACTGAAAAAATTAAACAGCACAAAAACAATGAAACAAGATAAAAGTACCAGCAGACACAGCGCTGAAAATGTACAAACTTTTCCCACTTTTCCGTTTTGGGAGGTATAGTTCCAGCAAATCACTGCCATATCATAACTTTTATGTAATGCCACTTTTGCGATGTAAGTACGCAGATTACTAATATTTTCTACAGGTTGTAGGACTGTACGCTACACACACACTGCACAGAGGGCAAAAGTTTGAACATAGAAGGCTGCATGACGCGGAAAGGCCTGGGACCTCTTAAACACATCGATGGCAAGTTTAGTGCAGCTGCTTACATGAGGATAACTGCAACAGAGCTTCTCGATGGGCCATTTACAAATGAACTATTCTCGAGCTAATAAGACCCCTTACATATGCAATAAAAAAATTCAGCATCCTGCTTCTACCATGGCTGGATAAATCGCCAGATATGAGCACTCCAGCGAGCAGGCACTGTTCTACAGATGATTTGAGGGAAGGCATTAAGAACAGTTTGGGAAGGCTACAAGACCACAGTGAAATGGTGGCCTCTTTGCAACACTCTCCATTGTCAGGAAGGATGGAAGTTGTTTGTAGGCAAAGGGAAATACTCCACTTTTGAGTGCATGTGGCAGACCCTGTTGCCCTTATGAAAGCACTGGCATACCAAAGTTGCCCGAGTCTCTCAAGCCTTGAGCGTGTTGGGTTCGCATTTCTTCTTCTACTTTTCTTAGTATTTGTTGGCAGAAAGCTTGTGTTCTCATTTTGTTTTCGGTGTTAAAATACACGAGATAACCCCTAAAGATCACTTTGGGTGATTACTTTGTTAGAAATGACGCACGAAACGCTGCGCAGCACGACAGTCTTTACCACACTTCACGTGCTCAGAATTCGTGGTGTCGATAATAAATGCCTCGAGGTAATTTAAAAGTTGCTGCTTAGGCTTCCTGCACATTATTCATTAGACTGGTTGTGCCAGGTCCACACCTCACCTTTTTATCTCAGCCACTGCAGAGGGCAAAGCATGACTTGCCAGTTATCAGTGCAAGGCGATAGTAACCCTTGTACAGAACTGCGTAGATTTCAATTCTGCATTTTTTTTGCAAAAAGAAATACTAAAACTGAACGTTTTTGCTAGTATAGCATAATTTTGTATCCTTCATCTAACAATGAAGATTTTAGAGCCATCTGGAAGCTAGTAAGATTACTCCGACCGCAAACAAACAAAATGGCAACACACACGATGGCTTCAGCAGCTGAGCTTTTTCTCCACTCTTTCTCCTCGTTTCCTCAAGACTTTCAGCCCTCAAAAACTACCGGAACATTGCATATCACACAAATATATACCTACGCAGAAATGTTCAGCGCTACTTGACGCTTCTGGCCACTGTGACGCTACATACGCAATTCTGTACATGACTGTAAAAAAAAAAATGATAATAATAAGATTGTGTTGGAGTCAGTAACATGCCAATACATCTTATTTGCTAAGATACACAGCACAGGAACAACAACAAAAATTTTGTAGAGGGAAATAGCGAGCAGCATCTGAAAGGGTTAAAGCCGGTGTTAGCTGCTCATGTGTTGAGAGATTGCTGGTGTCAACAGTATACCACGAAAAACACTGGGCATTTACAGTAGCTTTCGCATTTCTAGCTGCTGCAGTGCTGTCCCCCAATCTCTCTGGTCACTTCCGTTGCTACCACAAGGCATCACTGCCAGCATTGCAGGCCTTTACGCACATAAGGGCTACGCATAGAGGCTACGCTTTTATGCGTAGCCTCTATGCTTTATGCGTAGCTTTATGCGTAGCATGGCGAAAACCGTCACTGTGCACTCTGGAGGTGCAACGCCTACTGTTTAGACCAACCCGGTGCACATGTGCATCCTTGCTTACCCCCAGGCTCGGTGGTTTTCTCACTTTCAGCAGCTGCGCTACAACTGTCTGTACGGTAGTGCAGGGCGACCGATGCCTTTGTAGCATCTGTATAGCTGCGACAATCCATCTACAGCCAGACTGGCCAATTCACCGTATTTTGCACATGTTTTCTTCATGCTCTAACTGATCATCCCTCGGAAACGTTTTGTTTGTTTGTTTTGATACAGCTGGGAAAACGACAGCATACATCATAGGGACCCTTCCGGGAATCGATTGTAGGGTTTAAAGCGCCGACGCAACACAGGCGATGAGGCGCGCCGTAGTGGAGGGCTTCGGATTAATTTTGACCACCTGGGGATCTTTAACGTGCGCCGATACCTCGGCACAGGACCGAGGTAATTGGAGAATAATGGGAGAGGCCTTTGCCCTGCAGTGGGCGTAGATAGGCTGGTGATGATGATGATGATGATGATACCTCGCACACACGGGCGTTTGTCCTTTTCACCTCCATCAGAAAAGCGGCCGCCGCGGCTGAGAATCGAACTCACGACCTCGTGCTCAGCAGTACAATACCTCAGCCACTGAGCCACCGCGGCGGGTAGCCTTCCGGGAAACAATGCATCAGCATGCAGGGCACACATGCACAAAGGCTAGTGCAACTGGATCGTACGCAAGGCCGCAGGTATGTAATTGGAGGGCGTGGTATCCCACAAAGGCATCGCCCTCTGGCGTGTTACTGACAATCGGAGCTTGCCTGCCGACAGTGAGAAAACGTACTTGCATGCGAGTAAGCAAGGATGCACATGTCCGCCGTGTCGGTCTCAACAGCAGGCGCCGTCGACAGCAGTGGCTCTTTTCACCACGCACTTGCATGGTCCAAAATATTGTGTCTCCAACTGCACACCTCAGAGTCTTTGGTACCACATATTATCGGAAAAGATTTTCGTAACACTCTTCAGGACCCGTTGTCAGCCTCTCATGGCAAGTTGCAAAAATGTATAAACAGCCATTTCACCTGGATGGCCGCGCAAAGGGGTTGCAATTAATCTCCACATACATCCACTGTTTGGTCTGTCAGCCCTGGTGTGGGGGGCATTATAACTTTGCTGTGGCAGGTAGCAACCAAGGCGAACGCATTATCGGCGAACCAAGGCGAACCAAGGCATTATCGAGAGGAGAGCTGCTGGACTCGACTTCTCAGTTGGTTGCGCAAGATAGCAGGTGGCCAACGCAAGGATGGAGTTGCAAATACTATGAAAATGCTAATTACAGCTACGTATGAGGAAAGCAAACAGTAAGTTCTTAAGCAAACAGTAAATTGCAGTGCGTAAAAACAAGGTACATCATAGGGCGCTTCAACCGAGAACATTTTCGCTTTTTATGTCCGTCGTCTTTACACTTTCGTTCAAAGTGGTTGAACTCTTACAGCTCAGCCAAAATTTTATTGGATTTGACACGCCGGAACATGATTACTGACAGCGGAGCGCTTATCCGCAGCGAAACAAAGCGCAGCAGCAACTGCAAACACTGCAGCCCAAGATGATAACCGTGATACTGGACAGGTTAGTCACGAACGGAGAGTGTCACTATAGGGTTCACGCGGTACACAAACGCAGGCGACCTTGAAACAGAAAGGCTGAAATTTCCGGCATTGCCATGCGCTCCCGGGACAACCGAATGCTAAGCAATTCCTGTCACGACGCACTGTTTGCATACGCTGTCACGCAGAATCGGACCACCGGAATTTCGATAATTTGCAAATTGGGAACTTACTGCCGCGGGTGACACATCGAAAGGTAACTACGACGCCATTGAAGCGAAACTTCGGTCAACGACGCTACTGAAGCGAAACTACGCAGCGCTCACCCTGAGCGAGACGCAGACGCTCTCGAGCTCCTCTTCGCTGGTGACAAGCGAGGGTTTGGTGACGAGGCAGACACCCGTGAGGCCCATCAGCGGCAGTCGAAACCCCGCGAACAGCTGACGCGCGGCCTGCCTCCGCAAGTCGGCTGCATGCGAGTGCTTGACCCAGCGCTGGAGGCAGCGCGACAGCAAGAACGGGTGGCCCCTGCGGCCGCTGCCGTAACCCACGGCCTCCCTGGCCGCGGGCCCACCTCGGCCCTTGGGCCAGAAGGTGCGCAGGGCGACGCGAAAGCGAAGCACCATGTCGCTCACGTAGCCGCGCAGGGCGAGCTCGCCGCCGCCGCCGCTGCCGCTCGAGTAGTAGTAGCGGCGAGACGACTGGGCGCAGGCGCTGCTCAGGGACTTCCACGCCGACGTCCACTTCATGGCGAAGACGACGGTGGAGCCTCAGAGCACAAACACCAGCGACAGACCGCACGCACTGCGATCAACACAACAAATGAGCCACCGTGACACGCTCTTAACGACCTTCACAGATACGCAAAAAACAAGCCCCCCACACACACACGCAAATGGACGCACCGGTGGCGCAGTTTCGCTGGCCAAGCTTAGGGTGCCTTCTTCACAGAGGCACCCCAGCTCACGCGGGACGAAGGGCGAAGGAAGGGTACGGCAGCGGGACTTGAAGCTCGTCGACTGACACACGCACGAGGTTACGCAATATGCGCGAAACCACGGCGTCAACAAACGCCAAAAAAAAAAAAAAGAGTGCGAAGCTAGCGCCCCTACAGCGGTCTAGGGCTACGTCTGCACAAATTCTTACTAATATTTTTAATGTGTTTGTTTTTTGTTTTGTTTAGCGGGTCAAAAATGTAACTATCTTTACTGCAAGCTGCAAAAAAATGACAACGCTTGGAACACTGACAAATTTTGGTGACGTCATTGCGAGGCGCCAAGTTTGACACTCTAAAAAAGCTGCCTTCGTGTTGGCTTTTTTGCACGACACAAACCCAGCAACGCCCGCGATATCCTAGGTTCCTTTTCATCATTACTGTCGCAAGCTTTGATAACATCATTAGTCGACCCCAGTAGCAGGCATCTCGTGCTTTAACTGAGGGTTGAAACTGCGGATCCCCGTGAAAATGGAAAGAGCACTTCTAGCAAGAAATCATAATTTGCAGCTTCCGTTCGGACTAAATTTATAGATTCTAGCTGTAATTGGTAGCTTCTAAATAGAAAAATTCTTAGTCTAGCTAGATACGATTATTGCCAGCTTGCAGGTCATCTTTTTTTTCCCTTCCAGCTGGAAGTGATAGCTGCCAGCCGGGAAAAAAAATCTCATTCAACTAGAAATCAGCTAGAAATTGAATTTCAAGCCAGAAATTGTGCCTATTTCTAGCTAGAACTATCTTTAGCTAGAAGAAATTTCTGGTTTAATAATCCAGCTACAAAAAAAAAATATTTTCACCTGAGGAGAAAGTAAAACAAAACAAAAAAACAGGCGGTTTTGGTATATTATAAAGAAAAGAAATGGTAGCAGTGTCCAGTCTTCTTTAATTAACTTTAATAAAAAAAGTTAAAACAACTGATTGAAATACAACACAAGACTGAAAAAAAAACTAGACTCTCTTAAGCACCAAAAGTACATTTTTCTGGTAGTACGTACGCTTTTCTTGTCGTGGAACTTCAATGAGTTCTACATATTTTAAGATGCATTTGTTAGTATTTCGGTCAAGAAAATTTAACTGGGGAATTCAAAAAGTTGGGGAATTCTAAGGTTGGGGAATTCGAAAAAAGCCATTTGACAGACACGCAGTTCTACACCTCCTCACAAAAAAATTCATAGGGATTCAAGCATTCGTTATTACTGATAATTATTTGAAAGTTTTCTGCATTACTTGTGCGTAAATGAAACTTTTTGCTGGTGCTACCAGCTGAACTCACCAACATTTGAGAGGAATCCTCCAAGGTCGAATAAGCTTCTGCAAAGGAAGGAATTGCAAGCACCTGGAATGCAACCTGACGATGTAAACGAAACAGTCTGACCTCTATATGTTGGTTTAGCGGCTGCCCTGTCCTGGATAGGTAGTGGCCGCAGGTTCAAACCCTGTGGCCACTAAAAAAGCTTAATACTAGAGACGGACCTCGGGTAAAACTTATTAAAAGGCAGACGTATAAATTGTATAGCAGAGCCATGAGTGTGTGAGAGAGAGAAGGCTCTTCATTAGAAGAGAAAGCCGAGATGTTTGCCGGAATTGCGACACCGACATGCTACTCGGCGGGGGAAGGGGGAGGGGGAACGAAAAGGCCCCATAGATTACAGGGCAGAAGAAAGAGGAAGAAAGAGAAGAAATAAAAGAAGACAGAAAAATGAAAAGATGACGTTAATTTGTGAGTAGTGGGATTAAAAAAGTGTGTTTTCTAAACTCTAAATCACTGCAATCACGCCAATCTCGCCCAGGTAGTCGAACAACGCCTCCAGTACTTTTCGTTGAGCTGTTGGAGATGGCCATGGACCAAGAAGTACTTTCAAGGCGCTCTAGTTTCTGCACAAGACTGCACCTTGCGTGTATGTATGCGGAGCATTCCAGCAGAAAATGCTTCACGGTTTCCGGCGACCCGCAGTTGTCGCTGTTTGTGGTGACACCAAGTCGAAAAAGGTATGAATTCGTAAGCAACGCAAATTAAAAAACTGCGCAATTTCAGATGGCCACAAAAGGGGGGAAACACAGCTAGGACAGGAGCAGACTTCACTAGCGCTGCATTGAGGCGATGTCGGTGGTATAACGTCTCTAATCGTTGCGGAAGTACCTCTGGCCGCCTCATCCTGAGCTCGGGGTCTATGCAGCGTATACGAAGGCATGGTGGTGATCTGGAATGGACCAGAGACGGTTCCCTTCCATTAAAACGAGTGCTTTCACCATAGCCGTGGCATCGCGCTTAGTGAAAAAAAAACTTCCTCACATTGCGCATTTCCAGGCCCCTGCGAGCAGCTTCATCCGCCTTCTCATTTCCTAGAACACCACAGTGACCGGAAAGCCACTGAGACATTATACGGTGTCCAGCGCACTTGGCAAGGTGGTGCAGGTATGTGATGTCACGAGAGGCATGTTCATGAATGGTAAAGCAGTCGCTGCGTTGCAGGCTTTAGAGAGCCGCCTTCGAGACTGTGAAAACAGTCCATTGCTTCGGCCGCTGGTGTAAAATGTAGCGCATAGCTTCCTTGTTGGCGTGAAGCTCGGCGGTCATAGATTATGTCGCACGCTCGAGGCGATAGGAGAACGTGTGGTCAGAAGAGGGAATAAATATTCCGGAGCAACTGCGCGCAGGTGTGCAGGAGCCATCTGTGAAGATGTGGTTTGCTTCAGAGTACAGCCGGCTGATATGGTGAAGTGTTAATTGTAAGAGTCCACTTTGAGGCATGTTCATTTTGGAGTAAGTTCCGGGGATGCTGCGTCTGATATGTAGCGGCGAAGGGTCCAGGGTGGGCAATTAGATGACATTGCCTTTCGTGCTTGTGAGGGAGTAGAAAGATTTAACGTCCTGAGTGTTTGCCTTAATCACAGTTAAGGCGGTAAATCATTGCAAATGTATCATTGCCAGCGGTCTTCCCCTTGTCCTCGTTTCTGTTTCACTACTAAGTATGTCGTATTATACTATAATCACAATAGATTGAAGGTTAGCAGTAGGGAAATTGTTGTAGGTGCGTACAACTCATTCTTCCGGGTAAGCCGTTGTTTTCTACCTCAGAAGGCGTCACTACAATGTGCCTGGATGCGGTATGCTTTGTCAGCAAAGACTGTCTCTATGGCAAGAATAGACACAAAACACAGGACAAGTCGCAACCCATGGCATCCACATCAAGAGCACATAGACGCAGAAACTCTTGCCAAGCGAAATAAAATCAAAGCACAGGGAAGTTAAAGAAGAGCGTGCTGTGCACTGAAGATTGCTGTTTTATTTACATGGACACTGAAGTGAATTTGTCAAGCTCTTGTTTTTGCTTGCACTACGTAGACTGGCTCAATTAAACACACTTCTAATCGTTTATACGGGCTATAAGGCGGCATTTATTTTGTAAAGCCTAAAAGAAGAAAAACTACCATGCGCGGTTTGCGGCGGCCGCACCAACTAACAGCAGTGACGTCAGGTAAATGTGCTACGTGATTGGACGATGTCCAAGATTAGAATTCAAACAAGTTTCGGTTTCGATTCCGTGAAACAACATGCTTCGCATCCGACGTCATCCTTGGATGGGCATTCTCAATATCTCAGTAACTGGCACACCT
The DNA here is from genome assembly GCF_048455015.1 of Haemaphysalis longicornis. Taxonomy (NCBI): domain Eukaryota; kingdom Metazoa; phylum Arthropoda; class Arachnida; order Ixodida; family Ixodidae; genus Haemaphysalis; species Haemaphysalis longicornis. Next base: position 35,526,662 of record NW_027526245.1, read on the forward strand.
CACTTCTGTTATGTTGTTGGCTGTAAAATGCGCCAGATAAGCCTACCAGCACGGCTTTGAATAGTAGCGATCACTATCCGAGGCGTACGCAGTGAATGAACGTCCTCCGCGCCACCGCAGACGCTCAGTTGGTATGCACTTTTCCCCTACCTTTGGACTATGCCTGGCTCATGCTTGTATCATAAAATGCGTGTTCGCACCAGGCAAAGGGTCAACTGATTTGGGACTGTGCCCACGGCCCGCAAGCAGTCGGTGCTTATGGCAACAGCATGTCAACGAGAACTGGGTAGTGCGTCAGGGTCAGTCTGCGCTGTTTCTGCGAACTCGCTCGTGGAGCGATGAACGTTCCGGCGTAACAATGGTGAATGCAGTATAGACAACATTGGCCAAAAGCAAAGAAATCAACTTCAGAAACACAAACAAAAAAATGCACTCTCGGGGATTCGAACTTGCGACTTGCAAAAAAAAAAAAACCAAACCTAGCGCCTTAGACCACTCGGACACGAGCCAGGTTTTTTTTTCTTTATTTATTACATGGGGGATCACGTTCAAACATGACAGTACGAGGACTACTTAGTCAAGCAATCATAAGAATCTACTGAAGTTAGGAAAAGCACATTACATCAAAATTCGGGCAAACACACACAAGCGTTCAAAAGAGGGAACCAGTCAGGTGGTTGGTAAAGCGCACTATGTACAATTGCCACAGTTTCTCGGAAATGTGACATTGTTGATCTTGGTGGCTCAGCATGCCTATCACACAGACACCAGCGCCAAAGGCTGTACAAACCAATAAACACAAACATGTCACAGGGTGTCTCACCAGGATAGCCAAATGGCAAAAATCGGGTTGAGAAAGGCGTGTTTTCCATGCCTTCCCTGAGCGTTCGCTGTAAAATGTCCCAGAAAAAGACACCATCTCTGCAATCTACAGAATAGTGATCAATTGTCTGTGGTCGACAACAGAGGCGGCAGTCTGTCGAGCAAGCTATAAACAGTCCTCGCTCTTTCATGCAAGTTTTAACAGGGAGCGTACCAGTGTGTAATTTAAAGAAAAATGTTTTAACACCTGGCGGAACACAATTTTACACACTCTACTGAGGATATACTTGTACGGACACTGGAGGTGCGGAATACGATACAAAGGCAAGGGAAAACGCCCAGAAAGCACGGCATCGGGAACAGACTCGCGCGAAGCACTAAATATGAACTCAAGGCGCCTGCCCGCGACGGGGAAATATAAGGTATATAGTGTATAGCCTGTTTTCATTTTCCTGTAGTTTCAGCATTTCAAGTCGTATAGATGACTATTTTTTGTATAGCGCTCGTGCAGTATAAGCGTTTCCCAAATTCCCACAATACCCCGTATCTATACAGACAGCGTTCCTTAAACGGAAAAGCATTCGCAGATGTGTGGGCGTGCTGCTGACCGCTATAGTTCACCCAGCCCAAGAAAACGAACTTACCGAACCTTGGTTTTACGCTGAATGATAAAAGTTGCGGTTGATTTTAATTCTTTAGTACCTATATTAACTTCACTGACTCTTCTCACGCTTTCAACTGGCCTTAGATTTTCCTACTACGTACCATGTCAGCGAAACGTCGCATGTGCACTTGTGCGGCGCTTGTGTGGAGTGACCTGGACTTAGAGCTCGATAAAGTGTACAAACTAGCAAACTAAAGGCACATTCGTTCATTCAAAAACGTGCCGTGGCTTAGTTCCAAATGAGCGAACGAACTGCGCCGACCCGTCGGGGGCCGGCCGCTGGGCCGACTCTGTCGGAGGGTCGACGTGCCTGCAGTAGCGCAGTCAGGCCAAACGTCTTTTTTTGTGACGTTGTACAAAACGCCGAAGAAAATGGGCGAGGATGCAGAAAGGAGAACATCATTTTTAATTGCTTATTCCAGTGAATAAAGTAGCGTAAACGCAGCGATAGTGGTGAAAACATGGCCTACAGATTTCAGACTACCATTTGCGCTAGTAAACCCGCAATGTTTATAAATCATTTCAGAGTCCCTTTACGTAATGTGTAACATAGTGGAAGTTCTTTTTCTAAGTAAAGCTGAAATATCCACTTAAACATTAAATGAGTCCAACAGTAAAAACTTTATGTAGTAGCTAAGATGGATATGGCTCCTCTGTCCAGGAGCTCCAGTGATGACTTGGCGGTCGCTGCCCAGTAGTTGCTGACGTAATACCCTTTTTTCAAATAAAACTAAAACAAACATATGAAAATTAATTATTCACAGCACTTCTTCATGGCTAAATAACACAAAGCTTAGTGGCTTAAGTACAGTTGCTACACTTGTTTTACATTAATGTGTTCTTTAACAATTTTTTTGCTTTTGTGGGCTCCATCAAAAAGTACCGTCGGTTGGCCAGCATGCCACAATGCAGGCTGCGCAAAACATATGGTCGTATGCATGCCGAAGCTATCAGGTTACTTTCATTGAATTTTGCAGTCACTGAATCACGCACTGAAGAAAAAAAAAGAATGGAGGGGGCATCATCTGTTAGTTTTGCAGACATGCCAACAGTGAACCAAACTTCAGGACCCCAATGTAACACAACCACGTAAGGGTAAATCAGTTTTATTGCGTCCCCTGGCATTTCGCAGATTGCAAAGAACATCACTAAAGTATACCCATGCTCGACAGGGCAAAAATCCCTTTCTCCAGCCACACTACAGGGCTCCTTTTTTTTTTTTTTTTGGGGGGGGGGGGGAGAGGAAGGGGTAAACATAGCATAACTGGCTTAATAGGGTCCCACTTATTTGTGTACAGAGCGCAGTGGTGACGAGGACATTTCATGCTAATGGCAATACCCCTTCATATGAGCTACCTTCAGCCCTTCTTCTGTTACATGAGAACCATTTTATTTATTCTCTTTACTATCAAAATATGCTTTTGTGAAATTCTCTTGTACTGTGAAGTCGAGGGTTTGACGGAAGCCCGTCTGGTCGGGAGACATTTTGAAGCAAAAACGGAAACACCGACCCCCCCAAAAAGTTAGAAACTTTAAAAACAACAAACAAGACAAGGCTTCCGTAGTGAAACCGAAACGTCTTGTCGGTTGTTTCTAAAGTTTTTAAAGTTTTCAACTGTTTCTGTTGGTCGGTATTCCCGTTTTAATTTCTTTTGAACTCTAAAACGTGACACAATGAATTTGCTGAGTGTACCTGCAGCGCTAGCTGGCCAGTCACCTTTTTGTCTAGCCAGTACACATATTTTCTGTGCATTCTTCTCAGTAGGAGGACTCCACCAGCCGTGTTGGATCATTGCATGTGCTGTCTCGACTTCTCAGCCCCAGGAAAGACTGGTGGTGGACTGTGAGACATGCTGATTTACACCAAGAAAAAAAAAATAGAATACGGGAGGAATAAACGTAAACTTCAAGTATGTATTTCTGAACCAACCAAACACCATTTGTCAACCAACAAAACGCATCTACGAAAGGCGTAATGTTTCACTAATTAAGTTATGCAACCTCCTCATGTTTGCCATATGCCCTGGTTGTCTTCAAGAGGGTAATAGCCTGGTATTCTTCGGAGTGCAAGGGCCTTTTAAATGTGACATATTCGCAAAATATTCATTGGGGTTCTGCAAACTATCTGGGGTGCACACCATCAGGGTTCTGCAAACTATACTACTTAGTCAAAAAGCTCTTTTGCGGGGCAACCTACTTGTACCTAGCCCCAAAACATCTGGCACTAACAAACGGAATTAATTTTGCCGTCCCCTCGCAGATAGATAGATAGAAACTTTATTGATCATGGGATGGTGGAGCGAATCAGCCGCCTCGGTCCAGGCAGCCGCAGAGGGCACTGATGATGTGGGCCGCCAGTTCCTGTTGCTCTTCGACACTCGTTCCATTCTCCGGTGTAATTGTGTGGTTGGGTAGGGCTGTAAGGGCACTCCTACAGAATGTGGTCCTGGGAAAGGGGAATAAGGCAGTGGGGACAGAGTGGGACAGGAGTGTCTGGCGCGCGTTGGAACAGATGGAGCCGAGTGGGTGTGTGCAGTGCATATGTGTTTGCGCCTGCCGAATGACCACTTGCTCGCGACGGGTAAGCCGGGAATGGAGGGGAGGAACGTGCAGCGTATGCTTAAGTCTGCTAAGGTGGGGAGTAGAGGGGGAGGACAAGGATTTGTGTCGCGAGCGTCGGCAGGGGCCCGGAGGAGAGCTTCGCGGGCAAGCTGATGAGCGCGTTCGTTCCCTGCAACGCCTGCGTGACCAGGGCTCCAGTGCACGTGAAAAGGCCATTTGACGTTGTTGACGAGGGACAGTGATGAGGGGAAGGCAATACCTTAAGCCAGGTGTTAGCATGATAGCAGGTGTCTTGACGCTGTGACACCTGTGGTTTGACTGGCAAACGAGCCTAAGCATTAGACATGTGACGTCACTTGTGGCCTCCCATGAATCCCTTCTGTTAAGTTCGGGTCCCTCACTTATTAATTAAGACCGCCCGGCAACTAGATATATTTCGCTGTGATTAGCTTGTTTACCTGTACGGTGTGTTTTCACGCCGGCCCACCTGACTTGGCGTGAGGGGCGCGGGGAGAGACCGCGGACGCTTCTTTGTTATTCGCCGCGCTTTTGTGTCCCCCGAGGAGGGGGCCCGGAGAAGACGTATACACCATTTTCCATAAGCAGCCGGGAAAGGAGGAAAATACTCTCAAACCAGTTCTCTCGGCGGCCGACCAGTGTTGCCTGTGCGCGCTGGGCTGTTAACATCGCTCGGCGCGGCATGCTCCGCTGCGTATACAAGGGGGTATTTCACACCGCGTGCTTAGTTTTTGCGGAACTTTCAACTGTTTTAGCCAATGCTGCGATGCCGTTCAAGGCGCAAACGGCACTTGGTCAGCACTGCGCGGTGGTGGGTTATTGAACAACCAGAGAAAGCGAGAAACAGTCGCTGACAGCACGCATGTGCACGACACTGCCTGGAGAAAATGCAGTGCGGTTGCGGCGTGTTTTTGCTGCATCGCTTCCCAACACACACCGAGTTAAGATATTGGTGGATGCCGCTGATAAATCGCAACGACTTTGTACCAACGACCAACTCCATGGTTTGTTGGGTGCACTTGGACGGCAAGCAGACTGAGCAAAATCCATTTATCACACGCAAAGCTGCGACAGGGAACGGAACCCCCTGAAATGTTAGAAGCAACTTTATCCTTTACCATACAGCATTGATTGATTGGTTGATTGATTGATTAATTGATTCATTATGGTGTTTAACGCCCCGACGCTTCTGGGTGATGAGGCGCGCCGTAGTGGAGGGCTCCGGGTTAATTTTGACCACCTGAGGATCTTTCACGAGCGCCGATACAATACAACATTACAATAACTTCTGGTTCCTTGTAGTCAATTTAAAATACCATATATTGTTTGGTCATTACAGCCGATTGGCATTACACAAAACCCTTTTCATCGAATCTAACCTTTAAAATCACGGCGTTTTGTTTACTTTTTTTCAGGCCAACGCATTACACTGCCAAACGATATGAAAGGATAACTTTCTCCTTCGCACACTGCTGATCGATAGCAGGATAAGCAGGCAGCCCAATGTGGAAACGAAGCTCGAGGTACGCGTGAACGCTGCATTTGGAAAATAGCTCAACCTGTTCACAACGCGGTCAAAGGAAAAACTCCTAATCCTTTTGCGTTGTCACGGAATCTAATTACAATTACAAAACAGTTACTGCTGGTCGCGTAAAGCATTTGTGGTGCAAGCAGCGGTTTCACAAAGCTGGGCTCCGAGCGACAGGCCACATGCGCTGCGCAGAGTTAGGTCAATCATAATCACGATCATGATCAACCAGAATTAACTCGCCCGAACGTCGACCCTTCTGCTCAACCTTCGAATAGTAATTTGTCTGGTTGTGCAGTCGCGTTATTTTTCCGCCCAGGTAATTTCGTTTCGTCAGTAACCGTCATAAGTCTAGTTAACTAAGATTACATTGCAATGTCAGCAGCGTAGCAATCGCCTCGTCGAAAGTCCATCGCGAGCACGGATCACCGTGACCCACATATGCTGTGCGCGCTTCGCATTCGACGTCCGCACTTCCGTAAACATGACTAATCGGTGAACATAACAAGCACGGTGGCATTGAAAACACGTATTTACTCCCCGATATCGATTTCTATGTCAGTCGGTGCCATACCGGTACGTTTGCATCAAGGAACTGCGGAGCACCACCTGCACCACCACTACACTGCTACTGCTGCTCGCAACAGCCGGGAGCGGCATTTTCCGCTCTGGCAGCAAATGAAGACCTAAAATCCGTCCGCAGATGATGAAAACAAAACAGAACACACACACACAAGCACTGCAACCGCTAACTTAACGCCAAACCACTACGGTTCACTTGGTAATGCACGGATAGGCCTCCTGCGCTGCCCAGGGGGCGCTGCGCAAGCGGCTTCCGGGCAGTACTTCCGGGTAGTACAAAGCTGCGCGGGTCCCATATGATACCGTGTTGACAGAAGCAAATGAGCTCGATGCTCCCGATTATTTTGCGACATAGACACCAGCCCATCCCCTTCGAGTCCGATATCTTCTGGCGATCAACTTGGCATTAGGGGAAAAAGCTTTGCAGCGCTAAACACGTTTTCAGCGCCAGTGAAAATGCCGGGACCGTGACGGCGTCTGCTACTCGCAGGTTCACCGATCGATGGTCGTACGAAGTGAAAGTTTAAGTAAAATTTCTAGTTTTAAACTAATACTCTAGGTGACAAAGACTTCTCAAAAACAGCCCATCAAAAAAGAAGAGTGACGCAATCGGCGATGATCGCGCTTTAAAAAGCCAGCGAGTCCGGCGGACCGCAGGCTCGCTTGCTGCGGTGCGCCGCTCTTTTGCGTACCTGCACACTATGCGTGCACTTTCATTAAACAGTGCTCGTTTGCGTCGCCGTTACAAATACATGGTGCAGCGTTAGCTTGCCGTTTTGTTGCGTGTCTCAGTAACAAAATGCCGCGACCGTCAGAAACGTGAAATCTGTTTTGCGATTCCGAAATTAGTGACCGTAAAACAAAGTGGTTGGCGAACTAAGAGGCCGCTCGCCTCCTTGTTTGCGCCTGCAGCATACATTCTCAGTTCGCACTTAATAGCCTAGAATGAGGGTCAGCACGGCCGTGTTCCTTGCAGCCGACACGGCGGAGGGCTGGACGGCAAATCGGGGGGGGGGGGGGGGTGGAGGAGGAGGAGGAGGAGGAGGAGGAGGGGGGCTTTAATGCACAGAGAAAAAATTCAGCGAATTTCTAATCATATTTGACAATAATCTGGCGAAGTGTGAAGATGGGGGGGGGGGGGGGGGGGGGCAATTCAACTGGAGGACTCCAATTCTCTGTTCTTGTCTCGCTGTCTAACTCCATTTGAAGTCAGAACTGGCGTGTCGGCGTTCAGATTCGACATGGAGGAAAGAAAAGCTTAGGAGAGGCCCTGACGTCACACCCAGCGCAGCCGGAAACGCCATTTCTGTAAGTCGAATGGCGGACCATTGGCCCTCCATGCCATTGGCGGACTCTTTTTGCCTCTCTCTCTCGGTGCACCTTCTCCGCCTCCTCCGTCCTGTATCGCCTCTCTTGTCGTCTGCATCTGCCAGCGCCGAGCCGGCGGAAATCAGCTGATAGGCAGGTAGAAGGCCGTTTTGCAGCGCGTGACCGTGAACCTAAACGCGCGGTTACACTGTTACACGTCTTCAGTGTGGCCGCAGCAGGTTTGCGAAGCGGCTCGCTCTAACAATGCCGCAATGCTCGGTGCCAGGCTGCAAGTCGCGATCGGTACCCAAGGAATTGGGCGTCACTTTCCACTGGTTAGTGCATCATTCCGCTGACAAGTATTGCTGTACATTGGTGTGCATTCATCCTTTGTTTGCAATCGCCGCCGTTTATAGGTTCCCAAGCGATGGAGAACGCCGCAAACAGTGGGCGAACGCCGTGCGGCTACCGGACTGGAAAGTGCCCAAGTTTGCGTAGCAGTTTCACTGGCAATCCCAGAGATGACTAGTCAATTAAACGGCCGTTCTATATATATAGGTAAGCAGTACTTCATGCAGATTTCACGCTAAAAAATTGTGGAATGTTTTTACCGTTGTTTGCGTGCCTTCGATATAATTTTTTTGCGAAGGAGGAGGAGCAGGAGGAGGAGGCAAAACGTTTTATTGAGTAAAAAAAAAATGAGAGGGTGGGTGGCGTCCATAAACTTTTTTTCGCCAAGTTTAAACTTGTCTCAGTGTCAATAAATTCAAGGTGATATCAGTTGAAAACGTTCATACACTAACCTCGCAGTATGAAGCGTTGAAAAGCGAAATCCAGAGCGAGACCACAAAAAGATCTAGCACTGCCGCGCATGGCCGGCCTAGCAAACTATATATTGCAGCGGCGATAACCAAAAAATTGAGTTGCGAATCGTTCGGTTGCAAGTCGCCTACGTACTGCACACCGTGTATCACTTCCCGAAAATCTACCAGACAGGTGTCCGCGCGTACGACGGGACGGCGCGTTCACAATATCTGCACTTCAATAGGCGCGTCGTGATCGCGACCGGAGCAATAGCTTGACGTGGTACAAGGTGCACTTGCAAGTAGAAATTAAATGACATATTCACATCGGCGCAGCTGTCGCAACTCGCAGCATCCTTTTCGAGTTCCGCAAGACCACAGCGCAGCAAAGCGAAGCAGCAATCTTCGCAATCGGACGACAAGGCAGGCGCTGCCTTTCCTCCATGACTGGCGAACGGCGGGCGGGCTGTTGCTAGGACGCCGTTGCTAACGCGACTTCCAATGGCCGCCGAAAACACGTGACTTCCTCCACACTTTTGCCAATGCGCGGGGATAGCTGGGGGCCTCTCCTAAGCTTTTTTTTCCTCCATGAGATTCGACGACCTCTAACCAACACAGTCAGTGATGATCGTGTATAAATATTCGGGGCCTCGCGCCGTGTATGCGGCTGTGTTATGTCACGTGATATTATAGAAGTACACATCTTTGCAGACAGCGGGCAAAGGTGCGTGTTTTGCATCCTTTAATAGCGCTTAATTTGTTTATTTAATTGGCGGTATTGCCCCACCTACTCGCTAGTATACATGTACCCTGCCGTTCGTAAATCGTGCGGCGTAAAACGTTACGCAAGAATCATTTAGTTTGCGAAAATACGAAACAAAATTTCCACTCGTTTCAAAGGCGGTGCCAGGACAGCAGTGTCAGCTTAGTCGGCTGCGCAGTTCTTGCGTTCGCTTGCATGCTCCCGATGGAGCAACCTTTTGCAGTTACCTCAGGATGTAAGATGAGCAGCGCTCCGTCTTTATGCTACTCGTGAACTTTCCTTTGTCGACCGCACGCAAGAAGAAAAAAGCTGTAACTGTCGTCAAACAGTTAAACCACCCGACCTGGCGATACTGCCCCACGCCGCGACCACCGCGACAGCTCGCTCAAAAGAAAGCCGACAAATCAGCTTCTTTTCGCCGGTATTATTTGGTTTAGCCTCTGCAGCTACTTTAAGGGCTATTTCATACAGTATGCAGTCATTTAAACACGCCACAAAGCGCCACAACCAACTTTCCCTCTGGCTTGTAATTGAAAACACAGGCTTGTAATTGAAAACACAAGGAGGGCGGCGAGGGTCGTCTGCTTTTGTACTACCCAGAGGTGTCGGCCGCTAGGGGCGCTGCATGTCGCCAAAACTCCAGCGCAGGAGGCCTATTGGCGGTGAGATGTTTGAGTGGCGCCCCCTGGATCTGACGTCAGCTTAGGGACCCGCTCCGCTGTCGTCTGCTACATTCGCCGCGCTGCTACACCCGCGCCGCGGTCGTCCGGTTGTGACTGCCAGCAGTGCCTTTGCTAGAAATCGCCCGCTTTGATGCTTTGGTGCTTTAAAAAGCGTGTTTTCAATCAGATTCTGACGGCTCTGAATAATTTCAAGCTTTGTCCCGCACAATTTTACAACACACGAGGAGAGAGAGAACGACTTTCAGAGAGCATTGCTCAGACGTAACTCGCCCTCGTCCTATCTAGCGTATTTGCGAGTTTCAGCGCTCAGAGCTCCTCGATAAGTAATCAAAATGCGTAGGCTTCCCTTAACTATTTCTCAGATGCTCTTATGAAAACTCAAGAGTCTAATGCTACGCATCAAGCAGCAGGTCGCACAGCAGGAAATAAAACGGGTGTTTTCTCTTTCTTTGGTTGTTGTTAGATGAACGTTTTTTTTTCTGTGCCCAACGCATTCATTTTCTGCACCGTCCTAAACGTCCTAGGAGGTTTGGGGATGTTCGCGAGGCTCACAAAGTTCGTGTGAATATTCAATGCAATAAGATCTGTGCTACGGCGCAGATAACGTTGTCCACAGTACTCGAAGGCGGCTTTTCTGCACCTAATTTCTATCCAACCATCGATATCGTAACGAACTCAATCTCAACCCGAAAAGTTCTGACATGATTACGGTGTTGAAAACTTGATATACTTGCTAACTAACGCAATAAATAGTATACATGCCAATTTTCAGTATAACACAATTCGAAACCAATGAATATGTCCAGACAGCTCTTTATTGTTTTCCAACCCCTTCAGTCGCAAAGAACGAGTCCTGGACTACTCGGGGTGACGTTCGGTGAATTGAAGAATGAATCTTACTCTCTCGTCTTGGATTGAGGAGCCTGCCCACTAACCAGCTCGATTTTACTGTTTTCTCCTCCTCCTGGTCCTCCCCCTCTTCAGTGCAGTTTTACTATAATGCCTGTCTGAATATTGGGATGATATGGTTGTGGCAAATGTACCGAAATATCCCTCCGAATATGAAAAAAACATAGTCTTACTGTATGTTTGCCTTACAGGTTACTCGTTTTGCTCAATAAGCCTGCATATTGGTTAGAAGCCAGGTAGAAAACCAGCACGCGCCTATACACACAGCAGGTTATTTGGAAATCAACCTATATTATTTGGGCCCCATAGTGCATGTCGGCACACTTTCATGCCGTGACAACGTAAAGTGACTTGATACAATAGTTTCGAGTGTTAGGCAAGGTTGCCAAATCTGTTTTACCTTACATGCGATTAGCTGGAATCGTAATGCCTTCTGCCAAAGCCGACAGCCCCGAATGCCTGGAATTTGTTTTGGTCTTCCATTTCCGCTGTTGTCGGTTGTCAGCCTGCGGCTGTTACCTCTGTTCGAAAGACTGCTGAACACAGAGGCTGACGCCTAGCTCCGACTCTTCGCGCTCCGCACAGGACCAGCTTCGCAGCAATGCATGGGCGACGCCGGTAATGTTTTTTTTCCGGAGCGGTATCAAAAACTATACTTAAAATCACGCCTTAAACTAGTTTACGCTATTTTAAGTCTTTTGTTACGAAAAAAAAGTTGCGCATTCGCGAGATCTGCTGCGGACAAGCACAAAATCTCAACCGCGCGCAAAGAAACAGCATAGAGAGCGAGCCCGAGTGAAGCAGACGACAAATGCGAGAATCCCTAAGCCGACGTCACGGAGGCGCGCTCCGCAGCGCCGCCCGTGGTCGCGCTCACCGCCAATACCGAGCACACGCACGCAAAGAACGGCGCACTTAACAGCCCAGCGCGGAGGTTTCGGCGGTCGCTTCATAGACGGCGCTAGCGTCCGGTCAGGAGGTCGAGTTCGAGCTGTCGAGGTGTGCGGACGTACAGAGCGCGGCGGAGACATCGACGACGAAAACGGATAAGTGTTTCAAATTTATTATTCCTTTTTTAGAGTGGCCATGTTTTAGAGAGAGATGTAGGTTAGACTAGTTGAAAGGGGCGGTAGTTAGCGTAGGGAAGTGACCGAACCAGAGGTGTCGCGCGGTTGTTGCACGTGGCGGTTTGTAAGCGTTGGTAATTCGTGAAAGAAGAATTGATGCTGTAGGAGAGAATCGCACGTTGCGGCTTACTTTTAGATTGGAAGGGAGCGCGCGAGAACGCGGCACTGAAGTAAGCCAGAGTTGGGCACGCCTTGGACGGACAGTACCATGCCTCAGAGGAAGAAGCCGGGTGTGATGTGCACGGGATGCGAGCACGAATACCCGCTCGAGGAGACGAGATTCGAGTCGGTCGAGGACGCGGAAGGACAGGACTTCATGTGCAGAGTGTGTGTGCTAGCGTCGCGCCTCGACCGGCTCGAGGAAGAAAAGGAGCAGCTCAGAGTTCAGGTAGGCGAGCTACAGGAGGAGTTGAAGGATGAAAAAGAGCAGAAGAAGGCACTCGAATCGAGGTTGGCGCAAATGGAGGTCAAAATGGCGACGAAGGGTGACATCCAAACAAAGGATGAAGCAGGTCACCAGGCAGATGCGTCGGCAGTGCTTGATCCCGAGAAGGGAAAGGAGGAGAACAAAGACGCCACGCCGGAAGACGATCCCGGACTGGCGCTGACTCAGCCGGTGCCGGAGCAGGTGGCCGCGCCGGGGGGCAGCCAGGAAAAGGAAGAAAGGCGCATGGTGATAGTGGCGGGGGACTCCAACGTGCGGTACTCAGAAATGGAGATTAGAGGCCGGGTGAGAGAGGACGAGAGAGTGCAGGTTGGCGTGTTCCCGGGGCAGACGGTCAGGGTAGTGTTAGAAAAAGCAAAGGATAAAATGTGGGAAAATATGCAGGGGCAGAACCTAGTGATTATCGCAGGAGGAACCAATGACGTTCTGCAGGGAAGGGGTGCGGGAGTGCGCAAGCAGCTAGAAAAGGGGGTGAAGGAACTTCGGGAGCTGTGCCCACATGTGCAGGTCGTCGTGAGCACAGTACCAGAGATAATTGGGAGAGGGGTACATGTGGAAAGGGAAGTTGTGGCGGTAAACCGAGACATACGGGAGCTGGGCAAGGAGCTGAGTTTCGCTGTCGTAGACATCAACAGGGATGTCCGATGGATGGGCCGGCAAAGGGCGTTCCAGCGTGACGGAGTGCATTTCAGCGGGCAGGTGGGAGCAGCCATCGGAAGACGACACGCGGCGCGAACTGTGGCTTTTTTAGGGGGCCCACAGGCCTTTGCGAAGATGGCGTAGACAAATGCAAGGAGCAAAGGGAGATAGCGGGGCCGGTGCAGATCGGTGCAGACAAACGAAAGGGACGACGACGGCGTGTAAAGAAGAGAGGGGGAAAACTGAATATCGCGTACATAAACATGCAGGGTGGCAGGAAAAGAGAGAAGTGGATGGAGATTACTAAGCAGCTAGAAGAGGAAGATATCCAGGTATACGCTGTGACCGAGACGCACCTGAGGGACTTGGAGGAACCTCCGGTAATCGGAGAGTATGTATGGGAAGGTTGTAACAGGACGGCTGGATTGAGAAAAGGCGGAGGAGTAGGTATGCTGGTACGGCAGGGGACTAATTGGAAGAGAGTGAAAGAAGACTGTAAAGAACATGTGTGGATGAAAGGGATAGTGGAGGGTAGAGATGTGGCTTTAGGGGTGTCTTACCTGTGGACGGGTAAGGATAGCAAAGAACAAAACGAAAAACTGGTGGCGTGTCTGAAAAAGGACATCGAAGATTTGAAGCGTTCTGGGGAGGTACTATTGGTAGGGGACATGAACGCCCACATTGAAGATCTAGACGGGTACACCGACTTCAACGGAAATCTAATGCTAGATATGTGTGAGTACCAGAAGCTGATCATAGTAAATAGGGAACAAAAATGCGAGGGTCAAATAACGTGGGAGTGTGGTAGGAGACAGTCGAGTATTGACTACTGCCTTATTTCAGAGGGACTTTATGAATGGTTGGATGGCATGACCATAGATGAGGAAGGGGGCCACAGTCTGGGCAGTGACCACAAGCGCATAAACCTGAGTTTTGGGAAACTGGGGGGCGAAAAAACGGGTCGACCGGAGCAGCGCACAAAGTTAAACAGCAAACAAATTGCGGATATAGCCAAAAGCATTGAGGCTGACATAGAAAGAAATCCTGGAGAAGAGTGGGAATATGACAGGCTCATCAAGACTATGCAGGAAAAAATAGTCAAGGCAGAGGGGTCCAACCGATGGAGAGGAAAAAAAAACACCCAAAAGCTGGTGGAACAAAGAAATAAAGGCGGCGATAGAGAGGCGTAAACAGGCGTCTAGAGAGCACAGGCAGGCCAAGAGGATGGGGAGACATCAGGAGGAGGTGGGCCTAAAATGGGAGCAGTATAAGCAAATGAAACAGGAAGTGCAGCAATTAGTGCAGGCGAAAATAAAGGGGGACAGCGAGCGATGGGTAACGCAAATACGAGGAAGGGGTAGAGACGCGCCGAGAAGGTTTTGGAACCATGTGCAGGCATTAGGGAAACGTACGAGTCCCACAGAAGGCGGTACTATAGAAAACGAGCAGGGACAGATGCTCAAGGGAGAGGAAGCATTAGCATACCTGCACAAAATCATCACGGAGAAGTTCGGTAAGGTTGATGAAGAGGCCCCGCAGCGACACAGAGATGTCGCGGCGGGTAGGCCGAAAGGTCTGGAGATAGATGGGGACAAGCTGAAATGGAAAAGAGCAGAGGAAAAGGTCCCCAAGAATACCGCGGCAGGCACGGATGGGATACCGATGGAGTTGATTAACCAGTTAGGACCAAAGAGCAAGGGAAAGCTACTGCAAGCCATCAGAACAAGGATAGAAGAAAAGGCAATACCAGCCGCGTGGCAAATGAGCAGGATGAACTTAGTGTACAAGGGCAAAGGAGTCAGGACAAACCCAAGCTCGTATAGGCCAGTAACCGTCACGTCAGTGCTGTACAGGTTAGCAATGCAGGCAGTGAAGTTCGAACTAGAGCAGTGGGTGGAAGAAAATAGGATATTAGGGGAGCTTCAAAATGGGTTTCGAAAGGACAGAAGACTAGACGACAACTTATTCGTGGTAAGCCAATGCATAGAGGTGGCGAAAATGCAAAACCGACCTTTGTGGTTAGCCTTTCTGGACATTAAAGCGGCTTATGATAATGTAGACAGGGAGCGGCTTTGGAGTATCCTGGAGGACGAGGGAGTTGGGGCAGAATTCATTAGCTTACTCAGGGAGCTATACCGGGAGAACCAAGTGCAAATAGTGTGGGAGGGGGTAACATACAATAGGCCTGTATACACCTACAAGGGTCTGAAACAAGGATGTCCTCTCTCTCCGCTGCTGTTCATGATCTACATGACGGGGTTAGAAAGGAAGCTAGAAGTCAGCACGATGGGGTTCGACTTATCCTACATGAAAAACGGGCAGGTGGTGGAACAACGGGTTCCGGGACTAATGTATGCAGACGACATATTGTTGATGGCGGACAACCGGATAAGTATGCAGGGCTTGATGGATAAATGCGGTGAAGAAGCGACGCACCTAGGGCTATCCTTTAGCAGAGAAAAATCGGGGATCATGGTCTTTAATGACGGCGAGGAGCACAAAACAGTATCAGTGCAGCAAGTAGAAATACCATTGGTGAAAGAGTATAAATATTTAGGAGTATGGCTGAACAACAGCGAAGATTACACGCAGGCGCATGAGGCTCACCTTAAGACGAAAGGAAGACGGAACGCGGCTATAATGAAGCATAGAGCCCTCTGGGGATACAGCAAATACGAGGTGGTAAGGGGAGTCTGGAAAGGGGTCATGGTACCAGGATTAACTTTCGCTAATTCGGTTCTGTGCATGAAGTCAGAGACCCAAGCGGGCCTGGAAGTAAATCAGAGGGCGGTAGGCAGATTGGCCCTAGGGGCCCACAGTAAAACTACAAATGAAGCGGTACAAGGGGATATGGGCTGGTCGTCTTTCGAGGCGAGGGAGGCGCAGAGCAAGATAAAGTTTGAGGAGCGACTTCGTGACATGGAGGACGAAAGATGGGCCGCGAGGGTGTTTAAGTACCTGTATTTGAGGAGCGTGGACACGCGGTGGAGACGGAGGACCAGACAGCTGACCAAGCGGTACGGAAAGTCGGTAGGGGAAAGCGGGGTTTACACAACAGTTAAAAAGCAGGTAAAGGCAGCAGAGACGACGAAGTGGGCAGAGAGAATGGAAGCGAAAAAAACCCTGGAGACTTATAGGACAGAGAAACGGGAAATTAAGAAGGAGGGATTCTATGGCAATACGAGAGGCAGTGCGTTGCTCTTCGAGGCACGGGCAGGGTGCCTGAGAACCCGGGCATACACGGGTAGCTACAGGCAGCAGGATGAAACGTGTGCATGCTGCGGCAGTGATCGAGAAACTATAGAACATATTGTCAGGAGCTGCACAGAGATACGGCCACCGTGGGGTGAGGGGGAAACGACGCTGGCGGAGGCTTTGGGATTTGGGGCGAGGGGGAACCTCAACTTCAAGGCCATAGAGGTGGCGAAGAGGCGACTGGAGTGGTGGTGGAGGAAAAGCAGGGAAGGGATGGGTACGCAGGTTGAGTAATCATGCGGACGAGAATTTAGAACAGCGAGGGGAGAAAAAAGGGGGGTGGGGGCGAGGAGTTTAAAACAGAAAAGAGGGAGAAATGGGAGGGAGGAAGCAAATCTATAGATTAACCTGGGAGTAGGGCATGTAAACGTAATAAAACAGGCAAGTCGATTGCTGACAACCGACGCCCCGATTCAAAGGGAAAGCCACTAATCATCATCATCATCAAAAAGCAAATGGCGGCGCCCATCTCTAGCAAGGAAAATGGTGTATACAAACGCGTCGGTCACCCCATATAAGCCCCGGATACATGGACTCGACGAGAAAGGGTCGAGTCGACTGGCGGGTTCAGCTGCCTCGACCCCTCCCACGTTTATGTGAACCCCGTCCAAAGAACCGAGGTGAGGGGAGCGCAAGGTTCCAGGAAAAGGAGCTACCGTATTTTCACGATTCTAACGCGCATCTTCTTTTGCTAAAAGGCAGCCTTAATATTTGTGTGCGAGTTACAATTGGGCTCAAAAACCGACATAGGCTTTAAAGCGGCCAGCAGCATTGCCATGCGGAACCGTCGCGGAGTCCCCGCAAAATACAACTCAATCAAATAAAAACAATCCTTCAACCGCGAGTGAAATTCGCCGCATTAATTCCTCAATTGCATGTCACATACCTTGGTCAGCTGTTGCACATATTTTGTGGTGCTGCAATTAGCCCGTAACGCCTAGAATTATGAAGATCAAGGCACTTGAAATCGCAAACAGCTTCAGTGTTTTCCGCTGTGACTTCATTTGCAGCAGGAGCTGGATAAGCAATCTTATGAAGCACAATCATTTTTGGCTTCCACAGCTGCATACGCCAAATAAAATCTCCCTCTTCCAGGTACGTGGTGTCGTGCCTTTTCCATCTGCGCAGTACCGTCAGTGTCAGTGTCTAATTTTTTTTTTCGAATTTTCCTGCGCGAACTTACCCGCGCGCTACGATTGGGGGCGCGTTGGAACCGCGAAAATACGGTATTCTTATCCCCGCGGCACGCCGACTCAGCCTGACGAACCAGCCAACCCAGCCCCTGCCTCCGAGTCGACTGGACTCACCGCGACGGCTCTCCGACCCAACCCGTCCGCTTATACATGAAAGGGTTGAGCCCAAACAAGAAAACTCCCACCTCCCCTTGCGGGAACCCCTGTGTAGATGCGACGCATAGGGGGTCCACGTTGCAGTGTTGGACAGCGGAGGAACGGCGCTGGAACGATGGAGTGGAGCGGCGCAGGCACCGCGTTTTATAGCGCGCATAACGTTGAGGGGACGCGCCGGCGCCAGTGCGTCTGCCGCGGCTATGACGCGACACAATCCAACACAATCCAATCCAAATCCAATCCAGTCTAAGCCAAGCCAATCCATTCGAATCCAATCCAATGCCCCTCGCGAGAGAGCATTCGCTATCGGAGAGGAGAGGGGGTGAGTGGCGGAGAGCGCAGCTCACGCGGTGAGGAGAATGGGGGAGGGGTGGACGCCCACAACAATGCCGACGCCGGATGCAGAGACAAGGTGAGTGAATGAGATGCAGTCGCATCTAAAAAGCTGTTCATTTCGCCTCAACGGGATGCGTAAATGGGTAGTCGACCAGGCTTTGTTAGGCGCTCCACGTGTTTACAAAGGAAAGGAATTCTGGCGGAGTGGAGCCCAAACATAGGCGTGCATGGTATGACAGTACTTTAAGACGTGCTGCCCGAGAGCCGATTCCCGTCGTTAGGTCTACTTTTAGTTGGTTGGTTTTCATTTATGTTATATTTGTGTGTCGCGGAATACCTTTGGATTTTTTAAGACAGTGGAGAGGTGGGTCACGTGACTATTTTGAACCCACCTAGCTTTGTCACGGTGGCCAATCAGTGGCTCGGTTGGGGCTTTTTCTAGCAGCAGTTGAATTGTGTTTGGTTCATCCTTTCAAGGTGTACGATGTTCTGCATATGACACATGTTAAATTTATTTTGGATCACTTCCGCGTTTTCTTGGGTAAAAAAAATATATGCACCCCTCAGCCTAACGACGACGACGGTTGAACGCGAAGATTTCTCGTGATGGATTCCTTGATTGGCCGATCCCAAACTGTGAGTATGCACCCATATGGTCGGCCTTACCTTATTCCCTTATTCGACGCCCTGTGTGAACTGCAGCCAAGATGCCCCCCGCTCGTCAAAATCATTTTTACAGCGAAGCTGTCTATGGTTAGGATTTAGCCATGGAGGGGAAAGCTCAGGAGAGGCCCCGACAGCCGCCGTCTCATTGGGAGGAGTATGGAAGAAATGACGTAATATTTTCACGGCCATCGTAGGCCGACGGCAACCGCGTCCCACCAACGGTGCCGAAGGCCGGCTCACCGAGGCACGACGTCACTGCGCGACTCAACCGGTAGCCAATGGTCGGCGGGCAAAGACGCAGCAGACGACAGTGGAGTGAGCGACGGCCGAGGAGGTAGCGCTTGCGAGCAAAATACAAGCAAAAAAGGGCGGCTGACTAATATGTCGGTTCCGGCTGCTCAAGAAGTGACGTCAGGGCTTCTCCTAAGCTTTTCTTTCCTCCATGGATTCAGCAGACCATCTCTGAGTGCAGAGTGATGTAGACAAGAATATCACGCGAGCGTAGCGCCACATTGCGGCGCCCACTCAAATTCCTGGAATCGTGAAACTGCGCCACACCTTCAGCGTAAGGGGAAAATCATAAAAAAAGTTTGTTTGATCCCTCTTTCCAAGGAATTGGTAAAACACGAAAGTGAAATGTGCCTTCACAGCGCTAGTTGAATGTTTATTCTGCTTCGAAATGAACTTGCACATCTCTATTTATATTTCGCCGGTACGACACCGTCAGACGCATCATTAAACCATTAGACACTGGATTGCGCGCGCCGGAGCACTGCGTAAAGCGCCAGACACATGGACGATTAGTGCATGCGAATCGCATGCGATTGATCGTTACGACTGTCCCCACGACTAGTCGTACGCGTGAATTTGAGATACATGGCCCGATGCGCGGGTGCGATGCGTCGTCGGCGCCGCTCCACCCACTGTTTTTGCTCCATGATCGTCTCCCTGTTTAGGCGCACTCAGGCCGATTTAGATATGTGCAAGAGAAATCCAAGCAGGAAAAGAAAACATTTATCAACTTGAAGTGATAATGAATAGTGCTATTACGTTATACATTGCATTTTTATATGTTCAGTACAGCGGTGTGGAAACATTTAGCATCCATGAATCCGCTCATCCATGCTGCAGGTACCGCTGGCAGCATGTGTCTGCAAGGCGGAGAGCGCACAGGACGGCGGCGGCGGCGCAGAGGTGCTCCCCACAAAATACTCGGAATTACCAGCGGCGCCTCCTCGGGGCTTTATAAGAAACTTTCTCAGCGGGCTCTCATTGGCCGTGGCCTCACAACGATCGCAACGACGCCACGACTGCATCTGGCTTGCCAGTCGCACGTCGTGAGCCTCCTCCGACCAGCGAACGATGCCAAAACCGGTCCTAACGATCAGTCGTAATGGTCGGTCGCATACGAATCGCGTGCACCAGTCGTCCATGTGTCTCGCGCTTAAACCCGAATGAAACCACACCCGCTCGCAAACATGCGAACGAAACCGAACGGGTTGCCAGAGAATCTTTTGGTGAACTCAAGGTCTGCGGTAGCGAAAGAGCATGGTTTGCGGGGCTGTCTTGTGGGTGCGCTTGGCGAGCGCCGACCCGCTTTGGCAAATGTGCGACCACTGCTCTGTGTAGTGTACGGCAGAAGGTTGCATTGCGACGAGCTCAACTGGCGCCAACTGCCGGCGCTCATTAGCGTCGTGATGCACTACTTCGCTTCACCGCTCTTAGACGGCAGCACCATCTGAATGGAGGAGGTTATAGGAAAGATATATGGCGCGTTCATACAGCTGCCCGCGCTTCAGCACGTAGCGCAGTCGGTAAAGCGTCTGGCACCTCCCGTTGAGGCGACGGAGATCCCGGCTCGAATCCTTGCCACGTGACGGACATGACGTCAGTCAGATCTTGGTGGATCCCGGCATGAAACACTTTCGTGTTAAAATAATTTTAAAAAGCGTAGTGGGGTATCACACGGTCTATATTGCTCCTGAATAGGTGTCTTCTTAGCCATAAATTCGTGCTTAGAGGTGACGACGACTTTATTGGCCTTTAATTGGAAGCTAGCTCTTCAACATTGTGCGTTGTGCAGTGAAGCACGTCCGTCTACGGAGGGAGTATGATTAGAGGAAATGGCTGTAACTCCTTTTTCATTGAAACTATCTCGAACTCAATTATATGACAATTAGTTGCTAAAAACGTCTCTACCATTACGCGAAATTTCATTTGCGTTTCCAAATTACATATTTCACAGTGAAGTTGTAAATAATGGGGAATTCCCGTCTGCTGTCAATGCATGGGCTTCTACTGGACGGAAACGGACAGCCCGTGCTTGTCCGCTGAAATAAAACTCCAGTCCGTTCGAGTTTCATTAGGTAATTAACTAGGAAGTGTGCTCAATCGCGAATTGCGCACACACGTGTATTCGCTTGTGCATTGTTTGGACTGTGTCCCGGTGAAAGCATATTGTTGCCCTCGTTGAAGCTTGGCACGACAGCTTCCTTGGTCACTGAGCGGAAGGACACTGAATTTCTTTTAAAACAAACACTTTCTTTTTGGGACCAATGGCATCCTGTGCAAAATGTAATGCATTTTCCCAGAGACTGGTTGGCCGACCGAAAATCTCATAAAAAATTAGCAGTGGCTTATCTCGGCTATGCCAGGATATACGTAGCGTCAGCTAAGGTTCAGCACCCGTACTCCAATTGGATTGGATTTCAATCCAACACAATCCAATTTAATATAATCCAATCCAAATCAAATGCAATCCAAGCCAATCCAATCCGATCCGATCCGATCCAAATCAATCCAATGCTTCTCGCGCTTGCGCAGAACGGCCCTTCACGGCACACGCGAACCCGCTCAACCTCGGCCAGTGTGGCTTACGCTACAAAAGGTCCAAACAGGTCTTACGGCCTTCATATTTTCATGACATATTACATTGCTCCTGGAGACATGCTTTCAACCTCGGCCAGTGTAGCTTACGCTACAAAAGGTCCAAACAGGTCTTACGACCTTCATATTTTCATGACATATTACATTGCTCCTGGAGACATGCTTTCTAGCAAAGCATTTGTGTCTAGAGGTGAAGCCAACTTTTAAAGTCTCGGTGTAAGCTTGGTCTTTGCGAACTGGCTTCCCCACACTGCCCATTTTGTACTGAAGCATGAAAGAAATGTGATTACAGAAAACGGCTCAAACTCTTCGGTTAATAAAAGTATCCCGATACAAACTACATGACAATTAAACACTAAGCTGACTCTACAAGCGTGAAACCGATCGTTTATATTATGTCAAAACGGTCAGTTGAAAATAGCGAAAAAGGAACGGTACTGGATAATCCAATACATGCATCGATCATGAAGCAGGAGTACAATAACGTATCTCTCATAAATCATGTGTCTTTCATTTAGGTTGTTCGTAAATGCGTTGTTAGTGCGCAAAAATTTGTCGCTTTCAGACTTCTCTCAACTTTAATTGGGAAGGGATGGTGCATTTTTTATGATTACCGTTTTGCGGTTGATTTTTGTTTTTGTTTTTTAGTAGGATTTCTAATCGCAAAACAAAACTGTGTTTGACAGTTCATTCACACAAGCTATGTATTTCGGTGGCCGAAGACTGCAACGGGGACCGCGAATCAATGCGCCAGCCAGAATTAGGTTCTCATGCATGATGCTGCGTAAGGTCCGATCAGGTCACAGACCATATAAATTTTAAGCAGATAATGCCGTTTGAAATGCACAAACGAAAAGAGGCTTGCCAGTAAAAAAGAGATTAGTTGTATTAACCAAAATGTCAAACAACTACAGTTATTCATCAAGAAACTAGCGCGCACTAGCGAAGCCCTAATGCGGTCTCATTGACTTTCTGATTTTGCCTGTCTGATTTTAAACCTTCCGTTTACTGTCCGATTTTAAGCCCTTACATGGAACCGACCAGTGTTAGAGGCACGAATACGACGGACATTAAAGCGAAACAAGTAGTGCCATAGATACTCTCAAATAGCACGAACGGGAAGGGACCAATAAAGTGTCCCTTTTTTCCCGTAGATTACGGCCAAAAATTACGGATTTTTATACATTACCCCGCATGCGCACCTCCTCATTGGTTATGTGCGCTGTGCAGACGACCAGACAGACAAGGCAACATCGTCGAAATGTTCAAGTGGGGGTCTTAGTATTAGATAACTAAAACAATGGGTGCGATAGCTCTAAATGGACATCTCAGGTAACATACTGACAGAAGGACAAAGTTTGAGCGTTAAACTTGACGATAGTGCCATGGAGGGGGGGGGGGGGGGGGACTGGACTGGACTGGAAAGGACTTTATTGAAACAAATCCTGCAGTAGGCAGGAGCCGGGTGACGACTCCGCCTCGACGTGGCCTGGCGTCGCGCCTTCTTCTGCGACCCTACTCGTCACAAGCCCGTTTTACGGAACCCGGGCCTTTCGAGCGCGGCGAAGACCTGCTGGATGGCCCATGACTGGTCGATCTTGCTTGTAGATTCGATGGCTCTCTGGAGTTCTTCCGGATACTCTTCGAAGTGCGCGCCGTCTGGGTCGGCGGCATAATCCCACATGATGTGCCACCGGTTGGCCGGTCCTTCCTTACAAACACTGCACTGGTCACTCGGGTGCTCGTCCGGGTACATTCGGTGTATGGAGGCCAGCGTTGTTGTCGATGCCTCCTCTCGGCCCAGTTCTCGGTGGGGCGGCGGGTACGCTCGTCTGGCCAGACGTAGGGTCTTCAGTGCTTCGCCGTAGCCCCTGGCTCTGTCTTTGGTTTCCGTCCACCACTCCTCTTCGGGACCAAGTGCCTACGTTGGGAGCGCGGTGTGTCATAGCGCGCGCTTCCCTGTGGGCCGTCTCTTTGTGGTTCGCCGCGTACGGCGAGCAGTTGCCCGCACGCAGTGATCCATCTGACTTCCACTCGTCTTCAAGTCTCAAACTCCCGATCTTTCTATAATTCTTGCCGCCTTGCCGCTCACTCAACCTCTTTCCAGGTTGCGGATGGCCTCAGGGGGGAGGGGGGGGGGGCATCTCTTGGCTTTTACGTAGAAAACACACATATAATATTTTTATGATCGTACATTTATTAGGGGCTGTATAAAAGTGTCTCTGCTGTGGTCTGAGGTTGGCGCACCACTTTTCCGCACACACAAAGGCAAAAGTCGGGGCCAAATGATTGCTGTCAATATGAAGACAACCTCCTCAAGTAATGTTTGCGACCGTGCGAGGTTTGTCCGGATAGATAAGGTTAGTTAACCCAATATGCAAATGAAGCTTAATCTTATACTTTAAAGGGCATTATTCAGTTTCTTCTTTTTCTCTTTAAAACGTTCGGCAGTACACGCCAGTAATTTCAGCATTTCGCCTTTATTTTCTTTAAAAAACAGCCCTGCTTAGACACGTACAGTGCTCAGCGATTGAAACACGATACTCGGAACGCGTGGCTGCCGGAGCCTGTTGCGCCACAGGTGAGCGCTTGTGAAAGCGAGCTGGCGCATTGTGGTATACGATGAGGGTGAGATCGTTCGTGCATCCGGGAGCTTAGTGCATCCGGGAGACAGCCCTTCAGTGTGTGGTTCTTGGCGGCGCCATTGGGGTGCTACATGCCATGGCTTCAAAACGCTGCGCCTGCGTGCCGTGCGCGCCACGATAACACATCGCGATAAATGCGCATTCAAATTCTTCATAACGCGCGCGGTGCCAGCTCACCCAGGTTCGCGCGGAGCGGCGCGGCACGCAGGCGCAGCGTTTTGAAGCCATGGCATATAGCACCCCTATGGCACCGCCAAGAACCACACACTGAAGGGCTGTCTGTCGGATGTCGGATGCAGTCAGCATGCGTCACGAACGCTCGCACCCTCACCGTATACCACAATGCGTCAGCTCGCTTTCACAAGCGCTCACCTGTGGCGCAACAAGCACCGGCAGCCACGCGCTCCGAGTATCGCGTTTCAATCGCTGAGCACTGTACGTAACGGGAGACAGCTGTATACCCAAGGGTGGCCGTAATAAAGTTTCAAAGAATCCCAGGGATGCCTTCCACGAAGCAAAGCCCACAACATCAACCTCTGCTCGATAAATGAAGATTTATTATCTTTGTCTCTCTCACAATAAAACCAACTCGGGCTTTAAAATAATGTTAGACCCCGCAAATGCAACCTCTCTTTCCGAAGTAGTAGCAAAATAAATCGTTCTTTACTCAAAAATACGATCAATTTCTTATCTGTGTCCTTTTTTCTGACATACGACAAAGCGCCCTCTCAGAATAAGTTTTGTTGTTGTTTCAGCATTTTGTTTAAGCGTAAGTGCCGAATGGCAAAAGTTACACTTGAATTAGTTTCGTGAATACAACCTCCAGAAGCCTCCGAAGCCGGTTTGTCAGAAGGCCAATTCCACCTTCGCACCCTTGTTTTCGTTGTGAAATTATGGGGCCATGTTTCTCGGTGTAAGCTTGATAATTTGGGATTACTTTTACAGAGACGTCTTTTCCCTCACCTCGAAGGGCACCGCCGTAGTCTCGTTTTTTGATGGACGGAAGACAGAGAGGTTGGAGCCCCCTTTTCGCCGGCGGCCTGGTCGGCCACCCCTATGACCGGCCCTTTACCCACTACCGTGGAGGTACGCACCGCTTTTCTGGAATAACCGCAGCAACTCTCGGATATGCACTCCGTAGGCCAAACGTTCGGGTTTGGGGTCTACGGCGTAAATCTGTACCGGCTGCGTGGTGTACAGGGAGTACTTTTTCGAGTGGGTGGCGGTTCAAGCTGTTAAACCTCAAGGCCGCCCACCGAGCCTGCATCGTAAGGGCCGGTTTTCCTGACGTCCGCAGCGGGGAAGCTGACGGAGTACACGAGCCTGGCCCGCCTCCTGTGGATTGCTGATCGTCGGGGCGTCTTCAAGGAGCAGCAAAGCGGCTAGCGGTGCCACCGCTGCACGGCTGACTCCCTGGCAGATGTGGTGCCTATGTTGGAGCAGGCCCGCCATGACAAGGAGGTGGCCTTCTTGCTCCTGCTGGAAAGGAAGTCGGCTTTCGACTCCGCCCCCCACACGTCCATCCTGGATGCCCTCGACAGCATGGGCGTTTCGGGGCACCTCCGGAGATACGTGAGGGCGTTCCTGACTAACCGGACCCTACGAGTCAGGGTGGGCCGAGCAACGAGCAGCCCAAGAAACGTCAGCTCTGGGGTTCACCAGCATGAGCAGCACGAGTCTTCCGCGCAAGACTTCCTCAGTCGCAACGACATTATGGACGAAACTGCCATCCCTTGGATTGACCTGCTGGCCAGTCAGGAACCGAGTGAGCTGGAGGACACTGAACGAGCACACGTGACCATACCACAACTGGCTCAAAACTTTGGAGACTCCACTGGTGCTCGTAAATACCAAGCCCCACTCTCGCCTGCTCCTTCTTCTGCTCGAAGGCGCCGCAGCGGCAAGCGAACGCACAAACTTCGTGCATCTCGAGGCCGAGTCGTCGTTCTCCATCCCCCAGCCCCTTTCACGACATTGCCGGCGCCGCGAGCACTGCTGAGGAAACTTCTGGCTCTCCACCATCGCCAACAGCAGCGTCGCGTACGGCAGACATTGGTAACGCGTCTACGTGCTTCAGGCTCGTGTTCCTTCAGACGTAATATGAGTCACTGGACAAAGCAACCACGAATGTTCATGTCACTTCGCCAATCTCCTATCCTTAGGCGACTACGGACGACCCTTTGCCCCTCACACGGTACACGTTATCGTGCCCCGCGTAACCACAAAGGTGCCAACACAACGGAGCCGTCCAGCACACGCAAGCCTTCTCCTCCCAGTTACTGGGACCATTTTGTGGACCCCACAATGCACCCGAGCTCTTCCCGACCTCTCTTGTGCATCTGGGTACGCCTGTTTGATTTCGCATCAGAAGACGTACGTTGCAGTCTGCGTCCCCTACGCCACTCCCAGGCTAGGCCACCGGAGGTCTGTCTACGCCCCGGACGCTCTCACCAGACCGACGAGGACTGCTTACTGTCTTAAACGCGGACAAACCTCCATAACTGCTTGTGTAGTTCATACCTGTACGTAGTTTTTTATCGCGCACAGTGCATCAGACATACAATTATCATAACGCGCTCCGCTCTAGGGGGGGAGCCCTGTAGTGGTGGCAACACTATCTGCATTTAGCGCCACTATCATCGTCACCAGCATCCTTTCACAATCATCATCAGCGGTGCCTGGCCAGCGTAAGCAGTTCCACGCGACAGGAGATCGAACACGGCTGCGCTCCAGGGGCGGTCGCATATCTACGCCGCTCTCTAAATCCCGGCACGGCCTTACGCACGTGAATAAATGTAGGAGAGCCACAGCCCATAACCGAGTCCACGGCTCCCTTTCCTACAATATGACATCCATCGCAGCCACCAACGTCAACGCCTCTCCGAAACTTTTGGAGAGGCATTACATTACGATACCCGTCCACATTAGGATACCCGTCCCGTCCTCCCCGACCTCTAACAACTACTCTAGGCATCGAAATACTCCAACATATTACCGTAGCACCTATTCCCCGCCACATGGACAAGGAACGCAATCCCAAACGCCGTCTTATTCGTGCCGCACACCACGCCAAGAAAGTAAACCGTGATACCGACAGCCGCCACGTATTCACAGATGCGGCATTTGAAGATAACCTCGGTGCGGTCGCCTTCATCACTTCAGGGGGTACTCACTACTCCATCACTCGACGCTGCACCTCCCCAGGAGAAGCCGAACTTTTCGCCATCACTTTTGCCACTGCTGACAGCACATCTCCCGTCCGCACGACAATGCTGGTCAGTCAGCCAGCCAGAAAAACCTTCGAGCCATACGCTCGGTTCTAGCTGATCGGCAAATCCAAGAAAGAAGGAACCAAACACTTGCAAAGATTGTACACTTGGTTACAACTTAATAATAGCAGCGGATGTTGCCCAGCAATTGACTGAACATTCGCACGGCGCAAAGCGTGCTTTCCTACGAGCATTAATTGAATGCAGAAAACAAGAGCAGCCACAGAAACAAAACAAGTGAACTTTATGTCCTTGGGAGCGTAGTTTTACTTATTCAGGTACATTTCTACAAATAATGTTTGTCAACCAAAGTTGGAATTATTTCCCGTACAAGTCAATGACCAGCGAAGCTGTCAAGTGTACCAAACCAAACGCGATGAAATCAGTGCACATAAAGAATGCCCGTTGGAAGAGTTTTATGTCGACCGAATTTACACAAAAATCTACTTGTTGGTGCGCAGCTGTTAGCCCAACCGAGTGGCCCACAACCCGCGCCACATTTCCGGCGAACAAAAAACCAATACAGATACTCTTCCACTCATTCCGCCTGGAAACACGCCGTGCAGTGCTCGCATAGCAGCCACCTACTTCGGCGAGTCTTTCCCTCTCGCGAGCTTGGTCAAGCCACTCTAGTGTCGCAAACAAGCACATATGCTGCACGCACGTCCGAATTCATTGTTCAGAAATTGACGCTTGAACTTTGCGTCGGCCCCATTGAAGTTTTGCATTTTTGCAGCTAGACACCTGCGTCTGTCGGCAGAGCTGCCCGCTTCGCAGAGCGCGAACGTCGTACTTTTGCCAGCAAGTCGCTTACGCTCAGCTTCGATGACGCGAACGGATTCGTCAGCAGCCCTTGCTCGCAACAGATGCTCACGTGGCTTTCTCACGGAAGGCGTCGCGTGAGCTCCTGAGTCGTGTGCATTCCTTTGTCGGCCTGGTTTTATTGATAGCGAAGCTTTACACGCCTCGGATTTCACAGAAAAGCGTGCGTCTGACGAATCGGCATAGAACGGAAATATCTCGCACCCAAGAGCCATAGTGTGTAGTGTTTCATTCGTGAAGGGCCCCTGCGGTGGTGTTTTGGCCGTTGCTTTTTTCGTCCGGACTGAAGCGCCTCCGGAGCGACATTTTGGCAGGTGTGTTTGGAATATCTAAGCACGCGCACACCCCCGGTTACCCAATCATACGGGCACGGAGTCGGGGGTTGTAAGGGGTGGGGAATGTCCACGCGCGGCCAGGCTTCATGCGCTCAGCGATGACATGCCTGTGGGGCTGGCGGGAGGAGGAAGAGGAGGGAATATTTTAAAGACGGTAGTCTTTTTTTTTGTTATTGCGCCATTTTGCCACAGGGCATAGGTAACAGGAAAATAATAGACAAAACAGGACAGGGGAACGACAAAGAAGGAAAGAAAAAAAAAAGGAAAGAAAAAAAAAGGAAAGAAAGAAAGACAGACACAATGTGAGGCGGGCGCACTACAGAAAACTATAGAGTCCAGTTTCGGAAATGAATTCTAACAGTTTCTTGTGAAGTGGGCCGTGCGCCCACCGATGAATATCGGGAGGTCGCCCTGGACGATGTCCTGTGGGCCCCATGTGTTGAGCTCGGGTTGATTGAAGTCCTGGGCACGTCCCTAGCAAGTGTTCCAATGTCGCTTCAGCAACAGGGGCAGGACAGTAGTGGCAGGTCGGGGAGGGATCTGCAAGACTAGAAGTCCACGTTGCTCGCACAGCAGGCGTCAGTGCGACGCCCAGGCGGATTCTTCGAAGCACGACCTCTTCACGGCGGGTTAAGCCGCCAGGAAGGTCAGACCGACACGGAGGGAAAAGGGCACGCGTGGAGCGCCGAAGAATATCTTTCTTGATGAGTAGGGTGTCTTCCAGTGAGAGCTGTAGAAATGGGAGTGGGTGCACCACTTGCTGCGGGTGAGCGGCCGAGTCGGCGAGGGCGTGCGTGGTCGTGCTCCGGCGGGTCCAGAGGACGCGAACAGGGCACGGAAATGATTGGAGTATCTGGTGCACCTCGCATGTAATGCCAAGTGTACTGTTGACGCGCCGGAGCTCTCGAGCAGCCTGAGTGGAATCGGTGTATAACACCAAGCGCGGTGGTGGGGCAGCGCCGAGCTCAGAAGCTAAAGCACACAGGCCATCTCGAATGGCAACCAGCTCCGCCAACAGAGAAGGAAGTGGCGCCGCTGTGAAATACCAGCATGTCTGGTTGATGGATGGCATAGTGGGGCAGGTAAGGCTTGTGTGGAGGATGCCGTCGGCTACCCCTGCGTCCACATGCGCTTGAAGTCCCTCTGGCGAGTCAAAAGGGAGCGGTGGGTTGTCCTGCTTCTCTTGGGGGTGAATGCTTTTTATGCACCCTAGAGGCCGGTTGTCCGTAGCTTGAGGTCGCTGCCCTGGAGGGGGCTCCGCTAAGCGAGGTAGGAGAGGCGAAGCACGCTCGTAGTAGTGTGCAAGTGCTGCCGCGGCGGGAATCGATTGAATGTTTAAACGACGAGCCGATCGACGCTGATGTACGATTTCATCCAGCGTGTTCAGTCGCGCTTCGGCTTGAAGTGTCGGTATAGAGGTCATGCGAGGGAGTCCGGTGATAACTTGCATTGCTTCTCTATTTGCAGTTTCTAAGCGATCCCAGTCGCGCAAGGAACTGGGCTTGGTAAACTAGTCGAGGCTGGAAGATAGCACGCACTAGCGTACGCATGACTCGAGAGCAGGCACCCCCTGACTTCTGGCCGATTCGGCGGAACAAGTGTAACATTCTGGTGGCCTTTTGTCGGGTGCAGCGGACCCATGAGGATGCCGACCCAGTTGCACTGATTTCCAGTCCCAGTATACGCATATGATCAGTGGCGGCAAGGGGTTCACCATTCACACTAAACTTTTTTACACCCTTTTAGCCAAAAAGGGTGTAGCATAGGTGGAAAAAGGGTGTTTGGAGGCCTTTACACCCTTTTTCTTGAGTCTCAACACCATTTTCCTAGCTCTACGCCCTTTTTGTTTGAAAAAAAGGGTGTTTATCAACTTCAACACCCTTGGTTTTTCTTAGGGTGTTGAAAGGGTGTGGAAAAGGTGTTCAGCTGTTCATTGAATAAGGCCATGTTCGGATGCATAATAGCACTGTAAAGAAGAAGACATCCCCTCATATACTCCTCTACTCGCAAGAAATTTCCAAACGCAAAAAAAATTGCTCTTATGCAATCATCGCTCGTTTCCTTATTCGGTGCACCACATGCCCCAAGTTTAGCTTTGGCACGTGAAACACCAATTTGAACCTTCAAAATTAAGAAGACTGTAGTCGTGTGGCGAAAAGGATGTTTACCAACTGCAACACGCTTGGCTTTCTGTAGGTTGTTGAAACTGTGTGAAATAGGTGTTCAGATGCAAAAAAAGACCAGCGGAGCTGGGGGTCGACCTAGTTTCTTCCGGTGTTGCTAAGTTTTGTTATGTTTGCTATGCTTTACAATGTTCTTGCTAAGCCAGGATGACCGCTCAGGGATGAGACCAAATTTAACCTAATTTCACAAGGCTGTTCCAGTGTGCCCCCTTCCCCCCCCTCCCCATTTCCAGGAGATCCAAGAGGGAAGCAAGGTAGGTCGGCCCCCAGCGTTGCTGTTTCTCCAGCCTTGCACCACTATTGCAAGCTGCGCGAATTTTTTTACCTTTTAGAATCCAAAAAATACTTGTACCTTTGAAATGGTACAGTAAGAGGTGCGGATACGCATACGCCCCTTGTGCTCACACTCTAACAAGCTCGAAAGCCGACTTCACTGTTATAATACCCTATCTGCGGTGGTGCACCCTTTACAGGTGCCCCAGTTCTTTTTCTTTGTATTTTTTTTGCTAATGCCTCCGAAACTACCTCCTGAAGCTTAAAGAGCTTCACTGGTAATAAATTATGCCAATTCATATAGCTGTAAACATCGTGAGGTACAACCCCCCCCCCGCCCGCTTGTAGAGAATGTCGAGTCCACCCGTGTAAACAGGTACAAAATGCCTCCAAAATTGGAGGTCTCTCCACCTTTTTTCTTCGTTGGCGGTCTTTTCTTACACCCTTTTTTTCTTTACGCCCTTTTTTTTAGTTTCGAACACCCTAATTTGTAGCTTCACACCCTTCTGGGAAAAAGGGTGTTGAAATTATGAACACCCTTTTTGAAGGGTGTTGAGGTGGTAGGGAAGATTTGTATGGTATTTAATGAAATTCTATAAGTTACGGATCAGAAAAACTACCAAGTAATTAAAAAGTTTTTGCAAATCCGCGTGTTGATTTGTATATTCTCGTAGTAAAATCCATACTTCCAAAATTAGCGCTAAAATATCAGTTTTTTGCGACAAGCCCACCGACTCCATCTGGGGGCTTTCCTCTGCTGGGTATAAAAGCAAGAACAGCACATGTATGGCTAAGTAAGTATGCACTCCCTGTACGGCTTGCATCCCGTGTTCGAACTGTAACTTGTTCGTATTGGCTGTTTGTGTTGAATGCTGCGCGCTCCGCCGTTTGACATTGCCTCTGCGCATGCCATCACCTCAAAAAAAGGGTGTTGGCATCCTCAACACCCTTTTTTAAAGGTGTTGAGCTCAACACCCTTTTTTCATCCATACACCCTTTTTTGCCAAAACACCTTTTAAGGGTGTTAGCCATGGGACAAGATTTTTACACCCTTTTCGGCCAAAAAGGGTGTAAAAAAGTTTAGTGTGATTCGAGAACAGGGATATCGGTGTTTGCAACAGCCGTTCTCGACCCCTACGATTTGTGACAGACATGCAAGTTGTTTTTTGCGGAGACAGCTTCAGGCCAATAAGCGAACACCACTGTGACGTAATGTCCACGGCATCCTGTAGACCTGCTTCTTGACGAGACAACATGTCGTGCACCGACCACACAGTGATATCGTCCGCATAGACGAGGAAAAACGTGTCCGGTATGCTATCCAGCTGCCACGCCAAGGGTAATAGGCCACGTTGAACAGCACAGGAGACAATACGGAGCCCTGAGGCACGCCTCGCTCCGAAACAAAGTGTCCCACGCGTTCCTTGCCTATGCGGATAGAGAACGAGCGGTTGTGAAGGAAGGACTTGACAAAATGGCATACTGCTGGTGGAAGGCGGAGTCTCTGCAGAATACTGATTACAGCTGAGTGGCTCACGTTGTCATACGCCTTTTCAACGTCCATGGCCAAGATCGTACGGATCTTACGTGACCTGCCACCTAAAAGCACCATAGATGACATATGGTCCAGGCCATCTTCTGTTCCCAGGTGAGGACGAAACCCAATCTGAGCTGGGTGATACCATCCGTATCGTTCCAGCCACCAGGAAAGGCGCGTGGCGAGCATCCGTTCCAGTAGCTTGCACAGGGTGGATGTCAGTGCGATAGGACGGAGGTTACTCAACTGGTCTGGGGGCTTCCCAGGTTTCGGGATAGGTACCACTTCGGCATGTTTCAAGGTACGTGGAATGTCGCCGGACGCCCAGACGCAGTTGAGCCAGTCCAGTAACCACTGCAGACCGAGACCGTCCATGTTCTTAAACACTTCATATGTTACACCATCTGGGCCCGGCGCTGTGCGAAGTTTAGCCTTATCAATAGCTGCAAGGAACTCAGCCATGGTAAATGGAGCCTGTATCCCGTCAAGATCTTCCTGGCTTGGGAGCGACCCAGCCTCCGGTGGAAGAGTAGGTAGGCTAACAAATGCTGGTGGAGCTTGGTCGTACTTCGGGAAGAAGTGCTTGGCCACATCTGGAGCAAATTGGCTCGGAGTGCGTCCAGAGGCAAGGCAGGCCGAGGCTGCCGGGTCTTGGGGGCGGCCACCACGCTCCATACGACGAAACGTGCGCCATACAGACGCGCTGGTAGAAGATGGGCCTAGTGAGGCACACCAGTCCAACCACCGTTGACGGGATAGCGATTTTTCATGACGGCGCGCGGCTGCAGTGAGGCGGTTCAACGAGTTCCGTAATTCCGGATTTGTGGGCTGTTTATTGGCCGCCAGTTCTGCTCTGCGTCGAGCTGCCCACAGATTTAGAAGATGGAGGTCTGGTGCAGGCTTGTTCTCCTCTACCTAGGATGCGCGCGTGGCATCCCGAAACGCACTACATAGCACACGTAGCGGATCCGAGGTTTCTTCACAGACGGACGTGTTCAGGCCCTTCCGAAACAAGTCCCAGTCTGTGACAAAGCACTGGCGTCTGTTTGAGCGCTTTATATCCGGAGCTAAACCGAGGCGAATGGGATAGTGGTCACTTCCCAAGCAGTCCGGTTCCCGGTCCCAAGACACTGTCCGCGCTCCAAGCCACCACGAAAGGTCGGGGGAGTATGGAGGGCTCCGCGGATGCTCCTGTCGACGGGTTGGGGTGTCCACAGGATTGAGGAGAGCGGAATGCGCATCCGTGAACGCGTCCAACACTATCGCTCCTCGGGCACTAGAGTACGGATATCCCCATGTGGGATGCGGTGCATTGAAATCTCCGCCGACCAGCACAGTGCACCCTGGGTGCGCGCGGAGGAGATGCTGAATCCACCCTAGTCGCAACGCCGGAGAACTCCCGCTGTGCGGGCGCACGCAGCAGGACACTAGTATTACCTTTGTGTGAGGAAGGCTCACTAACACGGCCACTACTTCCTGCCAGTCAGTGCACTACGGTTCTAGGTTAACCTGAGTCTGCGGGTAACAGTTGGCGACATAGACTGCGGCTTTGCCGGGCGGGTCAGACACATCACTGCACCGACGATCCAAAATACTAGGTGACGCATAGGCGTTCAATCTAGGCAAATTAGGAAGTGAATTAGTTTCTTGTAGGAGCAAGACCCAGGCAGGGAGTCTCCCGATAAGTATACGGTAGCGAAGCTACCCCACCTTGCTTGCCGGTCCTCTGCAGTTCCACTGCATCACAAACTTGTAGTCCCTCGGAATCATTGCATCGATGGAAGGTGTGCCAGCAAAACCGATGAGAGATGTTGCAGTTGCTGCGCTACGAAATTGAGGAGTTCCATCGGAGATAGCTTGGCAGATGGTGGTGGCGCAAGTGAGGCAGGCGTAGCAGCAGCAAAAGAGCGATTATCAGATTATCAGCGGTCGCTGACCGTTCAGACAAGCGGGTGAGCACAGTTCTCCGCTGGCGAAGGCGAAGACATCGTACTTCCTCCTGAAGCGTACTGAGACGCTTTTCGACTTCTGCCAGCTCCCCAGAAGCTTGCATTGCTGGCTCATGCAGGTGTTCCTTACGATTCCGGCGTGTCTTGCCCCGCTTGAGTGCTTCCTTATACGTAAGGGTGTCCTCGGGCTCAGTCTCCAGGCTTAACGAAGGGAACGTCTCCTCATCGGTGGGTGCCAAAACCGCGTATTGGTTAGACGTCGCAACCTCACCATCGGACACGTCTTGCTGTCTCGATTTGCGGTCGCGAGTGTTCTGGCGACGAGCAGCTTCATTAGCCTTGCGCTTAACGGGGCACTCCTTGGACGTAACATCGTGGTCGTCGTTTTTGCATATGCCACATTTATATTTAACAGCTTTTTGCGTGTTTTCCGTTTCTTGTTCAGGCTGCGGGCATGAGGAACGCATATGGCCGGGCCGAAAACACCGGTAGCAATAGAACACGCCTGACTTGTACGGGCGGAATCGCAGGATACCACCATAATATGTGATGCGAGCTGGGGCAGAAACCGGGCCCTGAAGGGTGACTAGGCATGTTCGGCCGCGACCCATGTATCGGGCTTGCAATATCTTGTCGGACGTACATGTAAGCGTAGCCGCAAGGGTTTCCTGTGACTCGTCGGGGTCGACGCCGAAGACGACATACCTGCGAAGGTCGGAGCTCGAAATCAGGTACGTTTGAACCCCCACTTCAGTACGGGCGGGCAAGGGTGTTGTGTCGTGGGCGACGGCGAGCGGCCTCGGCAGCGACGGGAGCGAAGGCCGGCCGCCGGGCCCACCCACAAGCCCAAGAAGAAAGAGTGCGGCCTGCTCGTACCAAGACCAGAACCCAAAGAGAACGTTTATTGTTCAACAAGACGACACCGAGACGCATACGCACGTGACCCGTCACGTGCGTCCACAGCAACGACATCTAGTTACAATTTATACAACCAAGCGTACACAGTGAGCGGGCGCTCCACTAGAGGGCGCCACTACACCACATCATCTCCCCGTGCAAAAGAAGTTCGCACACTCTGCGAAATACCTACAGCATCTTAAATGCACTACACCACATCATCTCCCCGTGCAAAAAGAATGTCTGCATCTTCCTTTCACTTGACTCACACAACAGGCTATCAGTCGCTCACGACAGTTCTATAAGGTCCCCCCCCCAAAAAAAAAACCCGTCCAAAACACTTTCAATGATGATATACGATTCAACACAGACAGGACACGTCCAACATGACGCAAAGCATGAACCGTACGTATACCCCTTACTGCACATATTCGCGAAGCCACTGAGGCTGCTTAGTCTTACGGCGCGGACGCGTAGACGTTGAACTTGCATTATTTGACGATCCAGACGCCCCCTCATTTTCCCTTGTGTTGTCTACATGGCTATTTGGATCTGTTTGTTCACTATTTTCTTCCTGACATTCTAATGGTTCCCGAGGGACAATGGATTCAGACCTTGCACTGGTAGAAACCTCCGACAGATCAGGGTCTGTCTGAACACTGGGGCTTGTCCCTTCTGACAACTGTAGACTAGGGGACTGACTGTCACAAATGTCCAAGTTAGACAAAGAGTACAAAAACTCTTTATGCCTCGACGAGAGTTCAACATTGTCAAAGGAATACGGTGCTGAGCCAACCTCGATTCCCTTCGGAACGACTGTGAGTTTTGAAGCGTTCCAGATCTTTCCATCACTGAGCTTAAAGGTGAAAGGTGCAACCTGAGCTTGCACTGTCAACGGCTTACTATACTTCAGAAATCCTTGCTTACGGAATTTTACCTTCACGACATCTCCCACCTTTATGCGGGTCTGCTGCGCACCTTTCCTTCTGTCAAAGTACTGTTTAGCTTTATGCTGCTTCGTGAAGACCTGATTCCGAACATGAGGCAGGAAATTGTCCGATTCTGCTGCCCTTTTACGTATCCTGAAGTTGCTAATATCCACTTTGGAACGAGGCTGACGTCCATGCAGCAAAAAAGCTAGAGAAAGACCTGTCCCTGAATGTGGTGTGACCCGATACGACCCAAGAAATTGTGTAATGCTCTTCGAAGCATCCTTGCCTTCAAGTCTGGCTACCTGTAAATGTTCTTTGAGAACTCTGTTAAACCGTTCAATCTGGCCGTTAGCCTGAGGGTAATAATTCGACGAGAACACGTGGCGGATACCTTTCTCCTTTAGATACTCTTGCATTTGTTTGGAGACAAACTGGGGTCCATTATCCGTCACTAAAACCTCAGGGAGCCCTTCCCGACTGAAAGACCAGTCCAACAACTTAATGACATCTTCAGTTGAAATGGAATTTGTGCCCAGAACCTCAGGCCACTTAGAGTAGTAATCGACTAGTGTAACAAGAAATCGGGGGTACGACACATCTAACGGACCGACGATGTCCATTCCCAACTTTTGCCAAGGCCCTTCAGGCCATTCCACTGGCTGCAACGGAGCTACATGAGGCTTAGCAGACTTGTCTGCCAGCTGACAAACGTGACAATGCTTTACATGTTCTTCAACATTGCGATCCATTTGAGGCCACCAGTAACGTTCCTGGAGAAGTTGCTTCGTTCGTACTATTCCTTGATGATTTTCATGTGCTAACTCGAGAAACGTAGGTACCAGTACACAAGGAATGACTACACGGTCATCACGCATGAGTAATCCGTCCACAACAGAAAGTTCATCCCTTACATGAAAGTAAGCAGTTAAATCACTGTGTACCTTTTTTTATCAGGCCAACCCTTTGACACATACTCTGCTACCTTCTGCAACGTCACATCGGCCTTCGTTGCCAGCTGCACGGTTTCTTTATCGACTACTGATGTTACCAACGACACTATCTCTTCCTCCTTAACAAGTTCTTGACCGGTCTGAATGGGTAATCTCGATAGAGCGTCAGCCACCAGATTTTCTGACCCTTTGCAATACTCGATGTCAAAATTGTAGTACAGCAGACGAGCTGACCACCGTGAAATCCTTAAAGGTCTCCGACCTGAGTCTCCTGCGGCTAACAAAGCAACTACAGCCTGATGGTCAGTTCTAAGTGTGAACCGTCTGCCCCAAAGAAAAATGTGCCACTTTTCGCACGCGAACAAACAAGCCAGCGCTTCGCGCTCTCCCACAGAGTATTTTCTCTCAGTCTCCGACAAAGTTCTAGATGCAAAGGCTATGGTTTCAAGCCGAGAACCATACCGCTGCTGTAGTACCGCGCCAATTCCCACATCAGATGCGTCGGTAGTAACTACTACAGGCAAGTCAGGATTAAAGACCTTCACAACCGGGGAACATGTGAGGCACGCTTTCAACTGATCGAAACTGCGCTGAGCATCATCAGACCAACAAAACGTCTGACCCTTCCTGAGCATGAGGCGAAGTGGTTCAACTATCTCTGCATAGTTCTTTATGAACTTAGCATAGTATCCTGCAAGACCTAAAAATGATTGCAGTGACTTTATGTCCGTAGGAGCCGGAGCATGAACTATAGCTTTTACTTTGCTCTCCAAAGGTGAGATGCCCTCAGCCGAAATCTTGTGACCCAAAAAATCTTTGACCGAAAAAAGACATTTGTCGTTCAACTTCATGCCACTGTTTGCTATACATGTTAAGACTTCAACCAGGCTCGCGTCATGCTCAGCTTGAGTCTTTCCCCACACAAGAATATCATCAAGATAGCAAACAACATTTTTGCAATTTTTTAAGATCTGAGACATCATTTTTTGAAAAACCGCAGGCGCCGACGCCAGACCAAAACACACTCTCTTAAACCTGAATAAGCCTTCATGAGTCACGAAAGTAGTTAAGTCCCTACTGCCCTCTTCCAGCAACAACTGATGATAAGCCGACGCCAAGTCAAGCTTAGAAAAACAAACAGCACCATGAAACATCTGCAACAGCTCTTCAACATGCGGTAAAGGATACCCATCAATGATAATTGCCTTATTCGGTTCCCGGAGGTCCACACACAGCCGAATGTCACCGTTCTTTTTCCGGACGACGACGAGTGGCGAAACCCACTCCGAGGCGTCGACACGCTCAATGACATCATTGTCCTCGAGGCGTCGCAGCTCGCTGGACACTGGATCACGGAGAGCAAGAGGCAATCTTCGTAGCTTAGATGCAACTGGAGTCACACCTGGCCGCCGTTGGATCTTATGCGAGACGTCCTTGAGAAGACCCAACTCGCCGTTGAAGAGATGTTCGAAACCCGGGGGCACGTTCACGGGACACTGCACTGCACACACCGATGCTAGTCGACACGTAAGAGACGCACCGTCGATCTGAATGCCCAGTTGCTGGATGGCGTCGAGACCCAAAAGAGATGTCCCTTTGTCGGTGACGTAGAATGTGACGGAGCAAGACCGTTGCAAGACTTGAACAGGGGCTTGGAATGAGCCGCGGATGCCGATACGTTGTTTGGAGAAATTCCACAAGTTGACGGAAGTATTGGACAGCGCATGCTGTTTACTGAAGTGACGCTTGAAATCTTCGACAGTCATCAACGACACGGATGCTCCGGTATCGACTAAGAGTTGCATGGTCACTCCGCTGACTTCGGCTTGAACGACTAAGTCCTTTCTTGGAGGATTGTTGACGCTGACTTCCGCTTGGACGACTAAGTCCTTTCTAGAAGAAGTGCTGACTGTTAAGACGGAAGATCTTGCGGGTGCGTTGATCTCCGTGGATGCTGGATGCTCTACAGGTTCCGGTGTCGAAGCGGATCCCGTAGCTTCCTTCGAAGAAACTCGATGCACTGGTGCCGGCTTACGGCACATCGATGCGAAATGTCCCCACTTATTACAAGAGTTGCAGCGCCGATTTCGGGCTGGACAATTTTGAAATGCTGAATTATGCCATTTATTTCCGCATCGTTCGCACAACTGAAGCTTGCCTGCAAACTTCTTCTGCTGAACTGTACCGCGGAACTCTACAGCTGACTGCGGATGGAAACGTCCATCTTGGAGGCCACCATCTTGCCTTCCCGAACCCGGTGGAATGACGTCACGGCCTCCCCGGCTGGCCAGGCCATCTTGAATTCCTGTGCCGCCATCTTGAGCGCGCCGGCCTCCCCGGCGGCCCAAGCCATCTTGATTCTCCACGCCGCCATCTTGAGCGCGGCGGCTTCCCCGACTGTCATCTTCCGCGACGCCACCTTCTCCTCGTCGACCTACTGCTTGTACTTGATGATGCGAACCGAAGGCTTGGTTCGCCAACGACAAAGATTCAAAACTCCGACCAATCTCTTCAGCTTTCTCCAAAGACAACTTCTCACCATGCGCGAGCAGCTTTTCTCTAACCTGGGGGTTAGACGTTCCATGTATGATTTGATCTCGGACGCGCTCCGCGTACGTCAGCCCGAACTTGCAACGTACGGCTTTCTCCTTTAGAGCGGTCACGTATTCTAAAAAACTTTCCCCCCGAAATTGACGACGGCTTGTGAACTCATGTCGTTCAACAAGCGTATTTGTGGAAGCAGCGAAGAGCCGGTCCAGCTGCTCCAAAAGTTGGTCGAATTTCGAAATGGCCGGAGCCGAGGATGCGGTCACACTACAGTCGGTCGCGGAGTCGGTCACGATAGGGCTGGTTACATTAGCGTCGGTCACGTTACTGGCGGCGTCCCTCCTTGCTTCGTCCTGCTCCGCCTCAGCAAAATACCTTCGTTGCCCCTCCCTACCCAAAACGCTGACGAGCGCCGACGCGCGTCGTCCGTCATTCCAGTCGCTGCCGCCAGCCGCCTCGAGATGGGCCTGAAACAATTTTTCCCAGTTATGCCACGGAATAGGAGGCGGCCCCGGCAATTCGAGGAAAACGGGCAGGTTATCGAAGAGGCCCATGCTGCCAAGCAGGAAGGAGAGAGATGCAGGAGCAGAAGCAGAAGAACGAAGTAGGGCGAGGCCTAAACGACGGTTCGACAAGCGTCAGCACAAAGAACGCTAGGCCTCGCGACGCCAGACGCGCCGGACAGTCACACTCGAGCGAGGTCAAACGCACTCACGTTTTCATTCTGCCGGACCCGTCGACGACGTCGTCGCAGCAGACGAAAATGATCCCATCCTCGTCGCCAAAAAGATGTTGTGTCGTGGGCGACGGTGAGCGGCCTCGGCAGCGACGGGAGCGAAGGCCGGCCGCCGGGCCCACCCACAAGCCCAAGAAGAAAGAGTGCGGCCTGCTCGTACCAAGACCAGAACCCAAAGAGAACGTTTATTGTTCAACAAGACGACACCGAGACGCATACGCACGTGACCCGTCACGTGCGTCCACAGCAACGACATCTAGTTACAATTTATACAACCAAGCGTACACTCTAAGCTGGGTAACCCTTAATAGAGGTATACATTTTCGAATTTTTGTAACCTATAATTTATAAGGTACAAATGTAACCTATATCTTCGTAACCCTTATATACGTATACACGTAAGGGTTACTCAGTTATCGGTTACTTTGCCGCTTTCTGCATGTATACCTTTATATAAGTTACATCTACCGCCGTCCAAGGTCACACACCTGGAAGGTGTCATGTTGCGCGCCAGGCGCGCTTTCGCCGGCGCCGCTGCGGCGACGCCCCAAAGGCGCCTTTCCCGCGTGGTAAACAAATATCGCGTTAGTGGAAGACGATATGTGCGACCATGCTGTCCATTGCGCCGTCTAAACTTTTGCGTCGGGTGTCTTTTGTCCGTCCCTTGAACAAACTGCCGGCCACACTGCTGCGGCTAAAAGAGAGGTTACTTTTATAATTCCTAAAATTGCGGTACTAAAAAGCTGGAAAATGTTGTCTTAATATATATGCATTGCATTACCTGTTCGATAATCGTTACCAAGGTTGTCACCCAAAAATCTTTGTGAGTATTGGCAACGCTTAAGTCTTATAAACAGGCATAACTAAATTTAATGTTCGCATCAGCTTTGTGCCGTTTAAGAAACCAGAATCAAACATGCATGATAGGTCTTTTAATAAATTGCGGGTATGAATTTTAGCTTTAGTTAAACAACATTAGGCTTTAGTGAAACCAAGCTTTAGTGGAAACATGCACTTGATAGCATACTTCAAAAGGACGCCAAAGTTATGACATAGCCTTAAGCCCAAAATTCTTGTCTGACAACTTAGGCCATGATTATCAAAAGAGAATTGCAGTACATGCACACATATTTTCGCATTTAACAGGAGCACATTTTAAAAAGTTTGGCATCAGTAGTTTTGAACATTCACATTTATTATTATGAAACACCTGTGGGCTATTTATTAAAAAGCAAAGCTGCGAACCACCGTAATGTAATTATCGTTCCTTAATGAATATTAGACGAGTGCGGATTCCTGGGCGAACTGGTGTTTCCTATATTGCTTTAGACTTCCAGGTAAAACTCGGTTTATTCATATATCCTTATTTAACCTATTTAATAAATGTTACGTGAACAGCTTCACAAACATGGCCAAATATACAGATTCTTTACCTCAATATTTGATGTATGCAAAGTATTTCAAATTGTTTGGTACTGCAATTGAACAATTTCAGACGAATTCGAGTTTGAGCTACATATATAAGATGGTTCTCAGAGGTGCACTTTCCCAGTACAGCGTTATTGTCATGGTTCCCCACAGAAAAAACACAGAATGTGGGAAAGTAGAAAGAACATTTATTACAAATTCACTGTTTATACAAAGCAGTGTTTATGGCTATGTTCCCTGCATTCTCTGTTTCACTGAGAGTTTAATATTACACTGGAATTCACTTGTCTTTACGAATCCATCTTTACACTTCCGTCTTAGGTACCTCTTTACAGTTCCACCTGAGTTGTGATTCCCACGCCAAGTTATGGTTTTTTATGCAGCACTAACAACTTTCTAGGCCAATTGCAATCTGTCTTTTGGACAAACTTTAAATGGGATCTATAACTTCCTGCATGAAAAAAGGCGCTTGGAAACATTCAGAGATAAGCTTCGCAATTTACGTAGTACACAAGCAGGCACAAAATCAGGGCACGCTGAAGATTTCCCCGAGGTCATCTGAATGACTTGTTCCCTGCTGCCGCAGATGGAGGTATATATGTGAGGGGCCGTCACTTGGATTTCCCCACCTTGAAGAGCCATCTACAGAAAATTTCAGAAAAAGAACAAAATCCAGTGTACCATAAGCCCCTCAACCAAATCACAGGCACGTGAAGTACGAAAACTATATTGCACGAAAATGAAGACGGAGACCAGA
This sequence comes from Haemaphysalis longicornis, assembly GCF_048455015.1. NCBI lineage: Eukaryota > Metazoa > Arthropoda > Arachnida > Ixodida > Ixodidae > Haemaphysalis > Haemaphysalis longicornis. The sequence continues at coordinate 35,569,267 of NW_027526245.1, forward strand.
GAATGAAATGAAAGGCCACACCAGAGAAGGAGTGATTTAGGGCCTTTCAAATAATTTCACATCATTTCAGTAATCGTTACACAGAGTAATTTGGCCTCATTGTTCACAACAACGCGAAGCCACTATAGTCATATCGGCCAACCTTCCCGAATTTTAATCGTGCCGTGCTCCTGTTTATCTCGCGAAATGTTTCTGCATGCTCACCCAGAACAGGCAGAAACTTTCGGCTACGAGATAAACTGACATACGTTTGCAAAAGAGAAAGCAAAAACATTTCCGCACCTTCATGTGGAATCACTACTACACGCAACAGAGCGAACGTCGCCCTAAACCCAGGAAACGTGCTTTCACGATGCTGACGCCGTCTGCGTCACATTTTTCGCTGTACTTAAACATATGCCTCCGCCCGCCCCCCCCCCCCCCCCCCCCCCCCCCTTGTACTGGCAGTTTCATTTTGAACGAGGATCCCACGTGGAAGCCGAAACGTTTTTCACTTCAGTAAGGTGTTCTTCTACCGGTGGTTTCTTCCTCGGCTATTCGTAAAAAGGAATCGACAACTTACATTTTTTGTTCGTTGAAATGTGTTGTGGGATAGGATACATCTAGAACTTGCACCGATCTTCAAGTGGGCATTCCCGGGAGGTCTGTACCTGTAATGAATCAAAGGGTTACTTGGGTTGAAATTTAATAGGCTTTAGAGCTGGGCAGTTGGTATACATTCATAATGAAAGAAGACCCCAAACTTGACAAGACGAAGAAAAGAACACAGCACAAGCCCTCACTAACAACTGGAGCTTTCTTAAAGAGCTCTTTTAGAAAAAGAGTTCTTGTTGGCTCTGCAAAAACTGAAAAACTACAAAGCTCCATGCTGGGGAAATCGTTATGTGAATTCATAAAGTTCATGTAGTAACGAACTGATAGAAAGAGTCATTAAACATGAGGCGAAATAAGATACGAAATATAACATCATAACACTTGAAGTAAGGCCTCGCATTTTTACAAGTGAATCATACTTTTGTCTGCGCAGGCCTGGGTGCCATCTTTACAAAGAATATTTGAATGAATGAGTTTTAGTTATTGCATTTTCATACCGTTGTTTCCACGGAAATCAGACTTCATTTCAACTTGTGTCATACGCAGGGGAGTCCTGATTGTCAGCTCAAGGAACACTGCCTGCAAGAAAAACAATAGTGCTCATAAGTCATAGCATAGGTAGCCAGATGCAACCACACTTTTCCAACAGCCAGGAACCGATGAGGGTGCAGCACCCATTTTTACACCTGCACTTGTCTCTGTGTAATTCGTCACAATTTCTGTATCATCAAAAAACAACAATCAAGCAG
>NW_027526245.1:35570709-35627319 GCF_048455015.1 Haemaphysalis longicornis
GGTATACATTCATAATGAAAGAAGACCCCAAACTTGACAAGACGAAGAAAAGAACACAGCACAAGCCCTCACTAACAACTGGAGCTTTCTTAAAGAGCTCTTTTAGAAAAAGAGTTCTTGTTGGCTCTGCAAAAACTGAAAAACTACAAAGCTCCATGCTGGGGAAATCGTTATGTGAATTCATAAAGTTCATGTAGTAACGAACTGATAGAAAGAGTCATTAAACATGAGGCGAAATAAGATACGAAATATAACATCATAACACTTGAAGTAAGGCCTCGCATTTTTACAAGTGAATCATACTTTTGTCTGCGCAGGCCTGGGTGCCATCTTTACAAAGAATATTTGAATGAATGAGTTTTAGTTATTGCATTTTCATACCGTTGTTTCCACGGAAATCAGACTTCATTTCAACTTGTGTCATACGCAGGGGAGTCCTGATTGTCAGCTCAAGGAACACTGCCTGCAAGAAAAACAATAGTGCTCATAAGTCATAGCATAGGTAGCCAGATGCAACCACACTTTTCCAACAGCCAGGAACCGATGAGGGTGCAGCACCCATTTTTACACCTGCACTTGTCTCTGTGTAATTCGTCACAATTTCTGTATCATCAAAAAACAACAATCAAGCAGCCTGCATGCTGGCTCATACATACCACCATTCTGTAAATCGCTTTACTGCACTACACTAGCATAACGCGAGACAACCATTTGCCCTGCAATACCACGCGAATAAATAAACGACTGATTTGTGCGAATGGGAATAATAAACCCACTTAACATGGTGACAATGCCCCGCTACCTCAAAATGACTAACACCAAATTTACCCACTCAAGGAAAAGAATGACAAAAATGAAGAATGTTGTAGATATAAAAACTTTTTATTGTGCGGTAAGGCAAACTTTCACAAAAAAAAAGGCTTGTGCTGGACAGAAGTGAGTTTAGAAATTTCGGGCAGCATTTAGTGGACTACTTTTCTGCAGCACACACCTTGTGTTTATCCGGATGTATTACTACAAGACCAATAAACTAGACACCATTCCGAATATATGCAGCGAGAAAAATGAATATTTCCCGATGGCTGAAACAAAATGATAATACCCAGAGAATAGCGCGATAATATAAGACTTTATTGGGAAAAAAGTGCGCCCGATGCAGCCAACAGCGTAAACAAAACGCTCAACACATGACGAAGGCACGCAGAGCAGAAAGCAGGCCACGAGCGCCGTTACCTGTTATAATGTACGGGCTTTCACGATCGTCCGCTCTAATCTGACGCAGCGAACGCAAGCCCGTGATTTCATTCAATTGCCGTCGCGGGCAACCGAAAACGTCTAGCGAAGCAACCAGTCGGGTAACGAAAATCCCTCTCGAATGCTGCAATTTCAAATTGAAAAGCCCCCAGCGAAAAGATACTTCCAATGAAAACACGGAAACCGTTACGGGAGTATACTCACCGAGTTCGCTTTCACTGGCGCCGGGGCATCGGTCCAACATGCGAACTTGACGCTGGTCGTAGCAGAACGGGCCGTGTAGCGCTGCCAGTCACAAATGGGCTCGCCGCAGCCTCCGCGACTCACGCCGACAAATAAGTCTTGTAACAGCCATCCTCGCTTCATTGTAGGGGTATCACAGCGGTAAAAAGGCTCGAGTGGCGCGAAAACGCGGCCACCGGACCTGCGGGCGCCGCCATTTCTCTATATCCCGTCATGCAACGGAGAAATCAACGGCCGCCTGGAGAGGAGGCGCGGCGAGCATCTCTTATAGGTTACAGGGCGTTTTATAGGTTACAACGTAAAGGTTACATGACAGATTTTGTTGATGTAACCTATAAATCATTAATGTAACCTATAAACCGCTTTTAACTTCCCGCTTGTAACCCTTAGAATGGACTGGGATGAAGAAAACATCAAAATGGATCCATTGTAACCTTTATTTTATAGGTTACATCCCTTTAGAAGTTACATTATGGGTTACCAGGATTAGAGTGTACACAGTGAGCGGGCGCTCCACTAGAGGGCGCCACTACACCACAAAGGGGATCTCTTTCAGGCCGCAAAGACGGTCAACATCTGCTAGCGAACGCACCCACACGGAGATGGTGTTGGTGGGACGCTGAATGGCGAAACCTTGAAACCCATTGGTTTGGAGGCAGGAGTCTAGGGTGGCTTGAAGGACCCTGTTGGGCAGAGTCGTCAAGTTGAAGCACTCCCGTGGTTTAATCGCCACTTTGTACAACGGCGATACCCCGGGCGCCACCGCAGGCACTGCAGATGCACTGTCACGTTTACGCACAAATGTGTCCTGAGTCGACGTAGCAGGCACTCCCAATGGTTGCTCACATGCTCGCCTCTTAGAGCCACTCGGACCACCATTACCCGTTACGGTAGTTGGTTGTTCCTCCATCGGATCCGGCGCAGCAAGATGTTGAACGGCAGTAGTTTCTGTCTCCATGCTGTCGCGCTGGAGCGTCGCGTCCATGCAGAGTGAGCGTAGCCCTTGTGTTGCCTTAGCAACCGCGGCGCGCCAAGCTCTGGCGCCGGCGGTGCCGGCGGACGCTAGGCCTACTCGGCGATGATGAGGCAACGCTGGCCCGAGGGCCGCATCAGCGCCTCGGGCGTCGTCACTGACCGGTCGGTGAGGGGCCAGGGGTCTTTGGAGAGGATCACAGCAAGCTGGACAGCAGTTCCAAGGCTGATACACGTAAAATCACCAAAACCGAAGGAGCGAAGAGCGACGACGTGTCACACCCTTGGCTTGGCTTGGCTGAAAATCCCGGTAGTCTTCCTTCGGCTACTTAAACCCAGAAATTTAGGTATGTCTGTATGTCTGTCCGGCTGTCTGTCTGACTGTCAGGGACTCGATTCAGCCACCGGTCCAAAGTGAAACAAAATATTCGTAATAGTCTTATGTACTCACAGCCAAATGTAAACGTCTAAACCCCGGTTTATATGTTCATACTTGTCAACTTTGTTGAACAATCACAAGACATTACGCAAATATAAGACAGGAAATTAGTACACAAGGGATATTTACAGTGTTCCTTCATTGAAAAATTCCTGGATGCTTGGTTTTTAGATGCGAAACGATATTCTACATCTACTGCAGGAAACCGCCGTCTGCTGTTGCCCGCGCCACCTCCTGGCGGCATATGAGAAATCACGCGGCAAAAGCAACGAAAGGTTCTACTAGCTAGGTTCCACGTTCTGCTTGGAACGCACGTGGAGCACGGCAACGTTGTTTTATAAACCTTGGAGTCGGCCGCCTCGATTCACGCGCGCCTCCGCCGTACGGCAGCGCTGGCATCGAGGAACGCGGCCTGTAGCAGTGGAACGCGGTAAATTCAAATCGCCTTGAGCAAACCTTTAGTGTGTTTACCTTGGGATGAGCGCGGCGTAACAGGAACAGCATGAGAGGTGAGCGGGAAAGCAAAGTGAGGCATTTCCTTGGCAAATGTCTACAAAGACTATCGTCTTTTCACGACATTTGCAACGAAAGGAGCAGATGCGCGGCCATTTTTTATTCAGATTTTTGAACGAACCAGACGCCGGCTTAAGCGAGTGGTTCCTTGTTCACTAGAGCCTATATGCAGTCCGCGCCGCCTGCGCTCTGTCCACCAGCTGAAGCTGGTGTTACGAATCGGCCCGCCGCCGTACTTTCCGGCAACACTCCTCGGCTGTGCGGCGAAGCCTCCAGTGCGTGCGCCTTTCAAGGAGGCCCCCGTGTCGGTGACTCATGCTTGCACGTCTCGACAAGCCTAGGTCTCTGGCGCCTATCTTTCGGCGCGTTTCAAACTTCTGCGGTTGCCGCCGAGGCAGGCTTAAACGTGCCCCAAGGACACGGAAGCCCCGCGACTGCAGCGGAGACCTCCTATCTCCCCGCTCTCGGACTCAGCGTGCGCTGCTACTACCGACTGCTCACGAACTCTGGAAAGAGTGTTGTGTGGTGTGTGGGCCGTTCGTGACGTGTGCACAATCTAGAGGGAACGCTTTTTTTGACCGTTAGCGCTTTGGGTATAAATAGACCCCGCCCAAGCGTTGTAGTTTCATCCTTGTTTGAGCAGTGAATCAATGCTGTCACTCTGCTCGAGTCCTGTACTGTAACCTCGCCCGTCAGGGCATTGTTCTTTGGCTTCGGCTCATCTCTCGCTATGAAGTAAACGAGTTACGTTTTGCCTACGGCTTCTGGACTTCTTCACGGCAGCAACACTGGCTGGCCGCTCGCTTCAAACCACGCTACCACACGTATGTCGGAGGCGACGGAGCTCAGCTCGGGTCGGCCTTCCCGTACCCAACACTGGGTAGGCTGAGAGGGGCTGGACGGCAAGATCTCCCATTGCTCTTGTTGGGTAGTTGATGCGAAGAGAGGAGGGTGCTCAAAGCCAAAGTCGCACACCCGGATTATGTGGCGAAGTAGGTACGTATGAGCAAAACTTGCATTCAGCGTCGTAACGATTCGGGTGCATTAAGTGAAGACGCGTCGGGTGTGGGAAGGAGACAGGTTGTATGTAGCGTAGGGTAGCTTTTTGTTCCCTGAATAGGTCACGGTGAGGCGGGGATACGGTCTGCTTCTGAAGGCGATACGTTAATTGCGTGATATACATGAACGTGACAAGCGGGTGACTGCCCTCGTGCAGCTGTAGCTTTGGCTGGTGGGAGATTTGAACGTGTACGTCTCACGGCCTGTTGTCTTCCGGGGCCCAGCGGTTTAGGTTGGTGTGTTACACACACAGGCAGTAAGGTGGCTACAACGCGGGAGCGAAGTGGACAGCCCCATGTTTGTCCGCTAGAATGAACATCAAGTCCTTCCAAGTTTCGTTCAGAGAATTAGCTAGGAAGTATGCTCAATCGCAAATTACGTACATCAAACCTTCTTTTTTTCGTGCACTCTTTGGACTATGTCCAGCTTAACCTGTCATCCTTCTTCACAGAGCTCAAGGGCACTGATTTATTTTAAAGAAGTGAATGGTCCCGTAGATTAAAGCCGAGATAGACGAATTGTTCCGTCAGGTGCTACGGCGCAGGCTACTGGCAGTTCGTTGTGCGGCTAAACATGTTGCGACAGTAGTGGCAACAGTGGCGACAACGCAGACCAGACAAAATGGCGGCTACAATAAAACCCACAAAAACCATGTATTTTTTACGAACAGCGGCGTCGGCTCTGAGGGTCATTCATCGTAGTGCGTGTTCTAGCGCTCCTTGTGCGTGCCGGAAGGTACGTCAACGTACCCGCACTGGGCATACACTCGCCCAGATACACCGAAAGCATTCTTGTTTCTCTCTAATTTAATAACCATTTCCATTAATCACTGCACGGAAATATAAGATAACAAATATACACCCGGCTAATGTTTATTCAATACTCTTAGGCCAAAACAACCTTGCGCATCAAAAAATGAAACTAAAATTGTACTAATAATATTAATCGTAATCACCATCTTACTTAACTGTTTTGAAACACCTCCGGTCTCAAAACACTTCCTCTAATCATACGGATTCTTTCTCGGCATGGCGTTGAAGCGAACCTTGTCCTCAACGGTGTCCAAGTCACGATTTCCTTCGTCATTTGCGCTGCGGAGCGAGAGACCGAGTGATTACGACGGCCTGTTCATGGACGTACATGCATGACGCGGGTAGCTCGGAACCTGGCTTTGCAACCCTTGGGTTCCACTTTGGCCCCGAAGATGGTACGCTGGCGTACTGGGCATTCCAAAGGATTGCACGTCGAAGTGAACGATCGCTTTGACAGGGTACTCGCTAGAGATGAATCCGTACAGGCTGATTAGGTGGTGTGCGGTGCCCGTGGCACTATCGTTCGAAACGAGGTCCAACGTTGAAATAATGAAGCTCTCGACACTGCCATTCAGCGACGAACTTGTAGTGCGGAGGTCCACATTTCTGTCATTGCTTATGACGAACCCCTTGGGAAACTGACTGCCGCAGGAAAGCCATGAGGGACTTGACCGAGTAGTCGTACTTGTGCTTACTTCAAGTGGCAGCCGGGAAAGGTGGCCAGTCAGCTTGTGCAGCGAGATTCCCTGGTTCGACTGTACTCGCACCTTGAGAAATTTCACCGCAGCATCACTCCGGCCACTCCTCCGCGTAGACATGGCGGCAGGACTGTGCACCGATCGTACATCGATGCACCCACTACAATCTTGAATCCACTCAGTCAGCGCAGGAGTACGCATACTTGGTTTGAGATCCCAAGTACCAAGAAACTAGAAGCAAGTTTTATCTCATGCTGGCGGCTCAGTGAGCGAGGTCCGTGACTGCGCGCTCGGACCGCTCTCTCTGCCCCCCTTTGTCGCTGCTCGGCTTCCAGGTCATTCCGCACCAGGTCCTGATGGTCGCTGAGCGACGGGTTGTGTAGGACGTTCCCGGTTGCGGCGGCGAGATTGCCGGAAGGAACGAAGGCTTGTGGCAGTGAGATGAGGCTGACGCTCCACTGTTTCACGTCACTTCGCGTCCTCTTCTTTCTTTAGCTGCGGCCAGGGGGGGAGGGGGGGGGGGCGTTGCAGTGTCAGAAGAACGACACATGCCCACTCGGGGGATTGGCCAGGAACGGGGCGCTAGCCCAGTCAACTACGCTCAGAATTGAGAGAACTATATATATAAAAACGTAGGTGTTTAGGGAAAAACTGATCAAATAAACAGAAATAAAAAGGAAATGAAGAGCCAGGAAATGAGATATCGCGAGAGAAAGTATTAAAGGAGTTATAAACTAGAAACTGATTAAAATGTCTAAGCAAGCAAGTATCTCTGCGGCAGAAACAACTAAGCCCCGAAAGATAGAATTACACGAACAGGCAGTGGATGGGCCAACCGAATAAATGGGCCTTCTAAGTATCTCTTTCGCATAGAGCCGAACCCTTGGCAGAAGATGGGAAAAATGCTCGATTGTTTCCCATTTGCTACAAAATGCACCGAGCGGTGAAGAGGCCAGATCACAGCTGTACTATGGCGGTCGCACTTAGGGGGAACACAGGAGCGCGTGGCGCGAGCTACTACTAGAGTATCCGAACGGCGCCTGGCGGAAACAGCGCAAAACGCGTCATCAGGCGTCAGCGCGTCGTCTGCTACTTCCGAGCTGCACAAAGAAGTTGAAGTTGTGCAGTGAAGCCCACCAGCCCAGGAGCATTACGATGAAGCTAGCTTTTCGATTTTAAGGAAGTTGATTTCACGGCCTAGCACAGCTTATATAGGGAAACAACCCCTACGATGTCGTAAACAACCCCGGCGATGTGTGAGTGTGCTGTTCTGGCAAAACACGCAGGCAGCTTCCTTGTCTGGGCGGCAGCGAAAATATTACAAGTTGTGAGATGATCCCAACCTGAATGCTTTCGGCTTTAATCCGCGAAATTTGTTGAGAGGGGCGGAAGGGCAGCTAAGAATAAATATTAGGTTTTTCGCATAGCTTCAAGTATAAATATTTTTACACTGTTTATATGCTCCTGGAGTCAGCATCGCTCTACACTAACACCACAGACCTATTGCCGCACGCGATACCCCGCAAGTGATCTGGTGCCAACATCCGGCCCACGTGCAGCGCGCCTCCTTCACTTCACTTCACTTCACTTTATTACCTTAAAGACCCCACAAGGGGGTGTTACATAAGGGGTGGGTTGTACAGAGATGTAACAAATGCCACAATTTTTAACAAGACAGGTACATGGATACACTTTGAACAAAATGGGATGGACAGGTGATAGAAACGATGTCGCGGGGAAGAAGACAACAAATGTCGGGTGCAATATCAAATCATGAGTTAGGATACAGCAGTCTGCGCTAGCAGCAAATCGTGGGTCTGGTCGTCGTTCTCATGCGGGAGTTACAGCAATTATTAGGACAAATCATAATGCGTTTGAGCCAACGACGATTTCTTTAGGGATGATTTTTTTGCTTCCAAATGGGCCTTCGAGAAACTGCGCTGTAGTAAGCCGATGCAACTCTAAACCACTTTGGTTAAAGTTATTGCTAGCCTGTGCGGCTGCGGCTTGTCTCGCAGCTCAGTGACGGCCCGTGCTAGCGATCTTCACGGCTGCAGAATGACGATGCGCATCGTAGGAAAAGACTGCGATTCGTTCTTGCTTCCCTGCACCAACAGTTTTTTGCCTGCGCGCAGAAGAAATGCCTGATCTTTTTTTCATCGCCGCAATATTTATTTTTGCCGTTCACAGCGGCCACTGGCAAAGTCGACTGCTTTTTGAGCACCGGCAGCTCGCAAGTAGCAGACGACGCGCTGCCGCCTGGTGACGCAATGCGCGCGTTGACATCTGGGGCGGTATTCTCGTGTTTTGTCCTTTTTGTGCCCCTTTCAAAAGTGTCCCTTTTGAGCGAGCCCTGATTGGCTAAAAGCAAACAACCGGATGCGACGTAACGCAAGCGCGGCGTACCCACTGCGTTTGAACGCGGCTTCTTCGAACAGGCGATTTGAATTTCAAACACACGGTTTTTGGAAGCAGTCATGAATGCGTCGATTATCGCCTTGTTGGTGGCTCGCCGGCGGAACAAGCGGTCGAGAAGCAATGCAGACGCGTTCGATATGCCCCGAGAAGCATTCCGCCGGCATTTCCGACTCTCGAAGGGGACCGTGCAGTGGCTGTGCTACGAGCTCCGGGACGAACTTGGTCGGCGGACGCACGGGCTCAGCGTCGAAGAGCAAGTGTTACGCGCTCGTCGTTTCTTCGGTACCGGTGGCTATCAGTCAGCGGTCGGTAACGAAGAAACGATATCGCTGTCACAGTCCACCGTGGGCCTGTGCATCTACACCACCGCCATCACACAGTGAAATAAACGATCGTCTGCCATCTAACGGTCAGCAGGCGCAGTGGAATAAACGATCGTCTGCGAGCTTGATAACTGTTGACCAGACGACCAAAATTACACAAGCACTCGGCATGACATTTATAACCTTTTATTTGTTCTTTACTCATACAAGTAGCAGCTTAACGTTCGTAGACTTCACGCGCAAGAGGCACGTCGTTAAGAAACGAAAATCCCCCCCCCCCTCCCCTACACATTTTTCACTCGTAGAGCACCACGAAAATGTCAACGACGTAAGGCACCATAGCAGGTTCTTGGAAAAGCCCGCGTCAGCATGCCGAAAGTGCGTTGATGCCAAAATACGTAACGGGAGGGTTATCTTGATGCACGGGCATTGTCGCCGACCTCAAAACGGAGTCCAACCGCGAAAAACTCAGTAGCCGCAGCATTGTTTACACCTCACTGTCACAAGGAAACAGCTGAGTGCAGCTGCCATCTTTGGACGTTCCTCCCCTTGCGGTCAAAACTTTCAATGTCGTAACAAAACAAAAATTTCTTCGCGTTTAGGTGTTAAAAATACGTTTAAATAAGCACATAAAAATAGTCTGATACGGTTTTAGTTTTTTAAAATGCGTTTGCAAAAAAAGTTATGGTATTTGAATCAAAGGCACACTACTTAACCGGGAGTACGTCAGGATGAAAGGGACGCAAAAGGAACGTTTTCAAAAGGGACAGTTACGAGAATACCGACCCTGTACTCTCCTTGTCCCCGCAACGCGCATGCGCGCTGCTTCCGCGAGGCGCCATTAGAATGCTCTAGTGGTAGCTCGCGCCACGCGCGCCTAAGTGTGACCGCCACAGTACAAGTGATAATCTAACTTTGGTACGCCACAGCGAAAGCTAGTAAGTGAAAGCTCGTGACTAAATAATCCGGAACTTTCATGAGTGCCGGAAGTGCCCGAGCCCTAAACCCGTCGATCAATGAACCGCGCACCAACTCAGGTGGATTGGCCAACACAGGCTGAGAGCTCATGCTGAAACATCGGAAAGAAAGAGAACCGTACGGGAATCAAAGCGAGGAAATATTCTTAAGAAAGAAACGTAAAGTTTTTGCGAAAAAAAAAAAAAAACTGACTCGCCATTTGAGCCCTGCAAAATTTGATGTCCAGCGATAGTGTTAAACCAGTACACTTGGTAATGGAAGTATGCAATGTCACTATCTCCGGATACTCGTAGTACTCTAACGCGCACATCTCAGTTTTGTGTGCACATTCATACGGTTGCATATTCTGCGCCGCCGGTGCGCATCTTTCGTTACGTCGCGGCAGCAGCTATCGCCGCTCCGTTCCCTCGTCCCCCCTTCCTCTCTTACGTTCGAACTAGATATTAGCGAGCCTGGCTTTGACAATTAATCTACGTTCTGCTCTCTTGCTGACCGGTGTGGGCGCTGTTCGACGCGCCTTTGGGCGGCCCGTTGGATGCTACACATACCATGTATTACGTCATAGTACAGCAGCGCCACCACAAGGCCGACACAAGCGCCGCCACGGTCACCGCACCTTCCACGCGTCTGTCCTAACCGCTCTGCAATCAATCTGCACAGATACCCCGTTGCGACGGGGTAGGGCAACATGGGTCAATATTTGTTGTGTGAGACGCCGACGGAGACCGTGAGGATACACATGTGGTGTAGGGGCATCTGCGAGACGCCAAAGCTCATGCGATTGAGAATACCGTCGATGACGGCGTGGAGCTCAGCCTCTAAAGGCGTGATGTGGGCAAGATTGAGAATAGCAATGCCGCTGAGATCTATGTTCTCCGAACAGGGCCAGGACAGACCGACGGTATGGTCCCTGACCATGGCATCCGTATAGATACCAATGTCCCCGTTTAGGCGAAACAGGTTTACATTTTGTAAGCGCTCTTTAGGCAGCGTCGAATGACCGCGAGGGACTGATTTCGGAGGCACAGTGCAGGCAACGTCCGGGAGAGCCAATGGAGCCATTGGGCTTAGTATATTGTGCGCCTGGATGGGCCGTTGGTTGTCCCAATAAGAGAGTTCCACCCCTGAAAGCTAAGAGTCCGCTTGAGGTCAGCTTGCGCTCGAGTTTCTTTCATTATCAAATCGATGTGGGAAAGGGGAGCAGCTTGTTCCGGTGCCGTAATTCTGACATGCCGTACTTGTTAGTGAGGCGTTTAACAAGGTCTATCATCGGTTTACGTTGGCTTTTTAATTTCGTGAGCCAGATCGTTGGGCTCTTGGGATTGTCCAGCGGAAGTCCAAGCAGCCTTATGTGGCCGCAAATGGCAAAAATAGGGCTATTTGCGATGTGGAGGGCGGCTTTTTCTGTAGAAGGCGATGACTTGGTGCCGTGGACAAGAAGAAGTTCGGTTTTTTCAGCCGCTATCTCAAGCCCGAGTTGAGGCAGACGGTTCTCAGGAGCCACCTGAAGTTCAGTATAGTCATATACAGTCCGTGTTGTTAAGGTCAGGGCCTCCTGTCCATTTAGTAATATTATCCGCGTAGAATGCAAAACGGGCTGTTGTGTCTTTCGCGGATTGACGAGCCATACGGGTCATCGCCTGATTAAAGAGGACTGGTCCGAGGATAGACCCTGAAGGCACCCCTCTGTCCAGAAAATAGGTACGGGGCGAGTCAGGGTAAAATCGTCCATGTTTCGAATTTGTTTCCAGGTAATGCCATCATAAAAGTGTGTCGTTGATTTGTTATGCTATATTGTTATATTTGTTATGCTACGAAAGTGTGTCATTCATTAAGAGAGAGAGAGAGAAACAACATCTTTATTGCCTGCGAGATGTTACCTACTGTCGCCGGCCTCCTGGGGGGGGGAGGCAGCGTGTTCGGCCGCTGGCGTTCAAGGGCCGCCAGCGCAAGCTGAACGGCCTCCCGCTGTAGGTTGCAGTCTGTGCTGGCCACCGCACTGGCAAGGCGTGGTGGCAGCGTGTCCATGAGTGGGTCTGTCTCTTGGCACTCCCATAACACGTGCACCATGGTGGCTCGATCCCTGCCGCACACCGCACACACATCACTTTGGTATACCTCCGGGCATACATGCTTTGCGAGTACTGGCGTCCATATTGCGCGTGCCTGCAGCTGTCGTAGCAGTACTGCCTCCCGTCGGGTGAGATTCCGGTGTGGTGGCGGATAAGTCCTTCTGTTTTCTCGATACCAGGTCAGCACCCCTTTATATGTGCCAACCGGTATCATCCCGTCATTGTCGTCTTCCGTAGGTCGAGGGCTCAGGGCAGTGCCGTGGCCGGTGAGCACATGCGCTGCTCGGTCTGCTTCCTCGTTACGGTTCGCACCCGTGCTCACCGGGCCCATATGCGCTGGGAACCACCTGATGGACACTGGCACTAGTCGTTGTGGTAGGGCCCCGCACACCCTAGACGCGAACGAGGACACTTTGTTTGTAGCGAAGTTCATAACCGCACTACGCGAGTCGCTTAACACTGTTGTGCACTTTGGGTTAGTTAGGGCTAGTGTGATGGCCAGCTCTTCTGCTTGGTTGGAGTCCCGAGCCCGTACGCTGCCCGCCGTGTACAGCTCCCCTGAGGTTGCCGCGACCACGGCCACAGCGTACGTGCCCGGGCGGTCTGGGTATGCCGCCGCGTCGACATAGTATGCACCAGTGTCCGCGGCATATGTAGCGGTGAGGGCCTTTGCTCTGGCCAGGCGACGTTCTTGGTTCATCTCTGGGTCCATATGTTTGGGAATTGGCGGAACCTGCAGAAAGCGAAGCAGCGCGCGCGGCAGCGGCGATCGGTCCTTGTCCCCCTGCAGCCTCGTTTGAGAACCTATTCTTTGTAAAATCGATCTGCCTGTCTTTGTCTGTGCTAGTCTTGTGAGTTGTGCTGTATGTTGTGCCTCTGCTATTTCGCTTAATGTGTTGTGTATTCCTAGCTCTAAGAGGCGCTCTGTATTAGTGTGTGTATAAAGGCCTAGTGCCGTCTTATATGCTTTGCGTATCAGCGCATCAACCTTTCGGCTCTCCGCTGTTGTCCAGTCGTGGAAAGCCGCGACGTAGGCCACGTGGCTGATCGCAAACGACTGCACCAGCTTCAGGAGGTTGCCTTCCTTCATCCCTGCATGCCTCGTTGCCACTTTCTTGATAAGCCTTACGGCTGTTAATATTTTCGTTTCCAGCTTTGTGATGGTAAGGCCATTGTGCCCAAGCGCATCGACGTGTAGACCAAGGATACGCAGCGTCTTCGTTCGCGGGATGGTCATCCCGTCGCGCGTCCGGAGGTTGATATTGGGTTCAGTCTTGTTTCCTCGGCTTTTTCGTTTTGGTGGTATGATCAGGAGCTCTGACTTTGTCGGGGAACACGTGAGGCCTGTGCCTTGCAGTTGGTCTTCGACGTCATCGATGGCGCGCTGCAGCGACGCCTCGATCTCGCCGTCACTGCCGCCGGACACCCACAGCGTGATGTCGTCTGCGTAGATGGTGTGTCCGACATTCGGGATGTTCTGTAGTCGTTTGGCCACCCCGATCATCACTATGTTAAACAGTGTCGGCGAGATCACGGCGCCCTGTGGTGTACCAGTGCTCCCCAGTCTTTTCTTGGGCAGTTCAATGTCTCCGGCTACGATTGTTGCGGTGCGGTCTGTCAGGAAGTCGCGGATGTATGAGAAAGAGCGTTCTCCCATGTTGAGGCGCGAAACTTGTTGGAGGATGGCTGAGTGACGGATCTTATCAAACGCGCTTTGCAGGTCCAGGCCCAACACTGCTCGGTTGTCCATAGAGCTGATTGGTTGGTCCAGGACTTCGTGTTTGATGAGCAGCATGGCATCCTGTGTGCTGAGCCTGGCCCGGAAACCCAGCATTGTGTCTGGGTAGAGGCCTTCTTCTTCTAGGTATGCTTGCCAGCGGTTGAGGAGGACGTGTTCGAGAACTTTTCCTACGCAGGATGTCAAAGAGATAGGCCGTAGGTTCTCAATGCTTGGTGTCTTACCCGGTTTAGGGATGAGCACCGTCCTTGCCTCCTTCCAGCTGGTGGGGAGTTTGCCTACGCGCCAGCACCTGTTGAAGTATTCTGTTAGCGTCGTTACCGCTGCGTCGCTGAGGTTGCGCAGCGCCTTATTTGACACCCCATCTGGCCCCGGTGCCGACTTGCAGTTGATGGTTTGAAGGACTGCTCGGACCTCCCACTCCTCGATGTCAGCGTCGAGCCGGGCATTGGCTGCGCCCACGTAACTTGGGAGGGGGGTTGGTGGGGTGGGTGGGAGATATTTACCGTCGATCCGCCGGCGAACTTCGGCTTCGCCGAGCTCTTGCTTTGCCTTGTGTAGGGTGCGTGCTAGGATGTGATGTTGCGTCCCTTTTGTCTTGTTTTCATCCAGCAGGTGACGTAGCAGACGCCAGGTCTGGCTTTTGTGGATTTGGCCATCCGCTTCCTGACAGACCGCCTGCCATTGTTGACGGCAAAGCACCGCGCTATGTTTCTCAATTTCGCGGTTCAGCATGGCGATGCGCTTTCGGAGCTTACGGTTGTGGCGTTGTCGCCTCCATCTGCTCTTTAGCGAGTTTCGTGCCTCCAGCAGGTGCGCCAGCCGGCTATCGATTTGTGGGGTCCCTCCGTCCGCTTCCACTTCTGTCGTGGCCGCTTGTGCCGTTGCATTGAGGGTGCGCATCCATTCGTCGATGTCGTCAATGCGCTTGGGCAGAGCATCGAGCTTCTGCCTGTACTTGGTCCAATCTGTCATCGTTTGCTTGCGGGGAGTCGGCGCTGTGCTGCGCAGTGGCACCGTAATCTCGAGGACGCAGTGGTCACTGCCCAGTGTCTCGCCCGTGTTCCGCCAGCGAGCCCCGGCGGCGTTGCAAAATGCCAAATCTGGATTGGTGTCGCGTTGCGTGGATGTGCCGTGTCTTGTATGTGTCGATGGGTCGTTCAGCAGTTGATATTCTGTGTCTAGGGCCTCTTCGTAAAGGCTGTGACCCTTGGCTGTGGATTTCGGGTATCCCCACGCCGTGTGCGGTGCGTTGAAGTCTCCGCACACGAGCGCAGTGTTGTCCTTTGCCAATTGCTTCACCTTGTGCATTAGGGTTCGGAAACGTTGCTGGAAGTGTTTCGGGTTGCTATATGTGTTGACGATGAAGACGCTCTCCTTTTGCTTGCGGCCCGTGACGACTTCGATAGCCAGATGTTCGATGGCGCTGTTGTGGAGCAAGTCATGTTCGATGTATGTAAGTCCTTTCTTCACCAGGGTGCTAACCCCCTGCCCTGCGCCTTTCCCAATTGTTCTTGCGCTGGGCGGGCTGGCGTAGGAGCGGTACCCCGGCAGGCCCAGGGGAGCCTCGCTGTGCGTTTCTTGCAGGAGAATTACGTCTGGCCGCCGGCTGGCTTGCCTGATGTACTGCTGCAATAGTGCCTTCTTTCCGCGCAGGCCATTCGCATTCCATTGCCACACAACGAGCTCCCGCGTTAGCGTTGTTCGGGCCATGAGGGGCGGCATTCACTGGGGTGATATTGGGGTCCCTCGCTGGGTCGTTGCATGACGTGTTGTATCTGTGCTAATATCCGTTCTATGTTGGTCATGCGGACGGTGATGTCCGCTGTCGCCGCCTCCAGTGCTGCCAGTCTTCTATTGGTTGATTCTTGGCCTTTTTGGGCTTGTTCTTCAAATCTGTCCATGCGCTCTTCCAATTTTGGGTGGCGTCTTTCGATCGAACTTGTTACTGTAGCTCGCCTCTTTGCCTTGGGTTCGGGTTCTTCGGCTGTGTTTGCATCCTGCGTTGCCTCCTCGGGTAGTTCTACAGCTTGTGGTCCTGTGGCGTGTGTATGTGTCGGTTCTTGTGTCTGCATTTGTTCTAGGTCTTGCTCTTGGGCTTGCGCTTGTTTGTGCGCTTGCCCTCGCGCTGGCAGTGGCGTCCGCGCTGGGTCCTGGTGTTGGTCAGCAAGGAGCATGTCTAGCTTCCTGCTGACCTCCTGCAGGCGCCGGTCTTGCTCTGCGAGTTGCGCTTTTAGGCGCGCGTTTTCATTGCGGAGTGTGATTATCTCTGGGGTTGGCTGCATTGGGTTGCCCTTGGGTTGCTGCGAGTTGGCTCCTCGCGTCGGATGCGATCCAGCCACGTCGGCCCACGCCGCGCCCCCTCCCGGGGCAGGCTTGTTTTGATCTCCGCTGCGATGCGCCGCGCCGCCACCCGCCGAGGTGCCGCCAGCTGCCGCCCTGTTGACGTCAGCGTTCTTGTGCGTCATCCGTTTCACGCCGTTTTCGCACGGCTGCAGCGGCGGAAAGTCAGCTAGGCCCAATGGCGGCTGCTGCGCTTCCGTCCGCCTGCGCTCCCACCGGCGCTGTGTGACCACGTGTGGGATTTTGTAGCGGTTTTTACATCCCGCTACACCGGTGGGATGCGCCCCATTGCACAGCTTGCAGCGGGGTTTGCACTCTTGTTCATGTGTGGGGCCCGGGTTGGGCGCTCCACACGCAAAGCATATCTTGGTGTCTGGAGAGGGGCACACATCTGTGCGGTGACCTAACTTGGAAAAATTTATATCTTTCACCTCTTGCCGTGCGCAGAAAATAGTTCCGCTTATCTTTCTTCCACAAATTATATCACTGTGATTCGCCGTACCGCCATACATCATTCACCCTGCTTTGTACATTTCCGCACGCGTTGACCATGATCATAAAATAGAACCTATATTTTCTCGCACAAAAAAACACCAGTACTCACCCCTTGTCTTATCGATAACCGTGTGGAATGCTCTGCCTGCCAGCATTGTAACGCCTACACAGCAATCACCTTTTTTTTCTCTTACCCTCCCTCCCCATTCCTTTCCCCCATCGTGACTAGTGGTCATCCTTTTCTATTAAAGGTTGTCTCTCTCTCTCTCTTTCCAGTCTGCATTATTTGCGTTCCGTGAATGTTACCGACAATCTTAGCCATTGCCATTTTTTTTTGCTGCTGTATAACGTGTCATGCAGCTTTTTTAATATGCTGACTTGTGAAAACCTTGTTGTGTTCTTTCTTGCTCATTTTGGTTGACCGACTGTGTATCCTGCGCATGTTTTTTTGCCTTCTTCTTTTCTTGTTAAAAAATTGCTGTTGTCACTGATTACTGTATAAACCCCCTTATGTAATGCCCTAGAGGCCCCTAAGGTATATCAATAAATAAATAAATAAATAAATAAATAAATAGCCAAGTACAGAACGGAGTTTTCCCTGCATTATGGCTGCTCGGAGATCTTCTACATTTTTACAGCGCATCAAACAAATTCAATTGCTATTTATATTGCTCCAAAAAACTCGCACAATGCCCACCGTTTGCGGCTACACGACCTACACGAGCCCCTGCATGACATGCAAATCGCACCTTAAAGGGACGCTGAAGTGAATTTGTCAAGCTCCCGTTTTTGCTTGCACTGCGTAGACTGGCTAAAATTTGCACACTTTTCATCGTTTTTACGATTGACAAATCGGTAATTATTTTACAAAGCGCGAAAGAAGAAAAACTACCATGCGCGGTTTGCGGCGGCCGCATCAACTAAAGCTGTGACGTTAGGAGGAGCGGGCACCGTGATTGGACGATGCCCAAGGTGAGCAACCAAACAAGTTTCGGTTTCGGTTTCGGTTCTGTAAAACACAACCGTTGGCGTTGTTGGATGGGCATTCTCAATAACTCAGTAATCATCGTACCGCGCTTCTGCCATGTTGTCAGCTGTAAAAATGCATGAAGATAAGCCTCCTAGGACGGCTTGGAATCGTAGCATTCACTAGCTGAAACCTACGCAGTGCATGAACGCCCTCCGCGTACCCGCAGACGCCCAAATGTCATGCGCTTTTCCCCCATATTTGGAGCTTGCCTCCCTCATGCCTGTATCGTAAAAATTGTGTTCGCACCAGGCCAAGGGTCTGTTCATTCTGGCCTGTGCCCACGGCCTGCAAGCAGTCGGTGCTTATGGCAACAGCACGCCAACGAGAACTCGCTAGCGCGCCAGTGCCAGCCGGCGCGCGTTTTGTGAACTAGTTCGTGGAGCCATGAACGTTGCGGCCCAAAAAAAGGTGAACTCAATATAGAAAACATCGGCGGAAAACGAAAAAGTTTACTTACAGAAAAAAAAAAGCACGTACCCGCGGGCATTCGAACTCCTGACTTGCAAAATACTTATGGTGGCATATCTAGCGCCCCAAACAACTCGGCCACGGAGCGGTCTCCGCTGGCCTTGGTAATATAGGGTATATATTGTACAACCAGTTTACACTTTTATTTAGTTTTGGCATTTCAAGCAGCTTAGGTGACTATTTGTTGTATTGCGCTCGTGCAGTAAGCGTCGCCCGAGTTTTCACAATAGCTCACGTCTAGCAATTGCATTTCGTAGACGGAAAAGCGTTCGCAGATGCGTAGTCGTGCTGCTGACCGCTGTGCTTGTTCGACCAGCGCAAAAAAGTGCTTCCCGCACCCTAGTTTTACGCTGTACGCTAAAAATATCAGTTGATTTTATTTCCTTAGTACCTATATTGACTTCGCTGACTCTTCTTCCGCCTTCAAGAGGCCTTATATTTTCCTACAGGCGTACCAGTCAGCGAAGCGTCGCATGTGCGCTTGTGCAGCGCTTGTGTGAAGCGACCTTGACTTGGAGCTAGATACAGTGTACAAACTAACCAAGTAAAGAAAGGCAGATTCTACCATTCACAAACGTGTCCTGGCTTCGTTTCAACTGAGCGAACGAATTGCGACGACCCGTCGGCGGCCGGCGGACGAAACGCTGGCCCGACTGACTGTCTGAAGGCAGGGGAGCCGTGCAGTAGCGCAGCCAATTGCGAGCTCGGCTCCTCTCGACGTCACACGAAAACGCCGCAGAAAATGGGCGAGCGTAAAGAGAGGAGGACAGCATTTTCGAATTAATTTTTCTACTAAATAAAATCGCGTAAACGCGCCCAGGGTGGTCGAAACATGGTCTGGGTACTCCGGGCTACAATTTGCGCAAGTAATCCCGCAATGTTTACATATAACTTCAGTGTCCCTTTAACTCAAACGGCCCCACCCGCACAACCGGATATGCGGCCGTACTGGTCCGTGCAGACCTCGGTCGCCGACAAGTTACTACGCCGGGCCTCACGCCTGGTCAGCATGAAGTCGTGGTCTGTCGTGCTCGACTACCTGGTGTAAAAGTCATAGTGGTTGACTCGGCCTACTGCAGGCCCATTACGGGCTATCTCCGTAATGTTAGTTTTAATTGGATAAGGCAACTGGCGTTTCAACGACTCTGCACAAATGTGTTTATTGGAGGCGGCTTTAAAGGAGCCATGAAGAGAAAACACAAGTTTGGTTCATTCAAAAGATTGTGTCGTTAGAATCATACTGACACCACTTTTAACGTAAACTTCGCTCAAATAAGCTACATAATTAGGAAAAACGGCAATGGTCATGCGACCCACCAGCTCATTTCCCGCAACAGAACCTGTGATGTCACATGGGCTAAGCTCTGCGATTGGCGGAGGCTGGCAGAAGCAGACGCAAATTAGGTAGAGCTTACAAACTAGACGAACGAGCGATTTGCGCTTAAATTTAGGGCACATTCTTTACAAAGCAATAATAATGATGGGACAAACAGTGGAAGTTACGAAAGCCCATGTAAACATAGAAGTACTGATGCGTTCTGCCGTTCGTACTGCGCACAGCATGCTTTGGTTTAGCTGCACAGCACTACGGGGCTTGGGATTGTCTCAGACGACACTGGCCGATTGACGCAAGCAACGGTGTCTTACGTGACCCCATTTGTCGAGCGAGTACTGTTTCAGGGAACGAATATTTTCTCCCAGAACAAAAACAAGCCACGTTTAAATGCGGGCAAAAACAAACCAAACGCTTGCCACGGTATGGTGGCGCCATCTAGGTTACGGAACGTAAAGAAACGCGGGAACAAACCAACACCGCTGTACAGGGTGGAGACAACCTTTGAACGGTCCCGTGCCGCCGCAATTGGGCCAACGGGCTCAACGCGTTATTATTTTCGTTTCCCACGAGACCTAGCAACGCGAAACAGACAATATGATTCAAACTTCTTCAGTAAACCGCGTTGCGGCGATAATTTTAGCGCGGTTTGACACAATGACTTGTTTCGGCGGCGAGCGAGCAACCGAACATGGCGGCGCCAGCGTTACGTGTCTCTACCCTGTACGGCGGATGCGTGAATGAAGGTACTCTAGCCTGCAGAGCGGTCGGTTCTCGTGATGTCACTTGGGACCACGAAAACGCACGATTGAGCGGGAAAATCAAAATTTTAACCTAAATTGTTTAATTTCTCAGTGAATAAAGCACCGTTTGTATCCGGACAAGCGCTGGGGGCACTATAAAACACGAAATCTTTCGAATAAAACCAACTTGCATTTTCTCTTCATGGCTCCTTTAATGAAAAGAGACACACATGGGGATATTCCAATACAGGCAAGAGAGGAGTGGCTCTTGAACTTTACAATCCGCACCTGGTTAACGACCTCACCTGCGCAACAAGGGGAGAGGGGAGTTCATTCTACTTAACAAGACACCATCCCTGACCGTACTTGCACCACTGCAGGCCTCATCTGTGAATTGGACTACGTGCAGCACAACGTCCTAAGAGAAAAAAATTGGCCGCGTATCTGCTCCTTTCGTTGCAAATGTCGTCGAAAGACAATTGTCTTTGTAGACATTTGCCAAGGAAATTATCCCCTTCGCTTTCCCGCTCACCTCTCATGCTGTTCCTGTACCGTCGCGCTCATCCCAAGGTAAACACAGTAAAGGTTTGCGTAAGGCGATTTGAATTTACCGCGTTCCACTGCTACAGGCCAGGTTCCTCGATGCCCAGCGCTGCAGTACGGCGGAGACGCGCGTGAATGGAGGCGGCCGACTACAAGGTTTATAGAACCGCGTGGCCGTGCTCCACGTGCGTTCCAAGCAGAACGTGGAACCTAGCTAGTGGAACCTTTCGTTCCTGTTGCCGCGTGATTTTTCATATGCCGCCAGGCGGCGTCGGTTTTCCGCAGTAGATGTAGAGTATCATTTGCTATCAAAAAACCAAGCATCCATGAATTTTTTAATAAAGGAACACTGTAAATATCCCTTGTATACTTATTTGCTGTCATATATTTGCGTAATGTCTTGTTCATGTTGAGCAAAAGTGACAAGTATGAACATATAAACCGGGCTTAGACGTTCACATTTGGCTGTGAGTATATAAGACTGTTGCGCAGTATGCATTTTACTTTGGCCGGGTGGCTGAATCGAGTCGCAGGCATACAGACAGACCAAAATTTCTGGGTTTAAGTAGCCCAAGAAAGACTATCGTCTTTAAAAAAATTTTTGCGTCTCGGTTATCACACATGTCACATGTGCATAAATTTTGCCGTGGTTGAATGTGGATAAACCAAATTTGTCGAGCGAAAGTTCCGTTTTCGGGCTAGAGCGCGCAGTGAACGTCTACAGTCTCCACACAATTGAGAGCCACGAGCCAATACAGATGCTACTCTGCACAGTGCAAGCCACTGTGGGACAGCACGCACAGGGAACTTTGATGCAACCAGTGCTTTGTGTCATTTTACAGTGGCACGCGCCCTTGCACTTCCTAACTATAAATCCTAGCACTTTTGGTGCTATTTGGCCCCAGATGCCCTTGCGTCATTAACATGAACATAGTGCTACTTTTAGGGGCGAAGCTCCTTAAGTCATGAGTCTGTCCATCCCTTGTGTCTCGTGGTACGTGGCCGCCGCATACTTTCGGAGATGTCGCAAATTGGGCCGCATTGCACGCGCAAGAACCGGCTGCAACCGGCAGCGCAAACTCGGCACCGGGAGCGCGAGCTTGTCTGTGTTCGCCAACGGAGGTGCGAGCGCACGTGCTCTGCGAGGGGGAGATCACGAAAGAGATCACGCCACGAACGCACGCAGTCGGTCTCGGAGATCGAACGAGACGCAAGGACCTTTGCTCGTTTCCTCTCGTCTTGTTCGGGCACAAGTTCGCCCTAAATAAAAGTTCTTTTTTTACCGTTGTGTCCCATCCTACGTGACAAATTGTGGTGGAGGTGTGGGGTAGTCCTCGATGGGGCGGGGTCTTTCACCTGGTCTGGGCCTGGGAGCATTGACTCCGAAAATAAAAGTTGATTTGTACAATGTACGCACACAGTCTTACGTCTTTGTTAATGATGTAATGGGTGATAGGTTGTGATAGGTTGTCAAAATTAATCCGGAGCCCTCCACTACGGCGCGCCTCATCGCCTGCGTTGCGTCGGCGCTTTAAACCCCCACAATCAATCGATTTCTCCCCTGAAACGCTCATAGCGCTGGCTTGGCCGTGGCTGAGCCTTTCCCTTACTCTGCACTCAATCCCCCTCCCCGCACGCATCGCCCTAGAACAAAAGAGCGATTAGAAGCTTCCACTGTGGAATCCGGCGGCGCTGCGACTTGGCTCGGTCGGCGGACGAAGCGTGCCCGTTGGCGCTTTCGTCAGCGCCGCGAAATGGCCAGCGCGCGAAATCACCCTGAGCGCACGAGGCGCTTGCGGGAAGATTGTAGGTACACTACCAGGCGTTTACCGGGTTTGTACCTGGAGTAATAAGCTTCGCTTAAAACCCATCGCAGGAAAACGGCACGTCATTTTGAATTGGCTCCGATGCGTATTACGGCATATGCTGAGCGCTGCGTCGTAGGCGATTCACAAGATTGCACAGGCCGGCGTATGTACGGCTCGCAGTGGCTACAAGCCCCAAACTTCCGGTGCGAGGCACAACGCCAATTAAACTAGTTCATAATCCGCGCCGTGCCCCTAAACCTACGTAAAACCTACTTAACCACCCTACTGTGCGGAAGAATGCCTGGAATTGAGCCAATTGAATATTTTACAGGAGAAGAATAAACGTTTATTGATTCCTGTGCAGAGGAACCTGATCGGTGGATGATCTTCATTGTATTTTAGAGTGAGAAAAAAAATATTTGTTATGGGGAAAAATTCTGCAGAAATTCAGAGAATTATCTACTAATGCGTAGCATTCTGATGCAGCTTGCCTTGAGTGTGAAATTTTACAGTCAAATTTTTTTTCTATATTCTGCCCATCTACATTATCCCCAAAGTAATTGGAAGTGGAACATTCGCGAAATCAGCATTATAGTGGAAATTCCATGCATTATAGGTTTTGCCATTTTCCGTATTTGCTTAATATTTTTCTTATTGTTTCGTTTATCAAAATTTAGACCGACCAATTGTCTTCATGTACGATATCATAATGATTACAAATGGCTTGACGTGATGTCGGCATTTTTGTGGAAATGCAGGGCGGTACACGGTCCAGACTGTGGGGTACTCGGCAAAGAATGCTACGCATTTATAAGATTGCAGCCCTGCTGGGGCTCGAACCCAGGACGCAGGCATCAAAACCCTCAATTATACCCTTAGGCTACTAAGGCAGAAGAAAGAAGTTCTCTTAGCAGTGGCACTAAACAACACAGGGGATGTTCTTAGAGAACCAGTAGACAGTGCTGGGTGCGTACAGAAGGTTCCTGGATTGTACCCACAGGGAAACTGAATGCCGCCTTGCAGTGTCGCTCGCGTCAACATCATCAAGAGCACAGCGGAGCCGAAAACACCAGTTCTCCGCCCTCGAAGTGCGAGACCATCGCAACGCAGCGAAACCTTCGAATCGGTGTGCTGCGGTGAGGGACGTTTCACTCTGTGATTCCCAGACAACACGAAAGGCACGCGAGCCACTCTGGAGCGACCACGGCGAGCTGCATTGAGGCAGCGTAGTTCCCGACGAGAAGACAAGAGGAGAACGCAGCGGTGAATGCAAGCGAAGCGACTGGTCAACCAGGAGCTACGGGGACGAGAAGAAATGGAAGTGCTTCTATGAACCCAAGAACGCGGGTTAACGCTACAATCAATGAATACAGACGGAGAGACAGAAGGAGTTTCTTCTGCCCTCTCCGACACGTTACAAAAATTCCAAATGCGCGTTTATCCTACGGCATCGTGCTACTTTTGAAGGACGTTGTATAAGTGGACATGAATCTGGGGAACAGCAGACCAAAATAGGCTTAGCCACGTCAATCTAGCTAAGTGCAAAATATAGTCACAAGAACTGTTGACGCCTTTTCAGCTGGTCGCCCTATGTACACGGTTCAACCATTGTGGCGCCGCACGCTGACGAATTACACGAGCTTGGGTGGCTTGGACAGCGTCAGATAAATGTGACGCTGTCCGAGCCATTCAGGCTCGCTTTTGTTCGCTCGCGGATATACCAAGCCGATATATGTCCTCTTGTACGCGAGCGCGACAAGTATAAGTGCGCCCGTGTGTACGAGATCCCCAGGAACTGAAAATTATTCCGGAGCCCTCCACTACGGCGCGCGTCATCGGCTGTGTAGCGTCGGAGCGTTAACCCTCATAATCAATCAATCCGAGAAGAAACGGAAAGTAAGCGTCGGAAGCGAGGAGCAGCACTATACGCAGCAAAAACATGCTGCAACACTTAACTCAACCACAAATACAGTGACAAGTCATGGACTCGCATTAACGCATCGCAATAATTGCTTGGGTGCCACGAAAGTTGGCAATTATGTTCGTTGCCCAGGTCCGATCGCGAACTGGAACCCAACCGTTTGGCATTCGGTTAACTTCGCAGGCGGCGCAGCTGCGCGAACGTGAAGTTTCCGAAGATGGGGCTGAATTTAGAAGTTAAAAAACTAGTCTGGTATGACGATAAAAAGTGAAGGCTTTATGCAGATATAAGCATCACGTTAAAGAATATACGCGGTGCTAAGAAAAACTTCCAACTGCAGTCTGTATCTCTGTTGTGCTCCTCTGCATACAAATCACTTCAGCGACATCAGCCGAGACTATCTTCCCGCCGAAGAACCCGTGTAGTTGTCCGATGGGCTACGCACTCTTAACTTATGACGCGAACCCTCCAACTGCAAGCTCTAATTTTAAGGGTAGAAAAACTGCGCGCCAAAGATCAAGCCTGCTATACTGACGCCGCACGTTATCGCACTCACCCCGCACACGCGGCCGCAGCCATTTAAGACAATGACGCAACTCTCGCTACGGCTAGCCTCCTCACCACCTCCATCCCCACAGCCGAAGAAGCGGCCATTGCTCTAGCAAAAATACACGCCCCTCCCTGCTACGTAATCGTACTCACAGACTCGCAAGCGGCTTGTCGGCGCTTTGCATCAGGAAGCATATCCACTCTCGCAGCAACCATACCCTCAACGGCCTGGACTACCCCAGACTCGCATCCTATGGTTTTCTGCCCATACATCCCTCCCTGGCAATGAGGTGGCACATGCCACCGCCCGCGGCTTTCTCCGCCGGGCATTTCCAGAAGGGGAAGACGACGTACCACTCTGAGACCCTCCAGTGCTGCATCTCCTCCCGCAAACATACACGGACATCCTCCACCACTACAGGGCCTCCCGCCTTACCTTTCCGCCTCCTCAACACTCCCTTTCCACGGCGGACGCTCGCATCTGGCGCCGACTCCTAGCCCACACCTACTACCATCACCCTCAACTCCATAGAATGTCACAAAGTATCTACCCTATATCCCTAATACAACTCCCCACTTCGTACTGACTTGTCCCGATGATAATGATGATGATGATTGCTACTGGTATATTCTTTGTAGCAGGGTGATGACGTGTCATCTTACCAAAAACAAAGCAAATATACCGATGTTTTACAGTCTTTGTTCGCTGCTCTTAGGGCAGGCACAAAAAGTTATTACGCACAAAATGGTTCTTTTAGGGGCGAAGCTCCTTAAGGCGTGGGTCTGTCCATCCTCGACGTATATATGTAGCCACCTCTAGTTTAGTTCCTGGATTGTTTACTAGATGGCGTGGCTACCTCTAGTTTAGTTCTTGGATTGTTTACTAGATGGCGGTACTTGTATATGATGAAAAGATGCGCTTGGATTGTTTACTAGATGGCGTGGCTACCTCTAGTTTAGTTCTTGGATTGTTTACTAGATGGCGGGGAGCGTTGTAATAAAATCCGTTCGCTGTTGGCGCGCGCTCGGAGTCGCCCGATGGATAAGGCTGCAGATGTGCGAGCCCGCGAGGCAGAAGCGCTCCGTGAAGCTGCGCGACGCCGCCGCCAAGATCCTGCCGTACGAGAGCGGGAGGCCGAAGCGTGTCGTCTGGCTGCGCGACTACGCCGCGAAGATCTCAGCGTTCGAGAACGAGAGGCCCAAGCGTCACGGCAACGGCGCGAGGACCCTGCCGTACGCGAAGCGGCACGGCTGCGGCGCGAAGAGGATCTCCAAAACGTCAGAGAACGGGAAGCGGCGAGAAAGCGCGCGTATCGGCAGGCAGACCCCGATGCAGTGAGAGCTCGTGAGGCGTCTGCAAAACGCATCAGGCGAGCTCAGTCCCAAGGTGCCGACGCGCGGTTTAAGCGATACTTTCTAGACGTTACGTTCGGACACAGATGTAGTGGGCGAACTTTCACTGAAGAGTCACGGTTTTACCGATGATTTCCCCTCAGGAGCTTCGCCCACTCATCATCATTCACCCCGTGGATATGCTGTGAATTTTTTTTTCTGCTACAGGTGGCAGCTGTCCTAGGCAAAATTACCCTCTCTGCTTTTAATTTAACAGCATTCTGGTGGATGAAAACTTCCGCCAACTCCCCTTTCCCCCATCCCTCGAGCTTCGAGAGAGCTTGCTGCGCAGCAGACGGCTTGAATACCTGGAGTTTCTGATCTCTCGGGTAACGGCAGCTGCGAAGGCATGCGGCCTACCAAACTAGGATGGCCACCCGCAGCTCATTCTCTTTTCTCCCTCCTTCCCCATCCGCTGTATTTCAATAGACGTTTTAATCAATCAATCATCGATCAAAGACAAAGGGTACAGGGGGGAGCAAAAGAAATGCGAACAAGGGAGCGCACAACCTCCGACTCATGCTGCACCATCTGGCTGCAAAGTCAGTACACTGCGCGCATGCGCACTAATTGAAGAGCGTTAGAGAGTGTGGCATACATTTATGCGAAATGCCTGACCAAGAAGCGACGCCGGTCGTTTATTTTGAGGCGCCTTTTCACGCTGCGTCGCCACTGAGCAGGATAATCGTTGAAGTGCATCATGCTAGCTGCAATCAGCCTGCTGTGCGCTCGGCTCCCGAATGTAGTAGATAACATGATGCTCAGTGGCGACAGTGCGTAAAAAGACGCCTCAAAATAAATGACCGGCGTTACTTCTTTATCAAGCATTTCCCAGAACAGCAGGCCACACTCTCAAACGCTCTGAAACAACTACGCATGTGCCCAGTTTACTGATAGTGCCGCCAGACGGGGCGGCATGCGTCGGAGGCTGTGTGCTCCGTTGCTCGCATTTCTTTTATTCCACCCTGTAGAGGACGGGCACCTCCGCACCAGTCTTGTCTTTGACATGCTGTTTTTCTACTCTTAAAATTGTGTATTATCAAGCTCAACAACATGCTGTGCTGTGCAAGCTGTCACGCCGCGAAGACGCAAATCCTCCTTGTTTATTAACCAGATTACGCCTATAGCACCGAATGTCAGACTAGAACGCCGCTTCCCACTCTCGCGAGATATTTCAAGCACTCGGCCGTTCTCTCCCATCGAGACGACCCTAGAGCTCTTTTGTGTACAGGGGAGGGAGCCGGGCAGGTGCCACACATGGTCGCCAACCGATCAATTAGCCGCCGCTGCGCACGAGGCGACTACCTGTACGTTAAGCACAGCCCAAATGCACACCAATTGTGTGTCTATGCGAGGGCGATTAAGTGGCGCGCTTAATGAGCTTCCCGGAGGTGATCCGGGTACAAAGATACACAATTTGGCTCGTTCCCTGAAAAGGAACGGCGCGCCTTGCGCGTGCGCTGCTGCTGAGCAATGCCCAACGGCTGTCGAGCTTACGACTGCTATATGTGCTTTCCCTGTCACGAGGCCCCCGCAATTCCCGAAAGTCGGGCCAGCGTGCACGCACCACAAAGACACGGTCCCCCGCGTGCCGGGCCCCCTCTGTGGAGTCCCGGGCGTCCGCCTTAGACGTAACATATCATTGCTCTCAAGCTTCGCATGCCTGATCTTGGCCTCTCCCCGTTCCCAAGCGAGGCTGCGGTTACAGGCGAATGACCTCCAGAGTGGGCGAACAGATCTACCCATAGTTTTGTTTTAAAGCGAAAGCGTTCTTAGTTGGACCGATGGCGCCCTGTCAAAAAAAGTAATTCCTTTCCCTTAGTCCGGCTGCTTGACCGAAACGCTCTAATAAGATCCCCAGGCACACGGCGCGAGCGTGAAACCGGGATTCCATTGTGTGAAAACGGTTACTTGAAATTCGCGAAGAAGGAAGTGTTCTAGATAAGAATACACACGCATCGGTCATGAAGAAGGAGTACAACAGTACACCAGTATCTCATAAACCGCGTATAGGTATACATTCAGATTCTTCCCAGATGCGTTTACTTACTGCGCGGAAAATCGTAGCATGAGTTGGCTCTTCGCTTGCGATTTGTGTCTTTGAAGGTTTGCCGTTCGATTGTACGCAGTCGCAGCGAAGGTTGGACGCGCTTTTAGCTTTCGCGCTTATGTCAACTTTCTTTGAGAGGGCTGGTATTTTTTTGTTTTGTTTTTTGTTTTGCGACATTTACGACAAATTCTGCGTCTACGAGCATGCAATCCCGCTCATATGTCTCTCCGAATAGCGGTCTGAAAACGTGCTTTACTGTTGCCGCTATCGCTTTGACATGAGCGTCGGCCGTACGCGCAGCATCGAAGTGTTCAATGCCGAGTCGTTTATGAGGCGAAGTGGTTTCCTTGTTCAGAAGGCCTCTTGCTTCGCCAGTGATCAATGGATATTGCTTGGATGACGCGATCTAGCAGCTAGGTAGCCAATCAATGTAGTATGTTGACAGTTATTACATCTGTATAGCACGTAGCGTGCCTGATGCCTACCAAGACGTATGAATCAAGCACGCTATGCGTTATCAACAAATGGACCGAGAACATCTGAAGACATAACGGGGTTAGGCTCATTCTGAATTTCTCGCGGTTGGAGGCAGCCTTGATTTCGTTTCACCCGTAGGTTTCCAATCGGATAGGCATGGCATCTAGGCTGGAACGTATGTCTTGACATCCTGACGTGTTTGCGACTCGCGAGTCGAAACCAGAGGCAAACTGTTTATTGGGGCCAAGCGTCCAATGCGCGATGAGAGTTCGTGGCATGACGAAAGACAGAAGGGGGATCGTAAAGCGTGCGAAGCGCTAAGCGTGCCTGCGGCGCAGGCCACTTTACATCGCGGACTCGGGGCGGCCGTGGAGTGAACGCGAACGGAGTGGCTGGGTGCTGAAACGAGTGTGCCGTATGCGGGCACGTAACACATCCGTTGACACAGGAGGCTACAAATATTTGCGTTCGGTGAGCGTTGCGCGATGGTGTCCATTGCCGTCATGTCACATCCTCATGACAGGGCTGAGTAGAGCTCCTGGAACAACGATCGTTGGTAAGGAAGCAATTGCCGACTATTTCTTTAGCCAAGATGCCATCGCGCATCATGGAAACGCTGTCCTTTGTTCTGCCTTTCTCTTTCAGTTTACGGCAGTGCTTATTCAAATCTTGGAACTTCCTGGTCCCGTAATTGTAGGTGATGGCTGTCTAAAAGAGCTGGTTTCGTCTCGCCTCTCGAGTCTCGCAAAGCCGGAGCAATGAGTCAATTTCGAAATTGAACTGATCAGATGAACTGTGGAACTCTACTGCACCCATTTACACCATTTCAACGACAGACCACTGCAAACATTCCGCCGAGGAGTAAGAGTACAGTGACTTCCCACCCCCAACCCTAAGTGTTCAACTTAACTAATTGTCACCGGAATCCTTCAGTCTATAGTCTGGTGTTTATGATAGTCGGCTGCTGGAAGTGTATACGAATTCCTTAGTCGCCTCCTGACAGGGAAGGCCAGTGACAGAATCTTATCCCCTGAAAATGGCCACCGAGAGTCCAGTTTCCTCAGTGCTGACGACAGCTTCTTTCTTCGAAACGAGTACCGAGGGCACTAGCATAAGACGTCGCGTGTTGTCTTCGGCGTGTCGGACGTTTCGCACGCCTCACTTGCCGACATTCCTGTCCAGTAGAAGTAAGAATTTGATAATGCTACTCCCTACTAGAGACAGCAAATAAGTTGCGTCAGACCGTGAGAGGCTTCAGTGGAAG
Organism: Haemaphysalis longicornis; assembly: GCF_048455015.1. Lineage (NCBI taxonomy): Eukaryota > Metazoa > Arthropoda > Arachnida > Ixodida > Ixodidae > Haemaphysalis > Haemaphysalis longicornis. The sequence continues at coordinate 35,600,645 of NW_027526245.1, forward strand.
GTGGCGTCGCAAGTGCAGGCCAACAGCTCCAAAACGTGCACAGGTGAATTCTTCTGTAGACCATTGAGCGAGTATTGTTTCCAGGGCAAGTATGCGAAGGGCCCTAGCTGCGTCCGTCCTAGATAACGGAATGTATGCAGTCGTCGCTGTTGATGCGCCAAACTGGCGGGAGCGTCCCGCCTCACCCGCCTGCCCGATCATCACCTTGCGGGTATTCCAATGACCCGTGCCCGTGCGTCACTCGCAAGGGCAGTAGCTGTCCACGTATGCCATCCAACTATAGGCCTGCGATGAGGTCTCGATTTCCTTCCGCTGTGAAGCATGATGCAGCCCCGAGTGTGCCTGGATACTCCACGATTGAAGACGAAACGTGATCTTCCAATACCTTTCCTGCAGCAGCGAACTTTGATGCACTATCGGGACAAATTGAAATACCAACAACGGCGCGCGTGGTTTTTAGTACATAATCCGCATTCTATGCGAGGGGCTGCGCCTGCGCAGTAAGAAAAAGTTACCACAGGGCTTTCCCAACCTTATGCCTGCAGTGCATACACAGCAGGTCGCTAGGGAGCGCAGCGTGTACTGAAAACCACGCGCACCGCTGTTCGTATTTCAATTCGCCACGATATTACCTTCACGAGACATACACCGCCCGAACCCATATATACACCGGTTGCTCGATAAGATCGACAGGTTCTTTCGGTGCTGTTATTATACCACGAATGACACTGTCTAGAAAATTCAATATAGCCAATCTGATCTCCTCCGCGGATAAAGAACTTCCGGCCATCCGTAGCGCTCCTCACAATATCGAGCAAACTTCGTGCCGGAGATGGGCGATCTCCTCTGATTCAAAGCCTGCACTTCAGGCACTCCAGTCAACCCTGTGCCGTGGACCTCATGAACAGCTACTGGCGAAAATAATAATGGTGTGCGGGGTAGGAAGATATGGCAAAAGTGTGAGGTACAGCGTGCTATACGGAGGCCGCGCGAGACATGCTCGGCGGCGGCGACGCGCTGCGAGATAACGCCAGAATAGCACGCGTCGTCGTGCGTTCTCTGTGTATACTCCAGTGCTTCCTGAGTCGCAGAAGCTACGCGCCGTCCCCGAGAAGACTGCTGTTCGCACTGCTTTCGAATTTCACATTAGGGAGTATGCAATCGTCCGCCGTTTTTTTTCCGTGCTTCAGAAATTACGCTGCTGACCACCGGGAGCTGGTAAATCGGAGTGCCATCTCGCAGAAATCTGAGCAAAGTATGTACTGATTCGAACAGTTCGATCGCCCTTGTTCGATCGCCCTTCGAGCGAGCAGTGCATTCGAAATGCGTATTTTGGCCATTTTCTTCGTCACTGACGAAGTTCTTAATTTTTTCGTTACTTAAGAAAAGTTTATTGGTATTGCTGGTGATCCCAATCTTGAACTGTAAGCATGCCTCATTGCGTCATAATTCCCTGCTTACGCCCATGTCTCCGAAAACTGTCATGACTGGAAGCAGTCGCTGTTTGTTTTTGAGGAGCGCGTGACATGACCACAATGCGACGAGCGCAGTTGCGGCATTTAGGTACGCGCTGACCCAAAAGCAACGGCGTGCGGATGTGAAGCTGCCATTTTGCTTCTTGAATGGTAATACGCAATTTCACGGGTGTTAAATATTATGCCCGTTCAAACGAAGAAAAAAGCGCAGAGTCTCTGACGCAGGCATTTCCCTTTAGCGCATGCACTTGGCGCCATTGGGTGGCTGTTTATTACTCAATCAACACCGCCCTCCCTGCGACGGCATACATGTTTAACAATGCCTTGAATATCATTGTGTAGTTTTAAAGACGATAGTCTTTCTTGGGCTACTTCAACCCAGAAATTTTGGTCTGTATGAATGTCTGTCTGTCTGTCTGCCCGTCTGTCTGTTTGTAACGCGATTCAGCCACCCGGCCAAAGTAAAATGCGTTCTTCGCAATAGTCTTATGTACTCACAGCCAAGTGTGAGCGTCTAAGTCCGGTTTATATGTTCGTACTTGTCAATGTTGTTGAACAAGAACAAGACATTACGCAAATATAGGAGAGGAAATTAGTACACGAGACATATTTACAGCGTTCCTTTATTAAAAAAATTCCTGGATGCTCGGTTTTTTGATGGCAAATGATATTCTACATCTACTGCAGAAAACCGCCGCCTGCTGTTGCCCGCGCAGCTTCCTGGCGGCATATGAGAAATCACGCGGCAACAGCAAAGAAAGGTTCCACTAGCTAGGTTTCACGTTTTGCTTGGAACGCACGTGGAGTACGGCAACGCGGTTCTATAGACCTTGAATTCAGCCGCCTCAATTGACGCGCGTCTCCGCCGTACTGCAGCGCGCCGAGGAACCCCGCCTGTAGCAGTGGAACGCGGTAAATTCAAACCGCCTTGAGCAAACCTTTAGAGTGTTTACCTTGGGATGAGCGCGATGGAACAGGAACAGCATGAGAGGTGAGCGGGAAAGCGAAGGGGATAATTTCCTTGGCAAATGTCTACAAATACTATCGTCTTTTCATGACATTTGCAACGAAAGCAGCAGATGCGCGTCCATTTTTTTGTTGTTGCTGTTTGTGTACTTCTGTGCTGTACTCTTGCGTAGCACTTCGTTTCATTTATGTATTCTGATTGATTGTAGGGTTTAACGCGCCGACGCAACGCAGGCGATGAGGCGCGCCGTAGTGGAGGGCTCCGGATTAATTTTGACCACCTGGGGATCATTAACGTGCGCCGAAATCTCGTACACACGGGCGTTTTTGCTTTTCGCCTCCATCAGAAAAGCGGCCGTCGCGGCCGGGAATCGAATCCGCGACCTCGTAGTCAGCAGCGCAACGCCTTAGCCACTGAGCCACCGCGGCGGGTATTTATGTATTCTCGGGGCTGTTCAAGCTCTAAAAATGAGCGGGGTATCAAGTAGTGAAGGACGGTAGAGGTCTTATATTCTATTTAGAAATTACAGATGTGTAATTAGCCTCATTTTATGTAACCATGTGATTGTCATGTAAACCGCTTGCACAAATAGAGATGCGAAATTTGTTCCAGGTTTGAAATTTCTCCTTCCGTCCCTTTTGTTTTCTCACGCAAGGGATGGTGCCCGTGTGGTCACTCTGATAAACCGCCAGTGGCTTCGGGATGATGCTGGAGCGAAGTGGTATCGAAAATTCCTCCTGGTCGCCTTATCAGGCACGCATCAACTCGCGCGATACGTCATACATTCAGAGAGACACGTAGCACCGACGCGAGCGTTTGTATGCGTTTGCTTTTGTTGTGGGCTCTTTCACTGTCACGTTTCGGAGGAAAGTTGTTCCTGGTGGACTCTATACAAACCCCTATCTTGGGCATAGACAGGTTCGCTCTGAAGTGATCGGAGCTTGAATTGCTAGGGTTAATTTCTTGTGACGATGGTGACAGAAAAGCTGCTCCAGCCCCGCACGGGGCACCTTGAGCAATCTTGGTGACGGTACTGGCGATACCGCGGACCCCGAGCCCCCAAACATAAGCTGGATCCAACCGTGGCGATGTGTTTATAGGTGGAGGGTTAGAAACCACGAACGGTGGCCGTCGGAGCCTTGGTCAAGCTCCGGCCGATGGGCTCCCTGCCTGTCTACCAGGCAGGGAGCTCCGGGACCTCTTTGACTAACAGGGTAAGGTCAAAGGAGAAAGTACCCCAGTCTCCCTGCTTTTATAGTATGCCCTATGGTACTTACAAACCCCCCCCCAAACGTGATCGGTCCCTGAAAAGGGGCCGCACCGAAGTATCTTTTCCTTCATTGCCATCTATAACATTTCCTGAACCGGAGAATTTTTCTCGATTTCTTGTGATGGAATCGCTCAATCCAACCCAACCTCTTGTATCGCAGTCAGTCTTCTTGATCGCAAAATCTCTTGAAGCCATAATAGGAAAATCATATAAGTGCAAAAAACAAAGGACTGGTGAACTACTAATCGAGGTGAATGAAAAACTACAGTCCGCGAAGCTTCAAGCTCAGACTAGACTGGCTGATCTAGACATCAGGGTCACACCACATCGGAGCCTCAACAGCTCGCAAGGTGTGATATCCGAGACGGATCTCTTGAACGAAACAGATGCGGATCTCCTTGCCGGCTTGAAGGATCAGGGCGTCACTGCCGTGAGACGCATCACTATCCGCAGAGACGACAAGGAGATTCCCACCAAGCACATTATCTTGACGTTTGACCGCGCAGTTCTTCCACAACACATCAATGCAGGTTTTATCCGTTGCTCCATCCGTCCCTACATCCCGAACCCGTGGCGCTGTTTTAAGTGCCAGCGGTTCGGGCACGGTACAAACTCTTGTCGTGGCCGTACGACGTGTGCAAAATGCGCGTCGCATGACCATCCGAGCGACAACTGTCAATCTGACACCCTCTCTTGTGTAAACTGCGGGGGGGCGCATGCAGCCTACTCCCGCAAGTGCGAAAAATTTCAAACTGAGAAAAAGATAATCAACATCAAGGTAACTGAGAACATCACCTTCCCAGAGGCGCGAAAGAGGTTTGCCTCTTTCCCCCTGGGGAGGTACGCCGACGCAGCTCGCCGGGGGGCGGAGCGGCGTCTGGTTTCCACAGGGACCCAGTTCAGCGAGTCTGACCTGGTCCCTCCGCCGCCCCCCCCTGGGTTGCCTCTGGCAGCCCAACCCGCCACCACGCCGCTTGCTGAGGCAGCAGCGGTTGTGGTGGCAACCTCTTCCATCGGGACCGGTGCCGCTCCCGTCCCTGCCTCCCCGTCCTCCAGTGCGTTGGAGAGTGCCATGGACACCACGGGCCCCGCACTGGCTCCCACCGCCACCGCACCGCCTGTGCCACCTCTGGCGCCCCGGACGCCCTCAGCGGTGGCGGCTCAAACGAAGGGCTCCCGAGGGGGGGCCAAGTCCGGGGGGCCCGGTCCGTCGGGCACCCCTCGGACATCCGACGATGAGATGGATGTCGGGCCGTTCCTGCCTGCAACGCAGCGCAAGGAACGCGTCCCGACGCCAAAGCCTCCCGACAAGCCAAAAAAGGCGAGAGTCACAGCCCCGAAAGACGACACATAAACAAACACACACACTCCAGTAGCTCTCACACTAAATAATGGGAAGAGAAAGCATAATTCAATGGAACTGTAGAGGCCTTCTTAAAAATCTTGACGATGTATACGAAATACTGCATGCTAATCAGCCAAGTGTAATGTGTGTTCAGGAAACACATTTGAATTCCAAGCACACAAATTTCTTGAATAGTTACATGGTCTTCAGAAAGGACAGGGATGGCTGCACACACTCTTCTGGCGGTGTGGCCATAATCGTCCGGAAATCCTTAGCATGCCACCCTGTCACTTTAAACACTATCCTTGAGGCTGTAGCAATACGCTTAATAATATTTAATAGGTTGGTAACGGTATGCTCCATATACATTCCTCCTGATGTTACACTTTCGAGCTCTGACGTCGAGGCGCTGGTTGACCAGCTCCCCGAACCGTACATTCTAACAGGCGACCTTAATGCTCACAATTCTCTTTGGGGCTCTTCTCGTAGGGATGCCCGGGGTCGCCTGATAGAGAGGTTTCTTACATCCTCTGGAGCATGCCTTTTCAACAATAAACAGCCTACATATCATAACATAGGACACAACACATACTCATGTCTTGACTTGGCTATTGGCTCCGCAGTTCTCTTTCCTCTTCTCGAGTGGGGTGTGGGAACTGACCCATATGGCAGTGACCACTTCCCCACCTCACTTACATACATAGGTAAAGGCCCATGCAGTCCATCTTCCCATAATAGGTTCAATGAAACACGAGCTAACTGGAATACATTTACAGAGACATCCAAACTACACCACACATCCATAGGACACCTACACGTTGAAGAATCTACCCAACTCCTCACGGCGCACATCCTCGACGCCGCCGAAAAGTCCATTCCCCACGCCTCTGGTGCCCCGCGCAACCAGCGGAGGCCGTGGTGGAATGAGGACTGTAGGCGGGCGCGAGAGGCCCAGAACAAGGCGTGGGGTATCCTTCGTCGGTACCCCACGTCGGGAAACCTCCTCTTGTTCAAACGGACCAAGGCGTTAGGAAAACGTGTGCGCCGTGGGGCAAAACGAGAGAGTTGGCGTACATTCATAACATCAATAAACTCCTACACAGACACAAGGAAAGTATGGACACGAATACGTAAACTCAAGGGACAACAGACACACAGCCTGCCTCTGGTCAGCACTACAGGGGACACACTCGAAGACCAGGCTGACATACTCGCACAACACTTCCAACACGTGTCCAGTTCAGCACACTACACGAACACTTTCCTGAAACATAAAGCCTGTTGTGAAAAGAAGTCCCTACGCGACAGCAACAAATCACAGATTTCTTACAACTCCCTGTTTTCACTACATGAGCTGAGGGCTGCTCTGAGTACGTGTAAACCCTCAGCTCCAGGCCCAGACAACATCACATACACAATGATACAACACCTGCACGCACACACTCTTCTAACACTCTTACACCTATATAACAAGATTTGGCTTTCGGGGCACATTCCAAACTCTTGGAAGGAGGCTATAGTTGTAGCTTTCCTGAAGGAGGGAAAGGACCCGTCGTCCCCCTCAAGTTATCGTCCAATAGCCCTGACGAGCTGCCTGTGCAAGCTCTTCGAGAAGATGATCAATCGCAGGCTCGTGTACTTCCTTGAGTACAATGGTCTTCTCGAGAGCTGCCAGGCAGGCTTTAGGGTGGGGCGATCGACGAACGATCAACTGGTTCAACTTGATTCATACATCAAGGATGCCTTCGTGCATAAGCAGCATTGCGTAACTGTCTTTTTCGATCTCGAGAAGGCCTACGACACCGCTTGGCGTTATGGGATCCTTAGTGGCCTCAGGTCATTCGGTCTTTCGGGTAATATGTTGAACACCCTTGTAAGTTATTTGTCGGAGAGAACGTTCAGAGTAAGAGTTGGTTGTGCACTCTCAAAGGTTCACGTCCAAGAAAACGGCGTGCTGCAAGGTGGCGTGTTGAGTTGCACTCTCTTCATTGTAAAAATGAACTCTCTTGGTAAGGCACTGCCACCAACAATCTCTTATTCCATGTATGTAGACGACGTGCAAATATCTTTTAAATCATGTAACATGTCAATATGCGAACGTCAAGTCCAGCTCGTTGTCAAGAAGCTTGCCGGCTGGGCAGACATGAATGGGTTTAAATTGAATCCTGCAAAAAGCTCCTGCGTTGTGTTCTCCAGGAAGCGCGGGGTCCATCCGGACCCAGACATTACCCTCAATGGCGTGTCGCTTCCTGTGAACAAGGAGCACAAGTTCTTAGGTGTTGTGTTTGACCAGAAACTCACATTCATTCCACACATCAAGGAACTTAAACATAAATGTCTGAAAACAATGAATATACTTAAGGTTCTCTCCCATCAATCATATGGATCCAACAAAGAACTACTACTACGGCTTTATACTGCTTTGGTTGGGTCTCGTTTAGACTATGGCAGTGTGGTATATGGGTCGGCAACTAAAACAGCGTTGCGAATGCTTGACCCAGTGCTACACTTGGGGCTACGGCTTGCGTCGGGTGCTTTTCGTACTAGCCCTGTTGAGAGTCTGTATGCCGAGTGTAATAAGTGGAGCCTTGAGAACCAGCGGACGTACATGGACTTACTTTATGCTTTTAAAATTTCATCGCTGAATAACCATCCTTTTTATCCTGTCTTTAACGACACATCCACATCTGTGCTTTTTGTAAATCGCCCATCCGTTCCTCTGCCCTTTTCACTTCGAGTGAGAGAGCGAGCCTCGGATCTGAGCGCTTCGTTTTTAGACGTGTACAGATCATCCTTTTCAGACATTTTACCTCCTTGGAAAGTTCGTCCTGTTTCCTCCGACCTTTCTTTTATGAAACTTGACAAAAATCGGGTACCGCGAGCTGCTATACTGCAGCACTTTCTGTCTCTGCAATTTAAATACCCACTTGCAGAATTTTACAGTGACGCGTCTAAAACCTCCACTATGGTCTCCTGCGCTGCTCATGGTCCGAATTTCAGTGCAGCCAGAACCATGAGCGTCCACACAACAATTTTCTCAGCAGAAGCATATGGAATTTTATTGATTGTACGACACATACTTGAAAATCAAATTCCAAAGTCTATCATCTACACAGATTCCTTGAGTGTTGTTCGCGCACTGTCATCGCATACACCCCCCAAAAACCACATAGTTAATCTTGTATTTAAATCTATCATGTCTGTGTATGCGCAGAAGCATCAGCTGCTCCTCTGCTGGGTCCCAGGACACGCTGGGATCGCTGGAAACGAGTTGGCAGACGAGAGGGCAGCTGCTGCTGCACTCAGGAACACTGTAGACATAACAACCGTACCATATACAGACCTCAAGCCACACATAAGACAACACTTGCGTAGAACATGGCAAGCACACTGGAGTGAACAGACAGATAACAAGTTACACGCTATAAAACCACGCTTGGGACCATACACCACTGACACACGCAACAGACACACAGAAGTCGCCTTGGGTAGGCTGCGGATAGGGCACACCCATGCAACTCACTCGTATCTGCTGACGGGATCTTCTAGACCCCAGTGCAGCAGGTGCGGAGAGGCCCTATCCGTAGTGCACATACTAATCACATGCAAGGCACTTCACACAACACGACACAAACACTTCAGAGAACTCTACAGACAACATATTCCCCTACATCCATCGTTTTTCCTAGGTGATGATGCCATTGTTTCCGTGAAACGTGTGTTTGAGTATTTGTCCGACGTCAAGTTTTTAAACCTCATTTCCTATCACGCATCATGAAATCTGGCCCTATACACCAGCCATGCTCATTGTAGTTTTGTGACTTTACTTTTGTTTTTGCTGATTTTACTTAGTGTTTAAGGTTTCACCCCTATCATCGACTATTGTTTTGGCGCTCTTTGCCCCAGTTGGCCTTGCGCCATAAACATCCAACGATCATCATCAAAAGCTGCTCCAGGCCAAAGTGCTTTTCAGTGCGAATTAGCCGCAATAAGTGTTAGCATTGCTGCTTGGCACACGTATACCTTTACACGAAGGCCAAGATGGGAAGAGAGATATGAGGGAAGAATGAAAAAAGATTGGTATAAGCAAAAGTTCTTTAAGTCGAACATCAATAATTCGAATTTATAGGCAATTTCAACTGTACAATTTGGTCCGTCCAAGTCTCTGTACAAGTCTGTGTATAAAGAAGCCCTTTGATTCGAACTCGCGTAGGTCCGCCACGGATAATTCGAAGTACGCTCCACCGCTCCGGCACCTCGGCGCTTGTCACCGGGTCAGAGACAGGCACCCTGTGCCTACATACAAAGTTGCGTAGAAATAAAAAGGCGAAATAGGGCAAAAATTCCACATGGCGGGCGTTTTGGAAGATGCATTCATTGCGAACAACATCGGCAACAGTCTGGACGGCGTTGATCGTAGTATCCCGCGCTACTTCTCACGCCAACCTACCGCATGAAAAACGCGAGCTTCATGCGGAAAGGGACATTTTGGTTAAGCCGACCATAACAGTAATTCCAGTACCTTTCTCTTTTTTAACACATGTTTGAACCGAATCACATTCTAAGGTCTCTTTCCGCCTCTCCCTTGAGCTCTTCGGGGCGCTAGAAGGGCTGCCTAAATCTCCTGCTGTCAGAACCCGTTATTAACAGCTAAGCTGTTTAGCAAACCGTAATTTTTTGTTCACACTAAAGAAACAGCGCAGGGACGAGGACGGAAGAAGTGACAAACTGCGCTGTTTTTGAGTGTGAATAATGTGTACCCAACTAGCCCAACGTCAAGCCTTAGTAATTTTTTGTGCCCGCAGTTGAAAATACCAAGCCATTGCTGAGAACGCGCACGTGAGCGCGCACTCGAGCGCGGACATCGCTGCGACCGCCCAGCGTCCCGGGCGCACGTTTGTCAAGTCAAGCATACCCACTTAGGGAGACCGGCCAAGACTGGCAAAAGAAAAAAAAAAAAAACAGAACTCCAGCGTTCGCCGTCATCGTGGCAACAGGTGCTCGGAACGAGAAAAACACGTCATAGCGTACGCCCCTCAGAGGTGATCTGCAATTATTATCACTTCCAAAAAAAAAAATGGAAGAAGCTTACACTAATAATTACATCAACAATGGCGGAAACTCACTTTTTAGTGACGTATCTGACCTAACAAATAATTCTATCGCGTACCGAACGCGTTTTCCGTCCTTACACGCCGACACCCCACAACAATCATAGTCTCCAGTAATAAACGCATAACCTCCCGGTGCTGCTAAATAGATACGATACCACTACCATTGATATATACCGCCTTCCTCAGAAAAATCTAAAAACATTGTTTGTTTCCTGAAAAAGCATTGTGTGTCAGTTCTTACTGCTCTTTTTTTTCCTGGGAAATTAGCAGTTGTATAAAGTGACCATTAATCACTGCATACGATGTTTTATGTATACAGCCTTCCTTCAAAACAAATTTGATTCCATTAGATAAAATGGATATTGTATATAGTTCTTTATGCCAATATTGTATCAATTGTATATGTATTACCATTTCCCCTTTCGCCAAGTATGGTCATGACTGTGATTTTATTTGATTTTTATGTCGTCCCTTTATTTCTGTTTTGTGTGCGTTTTTTTTTTGTTTTCCTTCGGTTGGTGCAGAAGATGTGTACCGCGATATACGGTCATGATATTTGCTGTTTTCAGAAACCGGGGCAAACAGATTGTAACAGTAACTTTTTGCGGTTATGCCCTCATTTTGTAACAAAAAGGAAAATAAAACGATTCGATTCAATTTGATTTGATTTGATTGCAGTTAAACGTCGTCGCGGCAGCAGAGAAGAAGCAAGTCGGTTGCCATCGTGAACTCAAACCTTCGTGATGGCCGTTAAGGTTGCGTACAGCTTCGCTACCTTCAAGTCGTGAGCTTCCTTCTTTTTTACGCTATGACCGAGGCGCCGACTACGTTCATCCTCAGGCAAATGTGAACCCCCCCAATCCCCACAGAATGTTTCGCCGAAAGCGTTCACTCTAACTAGCACCTTAACGTGAGCGGAACGTTAGGAGCGCAGAGGCGAACGGAGTGGATCAATTTCCGCCGCTCGGAATAGACGCGCGCTGCGTTGCCCAGCGAGACCGCGCCGCCGAGGCATGCACGGCCGCCTGCTCGCCCGTCACGCTCGCCAACTAGCGGCCGCAGAACGCGCCCACGGCCACAACTATGCCCAGCGTCGCATGCCCCCATCTGTTCAGCTCCGCTACGATGGGGTTGTCAGCAGTCCCTTTTAGATGCGAAGCATCTCATGGTTGGGTCTATGTCCCTCCCTTGTTCTTGTTGCGCTGTCCACACCCCCACTGCGCATGCTCGGCTTGCTGAACGCCGTGTGGTGTCTTACCCTTTAATGGCTCCTGGAGCGACAGTGTTGCCAGTTTCTTCCTGGGCCGGCACGAGACGAGCACGCTTCACGCGCCTTCGACGTTACATCGTCGTCGGCGGCGGTGTGCGTCGGCGAGTCTCGGCGGGGCGTGATTACAAGCAGCCCACAACCATCCGGGGAACGTGCATCGACCTCATCTTCAGCAACTTCAGGGTTCATCCACTACAACAGCCCTTGACTTTACATTTCACAGACCATAAGAATGTCATTATCAAAGCGGAATGCCAACCACAGCTCGACGTCACCTACGTCGAACATGATGGTGATAATGCCTAAATAAAGACAGGCTCATACCACGTACAACGTCTCTCTCTCTCTTTAATGCCTCTCCATTCTACCCCCCCCCCCCTCCAGCAAAATTACACCATCTTCTTGTAGGATGCTTATGGTCGAGCCTGTTCCCTCCCTTGTTGTTGCGCCGTCCACACCTCCACTGCGCATGCGCGTCTCCCCTCCATTCTGCTCCTGACCCTACCCACCCGTCCCCTTACTCTAACACCACACACCAACTGTACTCACACTCCTTACTTCAATTTTACTTACACACCAACCAACCCCCACCGCTGCTTCGCATCCTCCTCAAGGTTCCCCCCACGGGGAGATGGTGAAATTTTTTGCCTACCAGAAATAGCGCGAGACGGGAATGGCCTCAACAATGCCACAAAATGATGCCGACAAAGTCCGAACACAGGGTGCCATAAATAACTAACGGGGGTCAAACAGCGCTCGTCGGTATATCGTGCGGGGCGCTAGTTCGATGCACGGGACCGTGATTCCGCGGTCGCAACTTGAAGGTGGGCCTGATGGGCCGTTAAATAGCACCTCGTGTGGTGAGTGTGCGTGACCGTTGGATTCGGCAGTGCTGCACCAGGAAGTAACAGCGCGGCGGTAAAGAGAAAAGACGGCAGAAGGTAACGTACGAGTCAGAAGAGAAGTGGCCGGTCTGCTTTACCCATGGAATACGCCGACACACAAAAACCATGAGGCTTTTGTTCCAGGCTCATACGGTGTATTGCGCCGTAAAAATTGGTGGAGTGTTGACAGCTACTTTCATGACGAGGAGTGACCATGGCGGGGGCTGAGGCAAGTTAACTGATATGCCTATCGCACCGTTCGAAAAAAAAAAAAAAACAGACGTGCAAACTTGAAACGTGAAAGAAAAAAGCGCGCCAACTAGCTTTCGAGATATGTGACAGGGCAAGTCTTGGAGGGAAAACCATGCTTTGGTGGCTGCAGTGACGTTTACGCTCTGAAAGGCATCGTCGCGGCCAGCGTTCCGTGGAGGTTTCCCCCAAAACTCTGTTGCACAAAAACCAGGCAGTAGCACAACCCGAGTGCTCTTCAACCCAGCCAGACTCGAGGCAAACCGAGCCAAGCACGATAAGTTCCTCTTCAAAGAGAAGCGTTCTATGCTTCACTGACGGCCTTCGATGTCGCTACATAATGCACTGCAGGAAAGCCAACTTTACACAATGGGTTTTTACAAAACTATGACAATGGTAAGCGAAGGCACATCAAGCGCCTCAAGAAAAAAAAAGTCGGCCGTGGTCGGAGCCGAACCTGAGTACCTCGCGTTCCCTCGCAGTGTGTCGTGTATCTCTCTCTTCCTTTGTGTTCGTTTTTATTCAAGCTAATTCCAATCGAAAATGTAATAAACTAGCACAGTCCAGAGCCATTCTGCTATGAAACCGACGTCTATCCAATTGAGCCGTTCCGACGCTGTCCAAGTAGTTTCGATTTACAAATTTCGCCATCACTTTGGTTTGGGAGGGAGCTTCGCGTTGCAAGCATCTTTGTTTCAAAAAAGCGACTGTTTTTTTTTGAAACCTAACTTTGTTGCTCAACTGAGGGAACACGATGCTAGTATTACCCTGTTATGCAAGGCGTGGTAAGTCTTGGTATGCAGGGCTGGTTAGTTAGGTAGGTGTTTTGTAACAGCCTTGTTTTCACTTAAGTGCAAATAAAGAGGATTTTTATTACAAATACTGTACTCTAACTCAACATACTTTTAGGTATCTTGTAGCGCAAGAAGGCAGTGTCACCTGCTATCGCGTATTAGTGCATTATTTGTGAAATAGGATGTGTGAATACGAAAATGCGTACGCTGTTTAAACGATCTACACAGAAATCAGGTTCGTACGGGGCCCGTCAACTTTGCGGCTGAGCTCGTTTTCGAGCTAGTTGGTGCATGCTTGCACGCTCTATATCGTTCTGCCTGCTTGCTTATTAAGGGCGGCCCATTCGTTCTGGACAGGCAGTCAGCTTATACTGACTGCCAGTTTTAACAGCGGAGCTGTTTAATAAATCGTAATTTGTCGTGTCCGCCGTTAAAACTACCGTGAAATTGCCGAGCTCGCGCACGTAAGCGCAGGCCTCGCGGCGACCGCTGGGCAGTTAACTAAACCACGAAAATGCCTACCGCTGGGGTGGGCGTGACTCGCGACGACCACCTAGCGTCCCCTGCGCACGTTCGTCAAGTCAAGCGTACCGGTTAGGAAGAGTGGCCAAGATTGCGGCGACCGCCCGGCAGTTAAAATATACCAAGGAAATCTGGAGCGCTCGTGGGTGCCTCCCCCCTGGTGACCGCCCAGCGTCCGCGGCGCACGTTTGTCAAGCCAAGCATACGCACCTAGGGAGAAGAACTCCAGCGTTCGCCGTAATCGTGGCAGCACTTGCTCAGAACGAGAGAGAGAGAGACAGACAGACAGACAGACAGACAGATAGATAGATAGATAGATAGATAGATAGATAGATAGATAGATAGATAGATAGAGAGAGAGAGAGAGAGAGAGAGAGAGAGAGAGAGAGAGAGAGAGAGAGAGAGAGAGAGATGTTTTATTTCTGGCCAGGCTTAGGGATGGTGGAGCCGTGGAAGCGCATCTCTGAGGGCCGCAGCCCTGTCGGCAAGAATGACACGTCATAGCGTACGCCCTTCCAAGGCGATGTCCAATGATTATCACTTCGAAAAAAAAATGTAAGCTCACTCTTATAGCAACAATGATGGAGTAAAGGTCATTGCGGCAGCGAAGAATAAGCAAATCGGCTGCAATGGTGCACTTGAACCGTCGTGATGGTCATGAAGGTTGCGTACAGCTTCGCTACATTGAATTTTTGCGCGTTAGTGTGAACTTCATTTTTTAATGTGCTCTGCCAACTACGCGTAAGAGCTTTTGCGTGAAAGCATTAAATTGTCCGTTGTGCGAGAAAGGAGACGTCAGCGTTTGCGTTGCGGCAGTAAAACAGCTCAAGGAGCGTTCCGCGCCACGAGGCCTCCCGCATTCTATAGGGCGAAATTCGCAATAGTATAACAATGCAAGTTAAGGACCACTCTGATAGGCAACGTGGAGCCCCGTAAAAAGTGGAGAGTTGCAGTTGCGGCTGTCAGTGCAGTGTTCGGCGGCATAGCAAGCACGCGCTCTGCTGACCTGCCCCAGCGCCGCAACAGCGCCAGTTCCTCGCAGCGCAAACCTGCAATCAGAACTCAGCGGCGGTAAGTGGGGCAGTACTGCTCCCGCCTTCGAAACTCCTAAGAAGTGCTTGGTGTTCTTGGAGTTCTTATACAGCGGAATCTTGTTAAAGGGACCCTGCAACACTTTTTTCAACTTTTCTGAAATCTTAAATGCTTGCAGAACATAGTCACCCAACACACCCAGTACTTAGATTAGGGGGTCGCAAAGAACCTCAGCCAAAAATTACTGCTCTATGCCCATCACATAACTTGCAAACTCGTTCAAAATATTTTTCTCTCTTTCCTGGTCTTGGCGTTCTTCGAGCGCTGGAATTACGTCACTAAGGCCATGTAGCGGCTGTTGGCCGGTTTTCCTTCAGATGCAGCAATGAATGCATTCGATAGCAACTTTAAAAATAAAGCTACAAAAAAAGCACAAACGGAAGGCGTATCTGCTGCGAAGAGCAAATCACGCAGTGCCGCTATGTGCTGGCAATAACTATAGCTTTCGCTGTGCTTCCACACGCGAAGGAAAGAGTGAAGGCGTTTATCGAAAGCGTTGCAGGGTCCCTTTAAACGAAACGCGAAGGGACACGTAAAATCTTTTCCGTCTATTAAAAGTATTGTTTTGCTCAGGTAAATAGATGAGGCGCAATTAATGAGGAAATGAGTGTCACTACTGGTAACTAGTAATTATGGGTCACTGGTTGGTGGGTCATATGACCCAAATGTAATGGGTCATCTGACCGAAAAGTAGGTGGCGGATAGGTCACTGACTGGTCCCCACTGGTGGCCCACAAATAACAGTGACATGGCGAGCAGGCTTAGAAGCAACATGTTGATTAGGCTGACAGACAGACAGACAGACAGACAGACAGACAGACAGACAGACAGACAGACAGACAGACAGACAGACAGACAGACAGACAGACAGACAGACAGACAGACAGACAGACCAAAATTTTTGCGCTTACCCACGCGAAGAAAAAACTAAAGTTTTTAATAATCGATTCCTCCCCCTTTCGATATCGATTCCTCCTAATCTATATCGATATCATATTCGATTCCTCCTAAGTAATAATATTCAATGCCTTGCTAAAACGTTTCTTCACTAAACATTCTGGCCAACGAACACGTCAATCACACTTCAGGTCTGTGTTGTGTAGATCACGCGAGAACTGCAACATCCGCTCGGGAGACATGTAGTGCGACGTCACCATTTTCTTCATTTGGCAGGACGTGCTGACGCCAACCGAGTGGAACGTCAGCAAACCGACGCGCCGTACCTTGGCGGCTTCGGCGCACAGTCCGGTGATGTAGACGTCTTCGAGCCACAGAGGGCGTACACGTCCCGTCTGAGCGTACAGCGCGCCGACGACATCGCCACCGATCACGTACGCGGAGCCACTCACAAAGTCCGGGTAAAACTCGGGCTCGTACTCCTCATTCGTAACGCTCCATTTCACGGAGGGATCGCGGATGGCTGCCGTATTGGCGTGCATGGATCCGTAGATCGCGTCCTTTGGCAAGTTGCCCACTTGCGCGACCAGGTTCGCCACGTTGATGTAGGTATCGTCGTCAGCCTTGAGGAGGAAGGAGGCTCGGGGACAGTGGGTGTGGGCCAAGCGCAGGGCCATCACGGACTTCTCGGTCAGGTTTCGGTAGTCCTCCAAAAGGTCTCCCTGGACGATGTCCAAGTGGCGAGCAGACTCCTCGAAGACCCGTCTCTGCTCGTCGGAGTTATTGGCCTTGCCCAACAGGAACAGAAGACGGTTGTTTTGTAGGGACAGCAAATCACGGCCCCACGTGCGGCGTATAGCTCGGCGCCAGTCGAGCTGGTGTACGGCAGAGATGACCACGACGAAGAACTGTACGGTGTCGTTCGTCGAGTTCCCTTCGCATATTTTCGGAGGCAGTATGATGAATTGCCTGGGGAGATTGTAAGAACGTGTGACGACGCCCCTCGGTGGCGGAGACGGTCGCTCCGGAGGCTTCTGAGGCTGTTCATGCCTTTTTCGGCTCTTGTAAAGGATCAAAGCCCCTAAGACGAGACACACCAGCAGTAGAGCAATCCTGACCTGAGCCGCGCTCGACGGCATGTCTTCATTGTATCGCCACCATGCGTGTGCGATTCCCTGGTAGATGGCGGCACTACCCTGAAAAGCAAAAAAAAAAAAAAAATACCGAGGACACGGTTGCAGAAAATCCCTTTTCTAAGCCCCGTTTCCTTCAACCGTTGCTATCCAGACATTTACTCAAACCTGTGCGATTCGTGCAACAGCAGAGCAGGCCTAGCGCATGCTACGGTCCGGCGATGAGCTCCAAAAAATACGACCGACTATAATAGCAAGTCCTATATGGATACATTTACGAGATACAACGTTAAGACTATATAACAACGGGAGACTCTTCTTTTCAGATCCACACTGTAGCCACAGCTCACAGCAATCTGGATTCAAGGAATTAAGACGAACGGCTGAGTGAGGGAGACCGTTCAAGGCGTGCACCATTCAGAACCCCCCTCTCTCTCGCTCTCTCTCTCTCTCTCTCTCTCTCTCTCTCTCTCTCTCTCTCTCTCTCTCTCTCTCTCTCTTTGAGGACAACACTTCCGTTTCATCGACTGCTTATCATGCTGCCCGGCACAAACAGTAACTTTAAGCTAAGTCTATATAAAACCCTACGGTGAATCCAAAGCAAAAGTCAATCTCAAAGGTCCTGACCAAAAGGTGGCCTCAAATTTGTTTGAATAAGGCGCAGGCCGAAGACGTCGCCTCGGACGAGGCGTGAAATGTATATAATGCCAGCGAACTTGTGTACGCCATTAATGAACTCGAATTACGATTTCTGTTATTTCCTTCTTTTCCTAGCCTGGACGTTCCTGGCACACCTCTCCTTTTGCTATTCTAACCGTATTTCCTGAGCTGGCAACGAGGCAGACAAACCCTTCAAACAAATGATCACCCGCTGTGCGTGCGGCATTCATAAACGCTCGATCCGCACTGTATAAGGTCAGTTACTAATTATGACAGCCGCATATTAGAAGCGAATGGGAGACATATCACCTACACTCTTAAAAAAGGTTGTGGCATTCACTAGCGTAACACAATCAAGTTACTTGTCACAGTATACACTAGGTACTAGTGATTGATTGATTGTAGGGTTTAACGCGCCGACGCAACGCAGGCGATGAGGCGCGCCGTAGTGGAGGGCTCCGGATTAATTTTGACCACCTGGGGATCTTTAACGTGCGCCGAAATCTCGTACACACGGGCGTTTTTGCTTTTTCGCCTCCATCAGAAAAGCGACCGCCGCGGCCGGGAATCGAACCCGCGACCTCGTGCTACACTAGGTACTAAGTAACTGGAGTAAGCACCATTACCTTCACTATAGTAAAGTCCTAACTATAACATCTTTCTGAGCTATATACTTTTACTAACTGGCCTTGCATAACCGAGTCATAAGCACGACCTTGTTCTAGTGTATACTACTTCCTACACCTAGTTAATGTCCTAACAGTGGCAGAGCCTACGTACCGTTTCGCGGGATAGTGAAGTTCGTAAAAAAGTAAATACCTTCATTACTACCCCTTTACGACTTTTTTTATCAAGAGTGTAGCTTCGAGCTCAACATTACATTAAATTGGGATTAATTCTGAGGCCAAGTGTATGTAGCGAGCTTGAAATAACATAGTATACAGGGCATGCCTCCTTATTACATGCGGGAAAATTTTCTTTGCGAATGTATTTGCACGGTTATCTGGAACTGGAGCGGAAATGAGATCGTGATGTGTCATGACACGCCACTCGAAACGAGTCGCCACCAACCCCCGACGTCATTCATATTCGAGCAGCAACAAATATCAGCGCGCCCCTTGTAGCCGCAGACGACAGGAAGCACTCCACGAAAGAGAGCGTTCAGGATGTCCGGCCGGCATAGTGAGCAGAACGCGTCAGCACCCACCTCGAGCAAAATAGCTGCGCAGCGGCGGAGTCCGACGGATAAGCCTTCCGCATGCAGCTGGCGGCGGGTGTTCCACGACGACGTCTCGAGCGAGCGCGTCGCCGTCGGCGAGTGCTGGGCTCAGCTGCGCGAGGAGGGCGGAGGCAATAAAATTGTCGCGCGGTGACGCGAATGGCTTTTCATCTTGGAGAGCAGCAGCTGCGACCACGCGGCTGCCGAACATTCCGGCCAGGTGAAGACCGAGGCACGCCGCCAGCCGATCTGAGTCTTCGTCTGCGCGCAGTAGCCGCAAGCGTTGCTGTGAAAGACTGTTCGGCAGTTGTCGCCGGTGGTAGAGAACGCCTTGCCGCCGACATGAATATGCACGATCCATTACCGCATGTTTTCAGTCATTCCTTCAGTCCTTTTTTTTATCCCTACCATGCATCATCTCACACACTGACCACCAACTCAAAGTATAGAAGTACCTGTTTCATCCCATTTCAGTTTATTCATGCCAAAGAGTGCATCCGACTGGTACCGACTCCTCGCTTTCCTTACGAGCTACCCCGATCCTGCCTCATTCAAGACCGCAATATCATTGTTTAAGACAGTATCGTAATATAAGAAATAAATTAATAACTGCTTTAGTCGTCTTTACCATAAGCATCATAAACAACAAAAGCAACATCAACAACGGCGTGTTATGTTCGAGGCGTGACGACGATCTAAGTTGAACTTCGTCAGTTCGAACTCAGAGGAGACGGAAAATGTGTTCGAATCAAAGGAGTTGCAACTAACGGGTGTCTATTTGATTAGCGGAACATCGCGAAATTGCCATGTTGCCGGAAGAATGGCCAGCTTAAGCAGGCCGCACGACACGTTCTATCAGGCGCGCAATGTCAATAGTTGGGTGAACGTACGGAATGCCCAACGGAGAGTTCGAAATGGGAATCCGGAGAAGCAGACGCGCCCTTCCGGACGACGTGACGTGGTGAGCGGACAGCAGCGTCTGCGAAAAGACACGACCGACCAGACGCCGAGAATCGACATAGAGGCGCATAAAAACACCGCTCTGTAATAACGCCTCGAAGAATGCCTCCTCATGATTGGCCGTTTGAGACAGCCAACCTTGCTCGAACGCGTCAAGTGAATTTCAGGTTCCATTTGAGGAGACTTTTCCCCCATCGAGATACCAGTCATTTTGCTGCGACCAATGGGCCGGCTAGAATTATGGTTCCACACGCACACACTCGTACGCCCGCGCGCACACTTAATAAGGAAGTTCGAGGAGAAACAGGTGATAGCATTGATTGTGGCCACTGATGCAAGCGACTGAATTTTCCCGCACTTCCGATTAAACGCCGCGTGATTCTATTGTATTTGAAAATCAAAACGCACCCAACGCATGATATTATGACAGGGAAGACTTCATTTTATAGCGAACCTCTCTATTCCTTACTGACGGCGACCATCCCGCTATCAAAACGCACTTCAGGAAAGACCACTTTACACACTAGGCTTCCAGACAGGCACAACAAGCGGCTGATGAAAAAAATTCCCCCGCATTTCCCCGAGGGGGAGAATGTGAAAGTGCGAATGCACGGTTGTCGGCCCGCTTGCGG
The DNA here is from genome assembly GCF_048455015.1 of Haemaphysalis longicornis. NCBI lineage: Eukaryota > Metazoa > Arthropoda > Arachnida > Ixodida > Ixodidae > Haemaphysalis > Haemaphysalis longicornis. The sequence goes on from NW_027526245.1 coordinate 35,621,128, forward strand.
CGCTTGCGCTCGGCCCCCGCAGCCCACCGCCTCGCCGCCTTCTCTTCAATCTCTTCCATCGGGTTTGTAGTATCACGTGTACACCACGCAGTTATCAAGCCGCTATAACGCCGCTGAGTCGCCAACGCACGCCGCTGACGACGTAGTTTGAATGCGTTAAAGATATAAGGCGTGTCACTAACACTGATATCAGCGTCGCGTCCGTTGCTTGGTCGATAGAGCGTCGCGCTGCGGCCGCAAAGTCCTCGGATCGAAACCTGGCGCCGGATGCTGTTTCTTTTTTAAATATAGAGGAGCACTGCGGACGCCGCCGCCGCCGCCGCCGGCGGTGGATGGTTTGGGGTCGCTTATAAAGTGCATTCGCACTTAAAAAATTGCCGCGTATCTGCTCCTTTCGTTGCGAATGTTCGCGAAAGACGATAGTCGACTTGTGTCCCTGGCAAGTGAATGCCTCCCTTCTGTTTCCCGCTCACCTCTCATGCTGTTCCTCTCACGTCTCGTTCCTCCCAAGGTAAATCCGCTAGAGGTTTGCTCAAGTCAATTTTAATTGACCGCGTTCCGCTGCTGCAAGTCGGGTGCCTCGATGCCAGCGCTGCCGTGCGGCGCTGGCATATATATATATGGCTGGTATATAGTGGCACCTTTCGTTGCGTTTGCCGTTTTATTTCTTGAATGCCGCCAGGAGCTATAGCACGGGCAACAGCAGGTGAATATGTTTGTTTCTGCATTTGATGTAGTATTTCATTTGCTATCTGAAAAATTAGGCATCCATAAACGTTTTTTTAATGAAGGAGCACTGCAAGTAACATTTATGTATAGATTTTCTGCCTCATATTGGCGTAATGTGTTGTTCTTGTTCAACAATGTTGACAAGTATGAACACTGACACCGGAATTCGACGTTTAGACTTGGCTGTGGGTATGTAAAACTATTGCGGAACTTCTGTTCACAGACAGACAGGCCAAACTTTCTGCGTTTAAGTAGCCCAAGACAGACTATCGCCTTTAAAAAATATGCTGGCTCTGCTCGGAATCAACCCTGGGTCTTTCGCGTTATGGAGCCGAAGTCTATCCTATCACGACATTCCGATATGGTCGGAGCAGTTTGGATCATTCACTTTGAATTTGACTGAGGTGACCACCTTTCTCTTAAAAATGGGGATTTTTATATATATTTTTTTCAATTTTACATTCGATAGAATCACACGTGCGTTAAATGAATGCGCAGGAAAACTCAGTTACTCTCACCAGGGACTGCATTCAATGATTTTTCCGCTTTCCCCTTGCCGGTTTCCGGGTTGCCGGTTTCCCCTTGCCCTTTGTATGATGCTAATTGGAGTGGCGTAAAGTGTGCAATTCAATCTCACTCATGTATAGCCTTACGGGCAGATCATGGTTCCATTCTTGATAAAGGACTGAGAGGCACGAGTAGACGCATGCGTGCGTGCATATATTTGACAAGTGCTTAGAACCGCGCTGTAAATAACGAAGCGCAAGCACACGCCCACGCAGTTTGCCACAGACATCGGCAGTATTCACACAAGCAGCTGGCGAGCTGCCATCGTTGTGTATTTCGCTAGGCGCGAATGAGACAGAGTGAGTGTGAGACAAGAAAGGGAGAGAAGCTTTTGTTTATGACGCTAGTTAGAGCTATTCAGCCGCAACACATGGAGACGGAAGGAGAACAAAAGGTTTTCGCAGGCCCCGTGGTCGCAATATCGCCGTGCTTCAGGGCCTAAATGACAGCTGGGTTGTTTGCGACCTTTGTACGAAAAAGGAGACGTCAATAAACGAGCCAGTGATACGTCTGGCACGTACGCATAACAGAAAGGGGCTGAAGGAAACGTCAGTACTGTTGACGCAAGAGAGAGAACTCGCACGAGTGTTGAAGAAAGATCAAGGTCGCGTGTGCCACTACAGTGACATTTAGTGGCCTGGTATAGGACACAAAAATGATGTTTGCGGGGGCATTGCTGGACGTCAACAATACTCTTCGCTGCCCGGGCTTGCATGTACAAGTTCCCCAAAAAGTAAACGGAGCACTGGTTGGAGATTTTGAGGCCATTTCTCCGCCATGTGCCTAGCCAGCAACCTTTAAGTGACTTTTCAAGAAGGTCAGTCTAGAATAAAATGGGGCCGCAAATATTCTATTTATGCAGGCAGTCGCATAAAATAGAAATTATTCGAATTTTACGAAGACGTGCTCCGTTTACTTTTTGGGGCACCTGTACATCTTCGTCCCCGCATTGTACCAGGCCGCGTGGGTGTTACCAGGATTTGATGCACCCCTTAAGCTGGGGAAAGTGCCCATTGAGAACTGGAATCTTGAACCGAGGAATTATCAGGGCGCCAGCTCCGTAAGAAGGTGTTAGGATTCGGAACGGATGCGCGCTAGAATGAAACTTCCGCGGTGTGAAAGGACAGCTCATAGGTTATTCACAACCGAGATGTAAAACCAGATCACAATTTCCGAAGAGGAAGTTGTACCACGCCATAACGTAGCGATTGAATTCTCACTGCGCCAGAAACTTCGCGTGTATAAGTACAGGAAAAGAAACTTAGTCACAAACAAAATTCCTACGAGATCTGAACGCCACTATCCTGAAGCAACTGCATAAGATCCAGCCTCTCTCCACGGTAGATGTGTGGTTTCACCTGGGTGACAGAGTGACATTTAGTGTCACTGGTTGGCGCTATTGCGGCGAAAAGCTGTACCACACGTGAACAGGCACTGATTAGAAGAAAACCTCCTCCCTATTGTCTCCTGTCGGGCGAAGACGGAAAGGGCGAGGCACTCAGGAAAAAAAGATAGGGGGAGACAACTTTATTTTGGCGCGTGTGTCCAAAGAAATGCTTGGATTCTTGGTAGGGTTATAGGGTGGCGTGTTTGAGGTTAGTAATGTGGTCAAGCAGAGCTCTTCAAGCTGCTTAGGGAGTACAGGTGCCGTCAGAAGTAATTGGAGCACGGGAGCTGTGGCCGAACTGCATAGGGGCGCCGTGTAGCTGCACAGGCGGAAAACGAAGGTACGAGAACACGCATGCGCGCTTGCCGACGGTGATAGCCCACCTATACATTTCAAGCCACTGGCTTCGAGCATTCTTCGCAGTATACTGGTCTCGGCGTTGGCGCTGATAGCAGAGACACACCTGACAACGTCTTTGGCACACTTCCAGCGCACGCGAGCTTCAATGAGTTCTGGTCGTCTGGGAAGCTTCCCTCGCAATTGAAGACTGCTGAAGTACGGGTCATACCCAAGCCAGGTAAATCCCCACATATCGACAACCTCAGACCGATTTCACTCACCTCCTGCATTGGAAAAGTATTGGAGCGCATTATCCTCAAAAGACTCCAGCAGCATTTAGAAGATACGGGACAGATGCCAGACTCCATGTATGGATTTCGTCAACACCTCAGCACCCAAGACGTGCTCCTTCAACTGAAGGAAGAAATAATCGCACCAGCCACCCGTCACTCCCCTCGAGCCATACTTGCCCTGGATCTTAAGGGGGCATTTGACAACGTGACACACGCGGCAATTCTTGGTCGGCGTAATCAGACTGGCTGCGGAGAACGAACCTACAGCTACATCGCCGATTTTCTCACAGATCGCCGAGCCATTCTCAAACTAGGGGATATCACCTCTAAACCAATCCAACTCGGCAGTCGCGGCACGCCCCAGGGATCTGTATTATCTCCCCTCCTGTTTAACATCGCATTCATTGGCCTTCCCGCTGCCCTAGAGCAAATACCCAACCTTCGACATGCCCTTTATGCGGATGATATCACTTTGTGGACGGGCACCGATTCCCTCGGGGGCATTCAAGAAACTCTCCAACGTGCTGCGGACACAGTGAACGCGTATGCCCAAGCCAATGGCCTCCGCTGTTCTCCTCAAAAGTCCGAATTAATTATAGTTCGTAAGCACAGCCTCAACTCTGACCCTGACCAAATCTCAATTACCCTCGACGGACACACTATACAACCGGCTAGAGCCCTGAAGATCCTGGGTCTTACTATCCAAGCCAACACTAGAAACGACCAAACACTTTACAACCTCAGTAAAGCTACTGATCAGGTAATACATATGATTCGTCGCATCACCAACCGACACCAAGGCATGAAAGAAAAAGATACTCTTCGGCTCGTTCAGGCCTTTGTCGTATCCCGCCTCACTTACGTCGCGCCATATATTGTCCCAACTCGAACCGACAGCGACAAACTCGATCGCCTCATTCGCAAAGCAACAAAACAAGCTTTGGGTCTCCCGATGAGCACGTCTACGGCCAAACTACTTAGCATGGGGCTCCACAATACCATAGAGGAGCTCATCGAAGGACACCTTTCTAGTCAACGCCTTCGACTTACCCAAACCAAAGCAGGCCGCGCGGTCCTTCGAAATATTCAATGGTCATGCCCTGACAAGACTCACCTGGTCACCGTCCCCGACACTTGGCGCCAGTCCATTTTTGTGCGCCCCATTCCCAGAAATATGCACCCGGACCTCCACCCTGGTCGTAGAGAAGCCCGAAGCAAAGCCCACGAAAAACTTTACAGCAGCCGATCCGACGTAATGTACCCAGATGTGGCCAGTAGATAACCAAACTATGGTGGCCGTGTTAACATCTAAGAACGCCCTCATCACCACCGCTTCAATCCGGACAACTTCCTCCCTGGACGATGAAGAATTAGCTATTGCGCTCGCCCTTACCCAAACCACCTCCAAGATTATATTGACGGACTCGCAAGCCGCCTGCCGCAGGCTCTTGTCGGGACGGGTGGCCCCCGCCACAAACCGGCTTTTGAATGAACATCCGCCTGCCCATCGGGTGGACATTGTGTGGACTCCCGCCCACTCTGCACTGACGGGCAACTATTTTGCTCATCAACAGGCTCGAGACCTCACTCACCGAGCCGCTGAGACCGGGGATGTTTCCGCACCTCTCCTCACCTACCAAGAAATCACCCAATACTACCGAACCACGAGACAGACCTTCCCTAGTACTCACACATCTTTGACTAAAAGCCAAGAAACCACACTCAGACAAATTCAAGGAGGTACTTTTCCCCACCCTATCCGTATGCATTTACTCTTCCCTACACAGTACTCTGATAAGTGTAAATTCTGCCACGAACCAGGAACTCTGGCACACATATTATTCGACTGCACAAAAAACTCGGACCTTCCGCCTCTGAACCCGTCCCCAGTGGGAGATACTGCTGTCCAGCTGTCGACCTGAGGACCAGCTACTGCTTGTGACCAGGGCTACGGCAGCCTGGACAGCACATGGGCTCCTGGACTGAGGAACCACTCTCGCATTATTGCGTAATAAAGTTGTCTCTCTCTCTCTCTCTGCCGGAAAAGCGGCGATCTTACAGGGATCTGCAGTGACGGTTTTTTTTTCTTCAAATATTTTTAGGTGTGTATGCTATCAGTGCCATCGGCGAGACCAGTATTCTGCGATGAATTCTCGAACACAGATTAAAATAAGGGTTTTGAGTTGTATGGGTGGGCTATCGCCGTCTCCAGGCGCGCGTGCGTGTTCTCGTCCTTTCGTTTGCCGCCGGTGCAGCTACACGGCGCCTCTATGCGGTTCGGCCACAGCTCCCGTGCTCCAATTACTTCTGACGCCACCTGTACATTGCAGGCGTGACCCGTGTCTACCAGCTGGAAGGCTGCTCTCTTGCAGGAATTGGTTGGAGGGAAGATCTCAGCGCGGCTTTTGTATTTGGGTATGCCCGGAGGGCGTGTTTACTGTTATTGTTATGTATTGGCCTCGGTGTCAACGTTTCAGAGTGCCTGGAAGCCCGGCTATGTAGTGTTGAATATGTGGCGTCGATAGCGAAGCCACCAACAGGACAGAGTTAGTATCAAAACCACACCATACTCAAGTTTGGAAGGGTTGGGCCTCATCGCAGTACTTCCACAGGTTGGGGCTTCGGATTGCGCCAAGGGTCAGATCTCCTTTCCCACACTTTTTGCGCGTATTAAGTAGAATAATCACAAAGTAAAGGAAGCCACCTTTTCATAAAACGCCGTCCTTGTCATTGCAGGCTATTGACTTTATTTCGTAAGTTAATTGGTATGTCGAGCGAACATCTAAATATTATGTTTTATATATGGACCTCGGCACCGACGTAGCTGCCTACTGAATCCAGGTTGCCTAGCGGCTTGCGCGAATGCGGTATGCAGCC
>NW_027526245.1:35627419-35637735 GCF_048455015.1 Haemaphysalis longicornis
TTCAGCATGAGCTCTCAGCCTGTGTTGGCCAATCCACCTGAGTTGGTGCGCGGTTCATTGATCGACGGGTTTAGGGCTCGGGCACTTCCGGCACTCATGAAAGTTCCGGATTATTTAGTCACGAGCTTTCACTTACTAGCTTTCGCTGTGGCGTACCAAAGTTAGATTATCACTTGTACTGTGGCGGTCACACTTAGGCGCGCGTGGCGCGAGCTACCACTAGAGCATTCAAATGGCGCCTCGCGGAAGCAGCGCGCATGCGCGTTGCGGGGACAAGGAGAGTACAGGGTCGGTATTCTCGTAACTGTCCCTTTTGAAAACGTTCCTTTTGCGTCCCTTTCATCGTGACGTACTCCCGGTTAAGTAGTGTGCCTTTGATTCAAATACCATAACTTTTTTTGCAAACGCATTTTAAAAAACTAAAACCGTATAAGACTATTTTTATGTGCTTATTTAAACGTATTTTTAACACCTAAACGCGAAGAAATTTTTGTTTTGTTACGACATTGAAAGTTTTCACCGCAAGGGGAGGAACGTCCAAAGATGGCAGCTGCACTCAGCTGTTTCCTTGTGACAGTGAGGTGTAAACAATGCTGCGGCTACTGAGTTTTTCGCGGTTGGACTCCGTTTTGAGGTCGGCGACAATGCCCGTGCATCAAGATAACCCTCCCGTTACGTATTTTGGCATCAACGCACTTTCGGCATGCTGACGCGGGCTTTTCCAAGAACCTGCTATGGTGCCTTACGTCGTTGACATTTTCGTGGTGCTCTACGAGTGAAAAATGTGTAGGGGAGGGGGGGGGGGGATTTTCGTTTCTTAACGACGTGCCTCTTGCGCGTGAAGTCTACGAACGTTAAGCTGCTACTTGTATGAGTAAAGAACAAATAAAAGGTTATAAATGTCATGCCGAGTGCTTGTGTAATTTTGGTCGTCTGGTCAACAGTTATCAAGCTCGCAGACGATCATTTATTCCACTGCGCCTGCTGACCGTTAGATGGCAGACGATCGTTTATTTCACTGTGTGATGGCGGTGGTGTAGATGCACAGGCCCACGGTGGACTGTGACAGCGATATCGTTTCTTCGTTACCGACCGCTGACTGATAGCCACCGGTACCGAAGAAACGACGAGCGCGTAACACTTGCTCTTCGACGCTGAGCCCGTGCGTCCGCCGACCAAGTTCGTCCCGGAGCTCGTAGCACAGCCACTGCACGGTCCCCTTCGAGAGTCGGAAATGCCGGCGGAATGCTTCTCGGGGCATATCGAACGCGTCTGCATTGCTTCTCGACCGCTTGTTCCGCCGGCGAGCCACCAACAAGGCGATAATCGACGCATTCATGACTGCTTCCAAAAACCGTGTGTTTGAAATTCAAATCGCCTGTTCGAAGAAGCCGCGTTCAAACGCAGTGGGTACGCCGCGCTTGCGTTACGTCGCATCCGGTTGTTTGCTTTTAGCCAATCAGGGCTCGCTCAAAAGGGACACTTTTGAAAGGGGCACAAAAAGGACAAAACACGAGAATACCGCCCCAGATGTCAACGCGCGCATTGCGTCACCAGGCGGCAGCGCGTCGTCTACTACTTGCGAGCTGCCGGTGCTCAAAAAGCAGTCGACGTTGCCAGTGGCCGCTGTGAACGGCAAAAATAAATATTGCGGCGATGACAAAAAGATCAGGCATTTCTTCTGCGCGCAGGCAAAAAACTGTTGGTGCAGGGAAGCAAGAACGAATCGCAGTCTTTTCCTACGATGCGCATCGTCATTCTGCAGCCGTGAAGATCGCTAGCACGGGCCGTCACTGAGCTGCGAGACAAGCCGCAGCCGCACAGGCTAGCAATAACTTTAACCAAAGTGGTTTAGAGTTGCATCGGCTTACTACAGCGCAGTTTCTCGAAGGCCCATTTGGAAGCAAAAAAATCATCCCTAAAGAAATCGTCGTTGGCTCAAACGCATTATGATTTGTCCTAATAATTGCTGTAACTCCCGCATGAGAACGACGACCAGACCCACGATTTGCTGCTAGCGCAGACTGCTGTATCCTAACTCATGATTTGATATTGCACCCGACATTTGTTGTCTTCTTCCCCGCGACATCGTTTCTATCACCTGTCCATCCCATTTTGTTCAAAGTGTATCCATGTACCTGTCTTGTTAAAAATTGTGGCATTTGTTACATCTCTGTACAACCCACCCCTTATGTAACACCCCCTTGTGGGGTCTTTAAGGTAATAAAGTGAAGTGAAGTGAAGTGAAGGAGGCGCGCTGCACGTGGGCCGGATGTTGGCACCAGATCACTTGCGGGGTATCGCGTGCGGCAATAGGTCTGGGGTGTTAGTGTAGAGCGATGCTGACTCCAGGAGCATATAAACAGTGTAAAAATATTTATACTTGAAGCTATGCGAAAAACCTAATATTTATTCTTAGCTGCCCTTCCGCCCCTCTCAACAAATTTCGCGGATGAAAGCCGAAAGCATTCAGGTTGGGATCATCTCACAACTTGTAATATTTTCGCTGCCGCCCAGACAAGGAAGCTGCCTGCGTGTTTTGCCAGAACAGCACACTCACACATCGCCGGGGTTGTTTACGACATCGTAGGGGTTGTTTCCCTATATAAGCTGTGCTAGGCCGTGAAATCAACTTCCTTAAAATCAAAAAGCTAGCTTCATCGTAATGCTCCTGGGCTGGTGGGCTTCACTGCACAACTTCAACTTCTTTGTGCAGCTCGGAAGTAGCAGACGACGCGCTGACGCCTGATGACGCGTTTTGCGCTGTTTCCGCCAGGCGCCGTTCGGATACTCTAGTAGTAGCTCGCGCCACGCGCTCCTGTGTTCCCCCTAAGTGTGACCGCCATAGTACAGCTGTGATCTGGCCTCTTCACCGCTCGGTGCATTTTGTAGCAAATGGGAAACAATCGAGCATTTTTCCCATCTTCTGCCAAGGGTTCGGCTCTATGTGAAAGAGATACTTAGAAGGCCCATTTATTCGGTTGGCCCATCCACTGCCTGTTCGTGTAATTCTATCTTTCGGGGCTTAGTTGTTTCTGCCGCAGAGATACTTGCTTGCTTAGACATTTTAATCAGTTTCTAGTTTATAATTCCTTTAATACTTTCTCTCGCGATATCTCATTTCCTGGCTCTTCATTTCCTTTTTATTTCTGTTTATTTGATAAGTTTTTCCCTAAACACCTACGTTTTTATATTATATAGTTCTCTCAATTCTGAGCGTAGTTGCACTGGGCTAGCGCCCCGTTCCTGGCCAATCCCCCAGAGTGGGCATGTGTCGTTCTTCTGACGCTGCAACGCCCCCCCCCCCCCCCCCCCCCGGCCGCAGCTAAAGAAAGAAGAGGACGCGAAGTGATTCAGCTCAGTCGTCATTATTTGAAGTGATGTCGAAGAAGTCAGTGTCGCCTAGTCCCTGGTGGGACGAAGAGTGTTCGCGCAGCTTTAGACGTAGAAAGGCAGCCTGGAAGAAACTTTGCCAGAACTTATCCCCGCTTAACTGGTGCAACTTCAAATATTTTTCAGCGGTATTCAAACGCGCTGTTTCCAATGCTAAACAGACTTATGACACAGATAGATCTTTGAGTCTCTCCAAGCCTAACAATAAGCGTGCGCTTTTTCGCTTTCTTCGATCGCGGAAAGCCGTACCCTGTCCAGATAATACAGACTCTGTGGTGCTATCTCCAGGTGAACTCTCAGAGTCCCTAGAGTCGATAGCTGATGGGCTTCAAGCTCGTTTTTCATCTTCCTTAGCGGTGTCCTTTTCCCCGCCAGACGTGGCAGACGACTTCATAGAGGTAACGCTCTCAGAGCTCGCTGATGTCATGACTAAATTGACAGCTGCAGCTCCTGGCCCAGATGGCATTACTACTGAAATGCTGAAATTATTATATAATGAAGCTCCGAATCATTTACTTAACTTGATCAATTATTCTATTAGACATGCATGGATCCCCGATGTCTGGCGTCTCGCCAAAATACTTCCTGTACTTAAGAATGCTGGTCAGGGCCTCTTGATTGAAAACATCAGGCCTATCGCGTTGACATCGAACGTGGTTAAATTAGTCGAGCGGATTTTGCAGCAACGCATAATGCAATTGGTGTCTAGTTCTAGAATCTTTAGCCCGAGACAAATTGGTTTCCGCCCTGGGTGTTCCATTTGGAGTGCGCATATTGACCTTGAAAGCCGGATTAAACTAGCCCGTCGCACTAACCAGTTTTCGGCTCTAGTTACCCTAGATGTAGCAAAAGCTTTTGATAGCGTGGAATACCCTGTGTTGTTGTCCCGGTTACAAGTCCTAAACTTCCCAAGGTACATTATAGCTTGGATTTGTGAATTTCTGAAGGACAGGCAGTTCAGTTGTGTTAAATTTAATGTTACTTCCTCACAGCGGCCACAGTCTAGGGGCGTTCCGCAAGGGGCGGTCCTTTCCCCTGTTCTTTTTAACATCCTTGTAAGCGATATTCCGGTGGTTTCTGGTGTCTCCACATATGTATATGCCGACGATGTTGCATTTTTTGCATCAGCTCCTGACATTCAATCACTTTACGCTTTAATGCAGTCGTATCTGAACCTCATTGCCTCCTGGTTGGACAGTATTTGTCTCTCTTTGAACGTCAACAAATGTTCCTTATTAGTTTTTCCGATCTCAGGCCCTGTTAACATTACGCTCAGTTACCGGCAGTGCATAATTCCTCAGGTTCCTTCCTTAAAGTACCTTGGGATAATTTACACCAGTGAACTTGACTGGACCCCACATATTGCCCTTATTGAGGCCAAAGGTGCACGTGCTGTTGGGATGTTAAGACGTCTCAGTCATAGAAAGAAGGGAATGCGCAGAGAGACCCTTCTTATGATATACAGGATGTACGTTCGCCCCATTTTAGAGTTTGGGTGCGTGTTATTCGCTGGGTCCGCGGCGTATAAGCTTCATCGTCTGGTTATTCTGGAGCGCCAGGCTCTTCGTTGCTGCTTAGGGTTGCCTAAGAATGCAGCAAATGCAGTTGTCTACTTGGAAGCGCGCGTTCCTCCTCTGCTTAATAGGTTCCGGACACTGACTGTTGAAACTTTTCTGAGAGCTTATAGCTCTGAGGTGAACAGGGAGCAGTTTATCTTTATTGTAGAACCAGGTGCGTTTATGGTGCACCAATGGCCCAAGTCCTCATGTCCTCAAAGCACTCTGGTACAGAGCCTCCTTTCTCCGTTGGGTGTAGCAATAAATCAGGTTATTCCATATAGAGACAGGAGTTCTCCTCTTTCTATCAATTTCCAGAACATTTTCCCCAAAAATGCTAAACTTTTACCAGCCCGACTGCTCAATCGTCTTCTCGAAGGTTATTTGACCTCCATGCAGCCAGGTGCTATAATATATACAGATGCCTCTCAACGAGAAGAAAAATCCGGTATAGGAATATTTTCCCTTTCCCTTAACTGGTCCTTTTCGGTTCGTCTGGTTGATTTTATCCCGATATTCTTCGCGGAATTCCTGGCAATTGTCCTGGCGCTACGAAAGCTGGATGTATCAATTACATCTCCAATCATAATTTCTGATTCTTTTTCTGTATGCTTAGCCCTTTCTTCCCCTAAAGACACTCCTCTTCTGCGGACGTTTCGGTCACTCCTGCCACCTCACTTCACTGAAATTAACCTTCTTTGGGTTCCTGGTCATGCGGGGATCACATTCAACGAGACAGCCGACTCTCTAGCAAGGATAGCACTTTCAGGTCCTGTAGTAGACGTCGTAGAGCAGACACCATTAATAACAGCAGCTAGATACCGTAGGATGCTGAAACTCCGAGAACAGCAAGAATCGGTTTTACTGTCATTAAGTGACTTTAATCACCTTAAATTCTCATGGAAACCTGAATGGTGCCCTTCACGCAACTTAGAGGTGGTTATCACAGCCTTACGTTGTCGAGTACCCCAGATAAATAGGTACTTGCACAGGTCTCGTCTGGCGCCAACAGCTCTGTGCAGCTATTGCAACGAAGACGAGTCTGTCGAACACTACCTGTTGACATGCCGACGTTTTTCCCGACTGAGACGTCAGTCCCTGGAGGTGCCGCTTTGCAGTTTGGGGATATCACTAACAGGGCCGGCTATACTATCGTTCGGGGCATCCGAAACGGGGTTTTGCCGCCGGGATGTATGCTCTGCTCTCCTGCGCTACATTGAAAATTCTAAACGATTCTCTTTATGATTGAGATTGGTCATCCTCGCTTTAATTTTCCAGTTTTTTTTTTCTTCTCAAAACCAACTGATCTAAATTATCCTTCCTAGGCGTGTCGTGAATTGATAAGAGTACTATTCATTTTTACAATCCTCTGTTGTTTGGCCGATCCCCTGATTGGGTATGCGCCATTAATTATCAGGATCAACAACAACAACAACAACAACAACGTGGAACAGTGGAGCGTCAGCCTCATCTCACTGCCATAAGCCTTCGTTCCTTCCGGCAATCTAGCCGCCGCAACCGGGAACGTCCTACACAACCCGTCGCTCAGCGACCATCAGGACCTGGTGCGGAATGACCTGGAAGCCGAGCAGCGACAAAGGCGAGCAGAGAGAGCGGTCCGAGCGCGCAGTCACGGACCTCGCTCACTGAGCCGCCAGCATGAGATAAAACTTGCTTCTAGTTTCTTGGTACTTGGGATCTCAAACCAAGTATGCGTACTCCTGCGCTGACTGAGTGGATTCAAGATTGTAGTGGGTGCATCGATGTACGATCGGTGCACAGTCCTGCCGCCATGTCTACGCGGAGGAGTGGCCGGAGTGATGCTGCGGTGAAATTTATCAAGGTGCGAGTACGGTCGAACCAGGGAATCTCGCTGCAGAAGCTGACTGGCCACCTTTCCCGGCTGCCACCTGAAGTAAGCACAAGTACGACTACTCGGTCAAGTCCCTCATGGCTTTCCTGCGGCAGTCAGTTTCCCAAGGAGTTCGTCATAAGCAACGACAGAAATGTGGACCTCCGCACTACAAGTTCGTCGCTGAATGACAGGGTCGAGAGTTTCATTATCTCAACGTTGGAGCTCGGTACAAACGAGAAGGACGTCACTTGTCTCACTAGTGCCACGGTCACCGCACACCGCCTAATCAGCCTCTACGGATTCATCTCCAGTGAGTACCCTGTCAAAGCGATCGTTCACTTCGACGTGCAATCCTTTGGAATGCCCAGTACGCCAGCCTACCATCGTCGGGGCCAAAGTGGGACCCAAGGGTTGCAAAGCCAGGCTCTGAGCTACCCGCGTCATGCATGCACGTCCATGAACAAGCTGTCGTAACCACTCGGTCTCTCGCTCCGCAGCGCAAATGACGGAGGAAGTGGTGACTGGGACACCGTTGAGGACAAGGATCGCTTCAACGCCATGCCGAGAAAGAATCCGTAAGATTAGAGGAAGTGTTTTCAGACCGGAGGTGTTTCAAAACAATGGTGATTACGATTAATATTATTAGTACAATTGCAGTTTCATTTTTTGATGCGCAAGGTTGTTTTGGCCTAAGAGCATTGAATAAACATTAGCCGGGTGTATATTTGTCATCTTATACTTCCGTGCAGTGATTAGTGCAAATGGTTATTAAATTAGAGTGAAACAAGAATGCTTTCGGTGTATCTGGACGAGTGCGGGTACTTTGACGTACCTTCCTGCGCGCACAAGGAGCGCTAGCACACGCACTACGATGAATGACCCTCAGAGCCGACGCCGCTGTTCGTAAAAAATACATTTTTTGTGGGTTTTATTGTCGCCACCATTTTGTTTGGTTTTTGTTGTCGCCACTGTTGCCACCACTGTCGCAACCCGTTTACCCGCACAACAAACTGCCAGTAGCCTGCGCCGCAGCACCTGACGACACAATTCGTCCATCTCGGCTTTAATCTGCGGGACCATTCACTTCTTTAAAAAAATCAGTGCCCTTGAGCTCTGTGAAGAAGGATGACAGGTTAAGCTGGGCATAGTCCAAAGAGTGCACGAAACAAAGCAGGTTTGATGTACAGCCGGTAAAACGCTTGTCTATAACAGCGATTTCATCTTCAACCAGCTACATCCAAAAACTGCCGAAACATACTCGTTCCAAACATGTTGGAGGCAAAAGCGAAGGACTGAGACTTCAGAATTCCGCAGTAGTTTTATTCAAATCCCGCTCCGGCGGGGCAGAATAGGGCTGAGAGTACGAACACTGTGTTATAGACAAGCCTTTTACCGGCTGTACGTAATTTGCTATTGAGCGTACTTCCTAGCTAATTCTCTGAACTAAACTTGAAGGAATCGACGTTCATTCTAGCGGACAAACATGGGGCTGTCCGCTTCGCTCCCGCGTTGTGGGCACCTTACTGACTGCGTAACACACCAACCTAAACCGCTGGGCCCTGGAAAACAACAGGCCGTGAGACGTACACGTTCAAATCTCCCACCAGCCAAAGCTATGGAGCTACACGAGGGCAGCCACCCGCTTGTCACGTTCAGGTATATCACGCAATTAACGTTATCACCTTCAGAAGCAGACCGTATCCCCGCCTCACCGTGACCTATTCAGGGAACAAAAAACTACCCTACGCTTCATACAACCTGGCTCCTTCCCACACCCGACGTGTCTTCACTTAATGCACTCGAATCGCTTCGACGGTGTATGCAAGTTTTGCTCATAAGTACCTACTTCGCCACATAATCGGGGTGTGCGACTTTGGTTTTGAGCACCGTCAACTACCCAACAAGAGCAATGGGAGATCTGGCCGTCCAGCCCCACTCAGCCTACCCAGTGTTGGGTACGGGAAGGCCAACCCGAGCCGAGCTCCGTCGCCTCCGACATACGTGTGGTAGCGTGGTTTGAAGCGAGCGGCCAGCCAGTGTTGCTGCCATGAAGAAGTCCAGAAGCCGTAGGCAAAACGTAACTTGTTTACTTCATAGCGAGAGATGAGCCGAACCCAAAGAACAATGCCCCGACGGGCGAGGTTGCAGTACAGGACTCGAGCAGAGTGACAGCATTGATTCACTGCTCAAACAGTAATGAAACTACAGCGCTTGGACGGGGTCTATTTATACCCAAAGCGCTAACGGTCACAACAAGCGGTCCCTCTAGATTGTGCACATGTCACGTACGGCGTACACACACACACAACACTCTTTCCAGAGTTCGTGAGCGGCTGGTAGTAGCGGCGCACGCTGAGTCCCAGAGAGGGGAGAGAGGAGGACTTCGCTGCGGACGCGGGGCTTCCGTGTCCTTGGGGCACGTTGAAGCCTACCTCGGCGGCAACCGCCGAAGTTTGAAACGCGCCGAAAGATAGGCGCCAGAGACCCAGGCTTGTCGAGACGTGCAAACATGAGTCACCGACATGGGGGGGGGGGGAGGGGGGGAGGGGCTGCTTGAAAGGTGCACGCACTGGAGGCTTCGCCGCACAGCCGATGAGTGTTGCAGGAAAGTACGGCGGCGGGCTGATTCGTAACAGGACAGAGCGCAGGCGGCGCGGTCTGCATATGGGCTCTAGTGAACAAGGGACCACTCGCCTAAGCCGCCGTCTGGTTCGTTCAAAAATCTGAATAAAAAATGGTCGCGCATCTGCTCCTTTCGTTGCAAATGTCGTGAAAAGACGATAGTCTTTGTAGACATTTGCCAAGGAAATGCCCCCCTTTGCTTTCCCGCTCACCTCTCATGCTGTTGCTGTTACGCCGCGCTCCTCCCAAGGTAAACACACTAAAGGTTTGCTCAAGGCGATTTGAATTTACCGCGTTCCACTGCTACAGGCCGCGTTCCTCGATGCCAGCGCTGCAGTACGGCGGAGACGCGCGTGAATGGAGGCAGCCGACTACAAGGTCTATAGAACCGCGTGGCCGTGCTCCACGTGCCTTTCAAGCAGAACGTTGAACCTAGCTAGTGGAACCTTTCGTTGCTGTTGCCGCATGATTTTTCATATGCCGCCAGGAGGCGGTGGTTTTCTGCAGTAGATGTAGAATATCATTTGTTATCGAAAAACCAAGCATCCATAATTTTTTTTAATAAAGGAACACTGTAAATATCCCTTGTGTACTAATTTCCTGTCTTATAGTTGCGTAATGTCTTGTTCTTGTTCAACAAAGTTGACAAGTATGAACATATAAACTGGGTTTAGACGTTTACATTTGGCTATGAGTATATAAGACTCTTGCGCAATATCAATTTTACTTTGGCCAGGTGGCTGAATCGAGTTACAGTCAGCCAGACAGACAGCCAGACAGACAGCCAGACAGACCAAACAGACCAAAATTTCTGGGTTTAAGTAGCCCAACAAAGACTATCGTTTTTAAAATATTCCCTCCTCCTCCTCCCGCCAGCGCAACAGGCATGT
>NW_027526245.1:35637758-35710272 GCF_048455015.1 Haemaphysalis longicornis
AGTGAAGACGTGGCAAGTAAAATGCCTTTTTTATTTATGGACCAAATTGAATCAAATTAGGATCATTTATGTAGCTAACCATTTTAACAACAAAACTGGTATCAGTATAAAGATACTGTCTAGTATACTTTTTGAGTTAGAAAACTAATTACCGGAAAATTGCAATCAGCATAATTACCTAATTGTGCAAAGTCGACAAGATTTTTACATCAGTGTGATCAGAAGTGTGTATTCTGTGCAAGGAAGCAGAAATAACAAGGAAAGTTTCATCTTCCCTTCGAAATCGGAAATAGTTTCATGTCAAAAAGAAAGTGAAACTGCTCTCTTTACTTTTGGATACTTAAAAGGAAATAAAGCAATAATCAAATAGCTTCCTTGCACAGAATAGACCTTCCTGGTCCCGCTGAGTTAAAAATGGTGAGTTCTTGCCTAGTGAGTTAATTGATCTTGGAGCGGCCTTGTGAAGGTAATTAGTGTGGTAGCTCGAAAAGTATAGAACATACTTTTAACCTGATTTAAACTTTGTTATTAGGTTAGTTAGCTACATAAAATCACCTAATTTGAATAAATTTGGTCTGTAAATAACAAATACTTTCACTTGCCACGTCCCCCCTTAAACCTGGATGTAACGAAACTTCAACAAATCCCTGGATTTAACGAAGCTTTTCAAATCCCCATTTCCAGCCACACTGAAGCCCACGTGTTTGCGACATCTGTGTAACGAAAAGACGTTGCCATAGTTAACCTTGGTGTAACAAATTCACTACACTGATGAGGCTTTTTTTTTTTGCACTTTTTCTCAAAATCGGCTGGAGAAACGAACTAAGTTAGCGAACTTCACCCGCACCACAAACTACCGTGCGTGTCCAGTGACGGAGCAGTGTCGATTAGGCCTCCCTGTCGGTGTCTAGTCGCACATCTCCACTGCTATCTGTGCTGTCGGTCCGTCGGTGACAAGTTCTGCTTGCAGGGAAAGAAAAGTTTTGTCTTTTGAAGACAAGTTCGCAATTGCAGTGCCGTCTCTGCCGGCGAGAAAGGAGAACGTCGCCGCCCGGTATACAGTATCCCAGCTAGCACCCCATCAACGATTTTGAGTGCGGAAAAAAGCATCAAGTTCATAAAAAGGCACCCTTTCAGCATAAGTTTGGACATTCAAATGGGTTAAGGCACCGAAAAGTGTCAAAAGACTCGAGTAAGTAAACAGAGGTGAGTAAACTTGCCTCTTCGGAGTGCGGTTTAGTGACTTCGTAGGAAAGCGGCTGGCACAAACCACGCAGTTCTTCACTGCGAAATAAATCCTTAAGAGTATGTGCACGATCACCGATGTCTAGCATTTTGGTTTCGTTTCTGCTTCATTTACCCGAAACCTGGATGCAATGAAAAATTGCAAATTTTTGTCGACTTCGTTATTAACTGTAGTTGTAAAAAGATGACCTTATTGCTGTTCCTATGTGACATTGGGCAAGGGTTGCAGGATGCTCAGAGCAGAGACGCTGAATTTGAAAGCTGACCAAATTTTCCGAGCAAGAAAAGTATCAACATGCGCAGCCGTACGTAGTTCTCAGAAAAGCACCACACGGCACACTATCGCGCGATCATTTTAAAACTGCACAGTTCATTCGAATGCTGGTCGTCCATTAACATAAAATAATTACCGCTTTAGAAATGCAGAAGTTCATGAAATGTACTGCCCACGTCTTACAGGCGTAAGATACTTATGAACAGTTAGGAACTCGACAAATAAAAGCAGGGTAAAACAAATCGCAAATATAAAACACTTCTAGCAATCACATAAATTTATTAGGGGTGCAGTCCCACCCCACAATATGGCACAATCCTTTCAAACTGCATGAGCCATGGCCCTTCTGCAATGAGAGACCGTCGCACGCATAACACCCTGTCACGCCGGGCCGCAAGGACAATAAAACTGATGCCTGCTGCGCTTGTATACCTTTAGCATTCTGTGATATCTAGCAGCAGTGATAAAAGATGTTGGCTGAACGACATCTACGACGGGCCCAGATAGCGCCATTCTTGGTAGAGAGTCAGCGGCTTCATTTGAAGAGATTCCCGCATGTCCAGCGAATCTGAAATTCTTACCGGGGGCACAACTGATGCATCCAATTTACGTAGAGTCAATTAGGTCATTGCCGAAAATTCAGCGTGAAATATAAAAATAAAGCCTAGTAGACGGACTGAAAAACGATCAATTAAACGAGATGGAAAATATAGCTATTCCGTGCTTTTGATCGCTCTGGGAGGTATCTGTATAATATATAGCTCCTGGCTGCGTGGAGGCCGAATGATCTGGGAGGAGACCGTTCAGTAGTCGCGCATGCAAGTGGTTGGCGTTTTGAGGGAATATGTTGTGGAAGTTTCTAGAGAGGCGAAACTCTTATCAAGCAGAGGAGTCATCCTGTTTATTTCTAAACCTAACGGAAAAAATAAGGCTGTAATGAAGTGCTTTGCGGAAAGTAGGATATGCGCCAGACTGCAGCTTGTTAACCCCAAAATCATACCCAGGCGGCACAGAAAGTGTGCCCCAAGACCGGCCCGCTATGGCCGCTTTCTGGCATGTCCGGCCAGCATCCAGGTTCTGGCAGCCACTGATCATGCGTTGAACGGCCAACATCCGGCAACCAGCGCTTCGGCATTTTTCCGTCCGCTAACCGGCTGCCAGACATTCAGTTCTCTTACGGCTGCCGATGTTGAGAAAGCGTACGGCCGAAGTACGGCCTTAGGGCATCCGTTTTTTCTTCGGGAAGCGGTAATCGGTCGAAGCACGGCAAGCGACCGGCCACAGAATATGCGTATTCTTGCGGCAGTTGGTGTTCGAAAGGAGACCGGCCGGAGCGCGGCTGCCGTGCATTCGTTGTTTCAACGCTGAACCGCGCGTCCGGCGGTAGAATATTTGTTTTCTTCGGGCAACCAGTGTTATGAAAGATACCGGCCGACGTCCGGCCCCAGAATATACGTTTTTCATTCGGTTAGCTGTCCTCGGCCGAATTACAGCAAGCGAATGGCCACAGAATATTTGGCAACCGGTGTTCAAGAGGAGACCGGCCTACGTAAGGTATCTGGTTATATGTCATTTTTTCGGCAAACGGCATACAGCCGAACAATGGCTCGCGCCTGGGCGCCGAGAATTCATGCACAGACGCGTTTGGAAGGAGACCGACCGTTTTTTTCCTGGGGGGAGAAAAAGCCGTTAGGAACGACGGGGACGCGTTTTTCATCCGCTCCGTGTTTCTACGTTTTAAATGAACGAACATCGTTTGTCAAACAGCAGTGAGTGTTCTCGGTGAACAGGCAACGTGCAATGACTCACTGGACATTAGCAGGGAACCTTTTAGGCCATCGAAATGTCATTTATTGCCACAAGAAGACTGTGCCACAACGACGGGTGAGCTAAGCCTCGCCAGTCATTAGAGTGTACTAGAAGTTTTAGAGTGGCCCGACCGGCCGCCCGGAGAGGTGCTCGTTTCGCGCAGAAAATAGCGGCGGCGCTGTAGTCAACGACCATTGAAAGCGAACGCGGCGGCTGGCCGCGCGCACGGCCGCGTGGCCGGCCGGGCCAGGAAGCGCTTTATGCGCGGAGCGCTGGAAATTTGTTCTGCGGGTCGTCCAATTGCTGAAATGTACTGTAGGTACAGTGGACTGTGGGTAACGAAATGAAAAATAAACGCTGTAACTCATTTTGCGTTAGTTTTGCCTTTCCCGCTCGACAACAAGGAAAATTACGGATTTTCCTTCGGTGCAGCATTCGTAACGGATTCTAAATAAAGTAATTGTAGCGACATTTTCGCTATTCCAATGTCCCATAAAAAAGTATTTTGCGTTGAATTGCGTAACATGAACCAGTTCATTATTGCTTTATGATTGTGTCCTTATTGTGCTGCTTGATGGACATGACACGAAAAAATATGAGGACTGGGATGATAGCTTCTAAGAAGAATAGCTTAGTTATTGCCTTGCAATTTACGCTCGGACTGCAGTTATGTGGGTTAATATCATAAGTTGTGTTTGTTTTTTATTGCGCGAGTTGTTATTATAGCGGTATTTAAGCAGTGGCCCGCCTGGGATAATTACGGGTCACCGTGGTGGACGAACAGAAAATGACACGCGCAAGCGAGATATCTTTTTAACTAAAAAGGGGTTAGCCCAGTGGTTAGCCAAGTTGTCCCAATGACCGTCTTTCATAGAACTATTCCCGCAAAAGTTCTATTAATCGCACCACCTTTCACCTGATTCGGTCCACCAAGGAGTTGAATCAAATTAACACAAATTTAATTCACAAGTATGCTGAGGGTGCAGTTACACGCACATAAAACAAATGCAAAACATAGATCAGAAAATATACTAACCGCGACAAAAATGAAATATAACACGTCTACTATAGAGGTAAAGGTTCAAGAACGCTAACATGGAGGTTCAAATAAACGGAACTGGAACAAATACACATTTTGTTTTCATTTTCAATAGCCCAGCAAATGAAATGTAACGCGGGAAATCATGCACAAAGTCTACACATGTAAAGGTTTAGGAATAACGCTAACATGGAGATTTAAATTGACATTTTTGGCCAACGCATTTTCATAACTCGCCCTCGATCATTAGCAACGGCTAAGTTTAAGGTGTTGCTCCCACCTTCGCATGTAATCACAGAAATTTTAAACATTTTATGTAGAAATGAATCCGTGTCACGATGTATACAGAACCAAACCAAATTTGCTGTCAAGGTCTCACGTGCTGGTCGCAACCAACACCGTGAAGGTGTTTGTTGTGAATAAGGGCTGCAGCACATCCATAACGTCATGGTGGATCTCCTTGTCGCTGAAGCAACTGGTAAAAACGTCCTAGAGATCGCTAATAAACTTTAAAAAAATGCGCGGAAGGATTCAGAAGTACCCCCAAATTACAAGAGGTAGTCAACACCGCGGCATCGTCCCCTGGCATGTAGGTCTGGTCCTGCAGACTTGGCACTTCGTTTTCAGTGCACACTTCCTTACCAAGGGCCTGCATGCGACATAGCAGGTTAATAAAATAAGAAAGCCCACTAACAACAGTACAAGCATCAACGGTAGGGGTATCCCAGAAGAAGGCTTTTGGTATTTTTGTTCCAAATAGGAACGTAAAAAACAGTAAACTTTTTGCAGCATAGATTGTGCGCCCCGCCGCTTTTGCTTCATGCGCAGAGTCAAGAAGGGGAAGGGAAGAACATTCCTGGTGCCTGTCCGTAATCCTTCTTTAACTCGAACTCTGCTATATCTCAAAATATCCTCTCGAAACTTTTTCTCAGCGTGTGTTTACCTCCCAAAGGCGCTATGCATTTGCCCGCTTTATCTCCAAACGTTTTTTTCGGAGGACCACGGATATCTCGAAATACTGGCAGAGAGGACACAAGGCAAAGTCCGCTGCAGGCAGCTGATAAGGTCCCCGTTCGAATGATTACTCCCACTACTCACCGAACGCGATCGTGAAGTGCAAGCTAGTTTACGCGGACTACGCGTCCCCGTTACCGGAATTAATGCTTCTGGCGCGTACATCATTAAGATAACTGTGGACGACGCAGCTGATCATGCGGACGAGGAGGAGCCTCCAGAAGTGCCTACAACGGCAGAAACAACATACATGCTGCGTCTGCTTTGTAACAAGGTAGAATGTAGCGGTGGCGACCACCAATTCATGCGATGCGTTGAGAATTCTCGGGTACGCTTTTCTGGGATGTAGATGCGAACGCGAAACAGCCGAGCGCAACACAGTTCTTTCTTCTGCAATAAAAAAAGTTTATTTTTCCTGCGAATTGTTTTGCCTTTATCACGAAATCTCCCCTGTGCAATAGTGCTTTTGTTAGCAGTGCTAGCCGTATTTCAGGGACCTGGCTAAAAATTTTCTGCATTTGACTTAAGCATAATGCAAATTTATTAAAGGTTTCTAAGCTTTTTGCCAGGAGATAGGGTAATGCTTCGAAGTCATCAGGACTGCGGACTGTGTCCTTCACGTTGCTTTAGTTCTAGCCAGAATATATTATTCCAGTAATATTCTTCTCCACCCCAGAAATATTCATCATAGCGCTAGAATAAAGGCAGGAACGACGTTTATTGCACGGTTAACAGTACAAATATTCGAAGAACGATTCTTAATAGTTGAAACTCCGCGCTTATCTAAAAATTTTCAGCTAATTTTACGACTGAGTTAACGAGAAATTACTGTATATCAACAATTAACGAGAAATTATCTTTGGGGGGGAGGTAGGTAATTTTATGGCGGGTCGTACTAGTTTAAAGTTTGCTCAAGCGGAGTCATAACGTTTCTGCGTCTACTTTCTAAATCAGCTGACCAAAGGCGCAGGTTCGATTCCCGGCCACGGCAGCTGCTTTTGTGATGGAGGATAAAAGCGAAAAACGCCCGTGTCTTCGAGATTTCGGCGCACGTTAAAGATCCCTAGGTGTTCAAAATTAATCCGGAGCCCTCCAGTACCGCTTGCCTCATCGCCTGTGTAGCACCGGCGCGTTAAACCTCATAATCCAAAATAAATCAACTTCGCAAACGCAAAACACCGCAGCGAGCAACGCAAATATTGCCGCGCGCAGGCTGGGAGCTAGTGCCGGGGAGCGCCGGCTGTTCAGTTGTTGGCGACAGCAGCGCCGCCGCTACACAGGTTTTTTCTGCGCGAAAGTCGACCCGGCGGAGCAATGGGAGAGGCCGCCGCTCGGGCCACTCTAAAACTTCTAGTGCACTCTAGTCATAGGCCTCCTGCGCTGGAGTGATGATGATGATAATTATCGTTGTGGCCAGAAACCCTCTGTATCGGGCGGACACCGAAATGTCCAAGCCAGGTGAAAAAGTTAACAAAATACATATAAAAAGAAAAAAACCCGGCTGAATGTCTAAAGTCATTGCACCGTCCCCACCAGCGAGAAAACTAAAGGTAGCAGTTTTCCTGCAGTCTTGTGCATATGGTACACTGCATGCGTATGTACGCCCACTGCACTGTCACCATTCACTGCAGTTCACTCGTGCGTTCACTGCACCGTCACCACAGCCGCACCCAGCCGAACCGATCGCTGCCAGAATTGCAGTCGCTGTTTCGTCGTGTGTACGTCCATGGCACTGTCGACGCCGTCCTCGAACCCTAGCGCCTGTTGTATAATGGCGTTGACTCTGGCGGGTGGGCGCAGCTTGTGGCAGTGCAGCACCAGGTGCTCCATGCTTTCCTCGTGGTCGCCGCATGCCCTGCACTTTGCTGCTTGAACCTCTGGTGTGCTGTCGTAGTGCCGGCAGTACAGCAGCGTGCGCAGTGCCCCCGCACGGGCCTCGAAGAGGAGTGTGCTGCCGCTGCTGTTGTCGTAGACACGCATCCGGCCTATATCTTGCCTGTGGTTGCGGTACAGTTCCAGGGTAGACTTTTGGTGCATTGTGGTCTGCCAGTGAGCGCGTTCCTCTTCTTTCACCCTGGAGCGCACCTTCTCCGTGATCTTGTGCGGCGGGCCCACCTCGATCGGGTAGGTAGTGAAGCCGAATTTTCGACGGAGGTTGTAGAGGCGATTGCACCAATGTGTGCGTACACCCTTGAATGCCATGTAGCGGAAAAATCGCCGCGCCCAGCGCTCGTCGTTCATGACTCGGAGTCGCTCTTCGAATGCAATTTTGCTGGTGGCCTCGCGAGCCTCAAACGTTGACCATCCCAAGTCACCCTGTATGGCCTCCACAGCCACTCGGCCATGGCAGCCCAAGGAAAGGCGGCCCACCTCTCGCTGACCACGCTCGAGCCACCCCCGTGTTGTCGCCGATACACACACCACAGCGTTCGCAAAGGTGAGACATGGGACGTGCACCGACTTCCACAGGTCACGGACCAACAGGTATCGGTTGCACCCCCATAAGCACCGTCTGCGCAGGATACAGCTGGCGCGTCTCGACTTTTCTTTCAGTAAAACCTCGTGTGTAGCATACTTGTCGCCAGTGGTGTTGAAATTGATGCCAAGGTAACAATAGCTGTGCATCGGTGGAACCAGTGGAACCTCTTCACCGCCAGGCAGCAGCACAATGCGAGCTTTGTCCTCTGGGTCGGAGAAGCACAGGAGTGCTGACTTGCGTGTGTTGAAGGCCAGTCCCAGTGTTGACAGATGCTCAGCCGAGGCGGTGACAAGTCCCTGTAGCTCATCCACACTTCCAGCGATCAGGACAAGGTCGTCGGCGAAGACCAGCCCCGGTAGTGTCCACATTTGCGGTCCGGTCGAGTCCATCTTCAGAATAGGGCAGCGTGAAACCAAGTCCCGACGCAATAAGGGCTTTCTCTAGCCCCGCTACATGTAGCATGTATAGCAGCGGGGAGAGCGGGCACCCCTGCTTCAGTCCCCGGTGTATTGCCACTGGCTCTGTGTGGACCTCTCCGAAGCATGCCACTGCCTTGTTGCTGGTGTATAAGCGCCGCAGAAGGTCAATCCATTTGGATGGCATAGCCAGCTCGCTCATGTGCTGCAGCATACGGCCGTGTGGGACATTGTCATATGCCTTAGTGACGTCGAGAAAGCATGTCACCAGGCCGCGGGATTCTTTCCGTGCAATTTCTATGCACTGGGAGAGTACAAACAGGTTGTCCTCCACCCGACGACCCCGTCTAAATCCATTTTCAAGCTCCGTCAGGTGACCACTTTGCTCCGCCCACGCGCTCATCCAGGCCTTAAGCACTTGGGCAAAGGCAAAAAGCCTATACAGTACGCTGGTGACTGTGAGTGGCCTGTGATCCCTGAGAAGGCTGCTGTCACCGCCTTTCTTTGGTATTAATGACACTTTTCCCAGTAGCCATGCCTCTGGGATGGTGTCGCCGTGGATTATGCCGGTGAGGATTGCTGCAAGGTGTGCTTGCGCCACTTCCCCCAGACACTTGACCAGTTCCGCAGGGATGCCATCGAGTCCGCTTGCCGTGTGAGCCCCAATGCGAGCAAGAGCACGTTTGAGAGCCAGCGGTGTCACTTCCCATTGGCAGTCAGCCATGTACGAGTCCTGTTCACTTGGCGGCTCTCCTACCGGGCTGGCTTTGTGCTGGACGTCACCTTGGTTGGGTGTATGTTCAAAGATTCTCTCAAGATGCGATGTGAGGTGCCGACGTATATCCAGCACTGTGTCACCCGTCATTTCATCTCGGAGCTTTGGCAGTGGCGATTTGCGGTCGAGTGAGGAAACATAGGTCCAAAACTTCCGGGTGCTGCTGCGGCCTGCTGCAGTGATCTCCTCCAGTTGCCTTTGGTCGTTTTCTGCGATTTTGCATTGGACCAGCTGTTGCACTGCTCGTTTGCAGCGCAGATACTCTTCACAGGCTAGGAGGCATTCATTGGCTGTGAGATTTTTCACTGCATGCCTGTGTGCCCGGTTTGCCGCACGCCGCTTTTCAAGGGCCTCTTTGATTTCCCTGTCCCACCACCGCTTTCGCTGAGGGCCTCCACGAGAGCCTGTGCGAACCTCATGCTTGCGCATGATTCTCTTGAGCTCATCGACAAACTCCGAGTACGTTGACTTCCTTGCGTGGATGGGGCTGCTCTCGAATTCGCTGGCAACTGTTTTTTATGCAGGTGCCGGCAGATAGCGCTTTGCAGGTTTTCGAGGCTGTCGCACATGTGTTTGGTGGGGCGATGAGAGTGACAGCTTGATGCGATTGTGGTCACTCCCCAGGCTGAAGAGGCCGCCTTCGTCGATGTGGACCTGTCTGATGTGTGCTGCCAGTGAGGACGATATCAGTGCGTAGTCAATGCAACTACGGCTGTTGCGAGCACACCACGTAAAGTCACCTTCACAGTCTCCTCGCAGGTTGGCTATCTCGAGAGAGAGCTTCTCACTCAGGCCAACCATAAGGTTACCATTATAGTCCTGGAACCCATCGATGGCATGAATGTGCCCATTGAAGTCTCCCATCAGGAGCACTTGTTTGTTGGTTCCCCACCGTGCCACATCCTGTTCTATGTATTGCAGTATGCTGCAGTTGCCGTCGTGTGGCCCTTGGGTGACAGCTAGGTACACAGCACCGATGATCGTGGGCTTACCAAAGATGTTTCCGGTGATCCATAGATGTTCCCTGCACGATCCTTCCAATCTCGCCCATGCATCACCGTGTCGCCACAGCACGCCCACCCCACCACCTCTGCAGTCAGCTTCCCGGTTGCAACCCGCCCAATGCCAATTTCCATGTATCGGAGGTTCCTCAGAGCCCCGAAGGTGCGTCTCAGTTACTGCATAGATTGCAATGGCCTCCCGGTCAAGAGTTGCATACAGCTCTTCCCACTTTGAAGCTTTCCTTGCCCCGTGCAGGTTTAGGAAGCCGATGTTTACCGTTCCTGCCCACTTTGTGCGGTGTCGACAAGAACGCTTCCTTTTTTGTTGGGCACTTTTCCGGGGGTCAGTAGGAGGTGCTCTCTCCATCTGCGGGATGTATCTGGTCTGTTGGGAAGGGGGCTTCACGGTGGTGGCTGTGGCCTGCTGAAGAGATGGCGGTGGCGGTGGTGGGCTCCCTCAGCCATCGGTGTTGTTGCAGGTGTCTCCTACTGGGTGGGCCATTTCTTGGCTAGGATGCGTTCCAGGGACTGTGCGATGAGCTGAACCAGCTCCATTTGGTGCTGATTTGTCCCGCTCTTCCGTCCCTGCTGGTTTTTGTTTACCGGCCTTTTTTGGGTATGGTGCATCACCCCTGTACCTTGTTTTGGGTCTCCACGCTTGTGCCCATGCTGTACAGGCAGCTGGCCCTCCTTGGACAGCATCCTTGTCAGTGGATTTGGTTTCCCCAGTCGGGGTGGGCCTCCCCTATCTAAAAAAACGCACCAAGGACTGTCCAATGAGTCGGCTGATGAGGCGTGTGCTGTCCTCGCTGTAGTGGAAGCCATCTTTGCCATAGCCGATAGGCAGCTCTATCGTGTTCATGTCGATGAAACGTTGCCCAGACTTCCGACACCACTTTTTGAGCTTCGCATTGGCCAGCACAATTGCAGCGCGCACCTCTCCGCCTCGGCTGGTGATCTCTGGGATGGAGCACACAGTGAGCTGTCCGCGCCGACCAGACCATTCCCGCGAAAGGATGTCTGTGATTCCCTCAGAGGTGCCTTGCAGGACGTCATGGATTCCGGCATGCAGGATGTACTGTCTCTGGGTAGATGGGGCCTTTTTCTCAAAATCAGTGGCATAGCGGACAGCATCTGCCATCGTTGCCTTTGCTCCGTATAGGAACTCAAAAGTTCCCCGAGAACCAGTCTCGGCCATCAAGGTCTCCGCCAGAAGGCTCACATTTTTGTCGCCGGCCATCACAACCTCCCTCTGCCTGCTCTGTGGTGGGCACCCCCTTGCGTTCTGGTGTCCGTGCTGGTCGTTGGCAACCTGTGGCTTATCCGGATTCTTTCCAGCAATGGTCAGAGCCTAAGCTCCACCACTGATGCGCTCTGGAGTGTTCCACTGCGAAGCCTTGTTCCTTTCATTACGCCGCAGCTTCCGGTGCGTTTTTCCTCGCGTTCCCTTTAGCTGAGCATGTCCCAGGTCACATGACTCTTCCACATCCAGGTCATTGGGAAACTTCTCTTGGCTATTTTGTCTGAGGTTGTTCTTCGATGCGGCATTTAGTTGCGTGTCACCTTGCCCAGTCCCAAAAGCCACCTCATCTGGACTTGTTCCCGATGATTCATGTGCGGCACTTTTCTGTATATCTGGCTTACGCGCAGAGGTCCTTTCCTCCAGATGTTTCCTTGGTGGTTCGTCCTCACTAGAGTTCGGTGCTGCACCCAGATTCGCATCCTGGAAGCTTGTTAATTCCGGTGCTGTAGCAAGGGGCTTGTCAGCGACGTTGCTCAGGTTGTTGATTCCAGATTCATCCTGCGTACTGCTGCCCGCGCCGAGCGCTTGTATAGGAAGGACTGTGGGTTCAGCTCGCCGGGGTTGACTTTCCAGAGCAATTTCTTGAGCACACTCTGATGGACTGGAGGGCACGAGGGCTGACGTTGACTCAGACGGTCGAGAAGACTCCAGCTCGGGTCCAGAGCTCCGCTGCTCAGAGATCACGCCACTTCTTGCGAGCTGTGTATTCAACACCAGGATTTGCTCTTGCAGTCGGGTTATCAACTCTCGCAGCTTCAGTGTCTCCGTTTCCAAAGCATCCAGTTTCGCAGCAGAAGTGGCATCCGAGACGCAGAGAGTGCACATGAAGCCGTCCGCGGCTCGGGCCTCCCGGAACGTCTTGTACCCCGTCTCGTCCAGGTACACCCACCTGTTGCAGGTGTCGCATTTTACTTGCGGCGTGTCGGCATCCTCTCGTCGCACCGTACTTCGTACCATTTTCCCGAGCGCGCCGGCGAAGCGGATGGAGTCGGCGCACAGAGAGGGTTGAGCGGTGGGGGAAGAGGGAAGAGGGGAGCGTCCTTGAGGCTTGAGGAGGAAACAACTGCCCCTCCGACGGGCCCCGCTTTGCAAGGAACTGCAGCGGCGCTGTCCCTACGTCACGTATCGGGCGTCCGAACAGGCGTGCGTAGTTTTGTTGACTCCCTTTCTCACATGGGTGCACCACTTGGCGGAAGGCCGATGGCCCTGCGCTCGCTAGAGGTGTGCGCCGAGACGTCGGCGCGCCGCCGCCGACTGTTCTGGCCGCGCCGCCGCCGCCGACACTAACTGATCGGCGCGCCGCCGCCGCCGCCGCCGACGTATTGTTTCGGCGTGATCGGCGCGGCATTTACGTATATAGAATAAAAATGACTTTTAAAAATTAATCCAGCTTTGTTTGAGATTTCGTGTTTTGTTCAAATTTTTTTTCATGCCTCGGGCATTTTTCAATGTCACGTAGGAGAATAATGAAGCAACAGAAAACAAAAGCAACCCTGCTCTCCGCTCATCTGCGCATGCGTGTCGTCTCTAGCCAGAGCAACGTGGGATTGCCTAACTACTCTTTCGCGCGCAAAATGGCGCAACGAGAAGCAGCGGCCTCTGCTACGGTAGCCACGGCCTCGAAACGCCGGAATGACGGCTTGACGGTCGCGTGTACTGAGGTTGCGGATGGAATCGGCGACATATCTGCAACTTGTTGCGAGGAAGAAATTCCTGGCCCCGATGTGTTTAAGATGCCGATTGGAAGTTTTCGGATTGTTCCTTTGCATTCGAAGGGGAAGTCTAGTTTTGTTTGGAAACATTTTGGACGCCTAGCATACATCACGGGGGGAAAGCAGAAGACAGTTGGAACGGACTACTACTGCAAGAGCTGCTTGACCAACTCCTCAAAGAAGGAAGACTCAAAGCCTTTCGAATCGTAAGTAGCGCTCCTTTGTTTCTCTAAGTAACTGAACCGTTGGCTGGCGCCTCGTAGGAATTGTGAAATTTGTGAGACTTAATACCGTGCAGTGCGCTCCTCAGCTGTTGTGCTCGCGAGACCGGCTGCCGTTTTCGCGACCGTACATCAGGACGCCCGTCTAGAGTTCAGAGTTCACATACGTTGAAATTGACGGTGAAATGCGCGCATATCACCTCGCAGGAATTAGCATAGTTTCGGGTTCGGGTGAGGGGGCCGGGGGTGGGGGGGGGGGTGGGGGGGGCGGAATTTCATAACGCCTACCAAGGCGCCTGCCAAACCGTTTGTTGTGAGCAGCCTAATCGTTTAGTTGTGAGAGTTTAAATAATCGCCTGTTTCCTCCGCAGCTGCAACGTGAAACGCTACGCGAGCACCGTAAGCACGTCGAACATGCAGATACACTTGATGGATGTCCATAAACTGCAAGACGACTGCAAGAAGGCGGCGACAGTCAAAGATTATTTCCGAATGGTTCCTGTGGTTCCTGTGTGTTGGGCACGGCCTACACAACTTGGTCATCAAGGACGGATTTGGAAGCGTCCCAAGACTCCACGATTTGCTGGTCAACTGCCGTGACATTGTGAAGACTGTGCACTACCGGGTCTCCGACCTGGAGGAGCTCGCGGACTCGGAACTGAATGCTGCAGTACAGTCGTTGGTCAGTTTTCACCAACAGTTTGCAACGAGTACCCGTCTATAGCGTAAAAATTTTTCGAGGCATTTCTTTTCTTCGTAAAACACATGTGTACAGGTTTTTTTCAGGTTTAATGACATGTGCCGCTTGTGACACCACAGCTGAATGTTGTCCAAATCGCGTTGGATGTAGCGGAACGATTTTTTTAATGGCTGGCCTTTTTTTAATTTGCGGTTCCGGTTTCGGCGCCGCCGGCGCCGCCGCCGCCAACAAAAATTGGCCGTGCGCCGCCGCCGATGAATACCCGGCGCCGCGCCGCCGACGCCGCCGCCGCCGACAAAAAACGACCACCACGCCGCCGCCGGTCAAAACCGACACGGCGCACACCTCTAGCGCTCGCGCCGCGTGAGGCCTAGCCGACCAGCACGAGAAACGAGTCGCAGCACTGTGCAGCGTACGCCTGCCGACATACCGTAGTGCATCGCTGTGGTACTGCAGTGCTCCCGGCGTCTTCACACGTAGTCGCACCAGCAGCGACACACTAGAGGCATTTTTTTTTGCCTGAACTGGCTGCACTGGTGCAAGCAATGCAGCATATGTTCATTTTTTTACTAATTGATATCCCCAGTAGCATTCTGCACTGGTCTGCACGACACTGCACTAATCTGCACCAGTTCAGGTAAAAAAAATGCCCCTACTGTGAAAGCTTCGCTAGACAGGCTCGTGCTCCCGAGCTTCGAACCGCCGAGCTTCGAACCGCACGACCGTTGATGATGATGACGATGATGATTATCAAAGGCCTCCCCTTTGAATTGGGGTGACGGCGTGCGCCATCTAGCCTATCTTAGTAGTTTGAATTTAAATTTAGTCCCTCAACTCGGATTTCTTTTTAATTCTGCCCTGCCGCTACCCCTGGCTGGGATGTTATTTTATCGACTTCCCTGCTTTTTTTCCACCAATACTCTAGCCGCTGCTTAGTAATACCTACTGCTGACCAGTTAATGCTTCCATCAGTTGCGAAGCCCAGTGCCTCAGGAAGTAGGACTTTCCCCCCAATTCTATCCGGCTGAATTTTTTGGCATCCTATTACTATGTGGTCGATTGTTTCTTTATCCCTGCCACATACAACACATGTCTCATCCTGGGACGAATATTTGCTCATGTAGGTTCGAGTTCTCAAGCAGCCAGCCCGCGCCTCAAAGAGCAACGCACTACCTTTATTGTTGTCATAAAAGTTCTCTTTCCGGATCTCTTTTTTGCTTGCTTTGTAGATTCCCAGCGATCCCTCCTTTTCCATCCTCTCTTTCCACATGAGCGTCTCTGTTTCCTTCACTTGCTTTTTAACTGCCCCCCCCCCCATTGTTTATTTGCCGCGGTCAAGGTATATTTAGTCGCCAGCTTTCGCGTCCTCTTCCGCCATTGGGTGTCCACACTTTTAAGGTACATGTACCTGTGCACTCTGGCTGCCCAGTTCTTCTCATCTAAATGTCTAAGCCGCTCCTCAAAACGTATCTTACTTTGCGCTTCCCTCCCCTCAAATGAAGCCCAACCCATATCGCCTTGTACCGCCTCATTTGTAGTCTTACTGTGAGCTCCCAGTGCTAATCTGCCGACTGCCTTTTGGTTAACCTCCAGTCCCGACAGGATATCGGACTTTAAGCATAATACGGCATTAGAGAACGTGAGCGCCGGCACCATTACCCCTTTCTAGATGCCTCGCACTACCTCGTACTTACTGTATCCCCAAAGTGCCCTATGTTTCATTACTGCTGCATTTCGTCTCCCTTTCAGTTTGAGGTGTTCTTCATGGGCATTCAGGTAGCCTTTTCCTTCATTAAGCCAGATCCCCAAGTATTTGTACTTATTTACTAATGGTATGGCTTCCTGTTGAATTGTTATTGGTGATGTATGAGATTCCTCGTTGAACACCATGACTCCAGATTTCTGTGGGTTAAAATGTAGGCCTAGGTACGTTGCCTCATCCCCACAAATGTCGGCCAGTTTTTGAAGGTCTTCCGCGTTATCTGCCAGCAACTATATCGTCCGCGTACATCAATCCCGGAATCCGTTGCTCCACCAACTCTCCATTGCTTCGGTACGACAAGTCAAAGCCTAATCCACTCTCCTCCAATCGTCTTTCCATTCCTCTAATGTACAGTGTGAACAGCAATGGCGAAAGGGGGCACCCCTGTTTTAAAGGAGTACTGACACGAAATTTCAAAGCTGAGATAACTATGTAAAACGCTTCCTTTTTATCAGGAGATATCTCCCAGCAAGTTTCAACAGCAACCGTTCAGCGAAACATATTTAAAATCCATTTTAATCTTCGCCCGCACGAGAAAGCCCAGAGCGGGCCGACGTGACATCATCTGCTACGTGCCCCAAACTGCCGACGTCGGGCTCCCGTGACGAAGCCGACGCGCTGGCTGTGGTTGGCGCGCGCTGCTCGGGCGTGTGTACACGTCATGGTTTTGGGACTGACGTCATGCTGCCCGGGCCTGTGGGGACGGCGAAAACCTCGGCCGGTCTGGGCGCGCGCGTGCGCTCGCTCGCGCGCGCTTCCAGAGAGGCAGCGATACCTGCCCTTCAGGGGAGGAATTAACCGACCGTTTCGGCGGGTGAGGATGAGCGCGAGGCGGATGTGACGTCACGTTTGTTCCCATGTTTACATTTTTCCGCGTGCTGCCTACACGGCGTGCGCGCCGTAGAGATTCAAGTAGCCGCGTTGGACTTTTGCTGTCAACGCGAGTGTGAATGGTTGTCGCCCTGTCAATCGTCGTTCAACAGCTCCAGCGTCTTCTGGCTCTACGGCTGTGCAATCAGCCGTGGGCGTTCAACTGCCCACCATCGGCCGACTCAGGTGAGCGCTCCTTTTTGGCGGGTTTGCAATCAGTTCGCATATCTCCTACTGAAAAGCTCAATTGCTTTCTGCTCGCTGCAGTTATATTAGCGACGTTTACGAAATTCTTAACGTCACGTTCTCACCGTCTTGCGTCATTGTCACTGTTTATGCTGCTCTGTTCGCCTCTGTCGGCGATCGCGAGCTGTTGACGGTTTGTTGCACGGCGCAGAAACTCGCTCGCATGCAAACCCGTCTCGCCCATGGCGTTTCTTTGTCTCTTCTTTAATGTGGCGTCATTAAAATCACTTGTTAGCCTCGAGGCTTTTTCTAGACAACGTGCCTTGTGCTAACCGTGTTGTAACGAAAATGAACTTGCAGTACGATCTATTGGTGAAGTTAGGAGCGTGACAGGACGCTGTTGGGAAGGTTTTCGTGTGTGCGTTTGGTTCGTGAGGGCGTTGTAACACACTGCTTTAGCCTGTTGCACTCGTTACTGCATCCAGCACTTTTGCTTGCCAGGAGTGCCTGCCAAGGGATGCTGACTTCGTTATGTGTTCATCTTTAATAGTGAGGCCAGTCGGCGTTCAATAACCAATGGAAATTCAGCGGGAACGACCCGGATAACGCAGGGCGGGCAAAAGCACTGCTTGTGTGGTCTTCTCTGTCGTTTGACCTTTTTTTACTCATCCTAGACTGTTTATTTACTGCTGCCTGAACGGTGTTTCATTCCTCATGTTCCATTTCTTTCTCTTGCAGCATCTCTTGACTGCAGTCACGGTACCCCTAGCCTGCCTGCAGCACTCATCCTGCCATTCCAGTGGGAACTAATGTTCGCAGGCCACTTGTCACAACCTAACGGGTTCCCGCACTTGCCTGGCTTGTAATTGATGGTATACTTTAGATCCACCATTGCGTTCTCACTCTGCGTACATTTCAAGTGAGGGTTTACAGTAACACGGTAGTTGATAGCCATGAAGACAGCAGCGTGTGTACTGGAAATCAAACTCAGTTATTTAGGCCAATGTCAATACCACCCTGGTCTACGTATCCATTCCAGCCTGACATTTTCAAGCACAAGTTTTTCAGTAAGTAGTGAAACAATGAAGAGGTAGGGATAGCTTATGCACTGTTTATTTACTACCTTTATTTTTTTACTGTTGAAAATGTATGGACGATGCTATATGTACCACCTAGTGAAGGCCCACCAGAAATTGTTATATGCACTATCGATATCGCGCAATCTATGAGGCAGGCTGGCGTGACCTTCGTGCAAACGGCATCGTACGTGGTTTCCGTCACGACAAAGTTTGCACTGTAGTGTTGGATGTGTAATGGGTTATGGCTGACCACAGGGCTGTTTACGGCGCCTTTCACATTCCAGTGGAGGCAGGCACAGAAATTACGTGGTCGGCCAGGACACAATACATGGTGTTGGTCAACACCGTAGATATACCGTGCCTTGGCTGCCCACGTCATTTTTTTTTTACTTTTGAGTTTTGTGTAAGCAAGTATGTATCTAGTGCCCCTATGCTGTCTATCCTTGGGTTTTGTAAACCCTCTAAATAATATCACACGGTAGCTTTATTCATCTTCATGAGATTTCTGAGGTGCCAGATTGCTCAGATCTCTCATGGTCTCCTGTGGCTGCAGGGATGTACAATGTCTGGGGTTCGATTCCTGGCTGCCGAGGCTGCATTGAATTTACAAAGCCAAAAAAATTACCTTTTGTACGCGATGTCTTGGTTTACGCTGAAGATCCTCGAGTGAGAGGTCTACTACGCTGCCCTGTGCCCCATAGTGCGAAGTGCCTTCAGTTTTACTCGATTATGCAGCAGTCAATTAATGCCTGCTCATGCAAACTCTTGAGTGCAAACGGGAGAAGGTGCGCCTACCTTGCCTTGAGCTGCTAGACCAAGTTGGCTTTTTCACACGCCGTCTAAGCTGTGCGAGAAAGCCATACAAGGCTAAGAATGTTGTAAAATACGCCTTTTATGTGAAGCAGCTCATCCATAGCATTTAAAAAAAAAGCTTAAAGGAGCCATGAAGACAAAACACAAGTTTGTGTTATTCGAAAGATTTCGTGTTTATAGGGCCCCCAGCGCTTGTCCGCATGCAAACGGTGCTTTATTCACTGAGAAATTAGTTAATGCAAGTTAAAATTTTGATTTTCCCACTAAATGCATTTTCGTGGTCTGCAATGACATCACAGGGCCTTGTTTACCGTTAGTGAACCCAGATGACACCACCACACCGCGGCAAGCCATTTTCTGCCCTTGGTTTGTTTGTGAACGTATTTGTACCTGGCTTGTTTTGTTCATGGAGACAATCGTTTCGTGAAACATGGTGCTCCCTCGACAAATACGGTCATGCAAGACATCATCACTTGCGTCAATCGGCCAATGTTGTCTGAAACAACCCCAAAGCCCCGCAGTCCTGTGCAGCTAGACCAAGCATAGTGCAACAGCAGTACGCATCGGTACTTCTATGTTTACATGTGCTTTCGTAACCTCCACTGTTTGTCCCACCATTCTTAGTGCTTTAAAAAGAATGTGCCCTCAATTTAAGCGCAAATAGCTCGTTCTGCAAGCTTATAAGCTCTGCCTAATTTGCGTTTGCCTTTGCCGCTCTCCGCCAATCGCAGGGCTGTCTGGTATGACATCATAGGTTCTGTTGCGAAAAATGAGCTAGTGGGTCACATGCCCATTCCCTTTTTTCCTAATTATGTAGCTTATTTGAGCAAAGTTTACGGTAAAAGTGGTGTCAGTATGATTTTAACGAGACAATCTTTTGAATGAACCAAACTTGTGTTTTCTCTTCATGGCTCCTTTAAGGCACATTATTTTGCAATGCGATCATTAAACGTTTTACACCCTCCTACCACCCTGCTTTTATTGTTAATAAACGCGCTTTGTATTGTAGACACAGGAAAATGAAGCAGGAAGACTTATAGATATTTTTTTCAGCTGCACAGTGTCCCAGGCTATGCACCTGATGTAATGCTGTTTCTTCATCACGGTTTGCATTGTGTTTTGAAACAGTTTGTTACCAAGATCCAAAGACTCAGTTGGAGATTTCATGTCATGAATGATACAAAAAGATCATCTGTGGAAGCAATGCCCATCTTATTCTTGTCATTTTGTAGTTTATGAGAGCTGCTGCATCCAAGCATTGTATGGTATATTTATGAACTAGAAAATACATGGAAAAGGCAGTCTCTAAGCTGGAGGAAAACTGTCGAGTAGCATCTGCATTTAGTTTAAATAGTGGCGTGTTGCCCAACTGCTGGGCAACCGCTACTAATTTTATGCCATGTGAACTCTTAGGCGGTTACATGTTGATAAAAAAATTACGTGCTATCTTCAGTCATTCACTGCAACTCGTTTGTGCTCATGGGGAGCTTTCGGAGTGTGACGCTTAGCATGACAAAAATCAGAACACGCCTAATCAGTTGGACTCAAGCTATACCTGATCATGATGCGTCTACTTCTGAATGCTTAAATACCTGGTCATATATGAAAAACGGCCAACTTAACAAGCTGAAGGAAAAGAAGCAGCCCCACCCCTTCACCGTAAAATAAAAAGAATGTTTGCTGGTAATTAAAAATAGGTCTGCATCCAAAAGGTCCAAGGGAGGCTGTTGTTTCTTACGCATTCAAGAATACATCAATACTGTTATTGTTTTACAATATAAAGTGAATTTTTTTTACACTACTTCCTCGGCTTCAGTTGGTGTTGTCCTTTCTGGGTGACCTATGAGACCAAAGGTACAATGTAATTAACAGCACGGCAATACTGGTTGTAAACGTGATACAGAAAGAGCACAAAAATATCCATGGCAAAACTCAGGACTTCTGTTGTGTTGTTTTTAATTATAATTATTAGTTAATTTTGTTTCGTCCTATGGCACGATTCAATTCTCGAAACCAGCTTTCCTGCGAAACTTATTGAGCACATTTTTCATACCAGGCAATATTATGTGCAATGGCTGCACAACACTTTCTGCCTGAATATAAATGTGGCCAAAAAATGTCTTTGTTATTTTGAAGCAGGCAGTTTTCATTGCCAGTCAGACAAAATGGGGCCAGATATGCCATCTGTGCAGAACCGCATGTGACCGCACCATGGGAAGTGTTGTCCAGTTTTTTGCAAATCACCTGTTAGCCCTACGGGAACCACAGCACGTCTAGTGACCGCTATAATCTTTTTCTCGGCCATATAAATTGACGTGAACCTTTCTCGTCCTTATTTAAAACAGATTTCCTTTTTTATTGTTTGAACCCTTTTTACAGTAAGCGCTATTTTTTTTTTGTAGAGAAAAGGAACTGCCACCTAAAGAAAACCACCTCTGTTTCGAAAATGATATGCTCAAGATTAGTATCATACTACACAATGAGAACATATAAATGTTAAATGTAAAAAATTAGCCTATACACAAATAACTTATGAAGTGTGCCTCTGGGCAAATTGGTTTTCAATACGTAAACAAAGGAGTGCTTCAAAAAGAAAGAATGGTCTGTTTCACCACAACCTAAAATGATGTTTTGGCTCTGAGGAAGATTAAGTACACTATTTATATGGTAATAGGAAATGTCTAAGCAGCATTCCTGACTCGCCCAGTCTTTCTCCGAGCATTACTGACAGTTTCTCTCTTGTTGATCGAAGGAAGTAGTGAAATGCACTGAAAGCATCAAATCTGCATTCGCACCGTTCAGTTGCATGGTCTGGTTCATTAACAAGGAACCACACGACGTACAGACATGCTCGCACGTCAGCTCAGAGTTGTGTATCGAGAAAGTCTGGGCGAGCTAGAGAAGCTGTTGAGGAAATATAAGCTTGCCAGTCGACACAGGTGTTGTACTTAAACATCAGTAAAGCAAGCATTATGGGCCAAACCAACGATGCCAGAAATAGCTACATTCATACTGGGCAAGTGTTCGAACCACTGTGGTGGGTTGACGCCGCGATCATAAAGTTGCCCCGCCAGCTTGACAGCCCTGGCGCGAATTTTGTGTGTCAGTCCAGCCCACAGTTGAAGACTTCCATGTTATTATTGTGATTTGTGGCAGCCAGATTGGTGGGATCAGCCCATGGATGATCGGTCAGAAGCAGTGACAAGCAGCCATGTTGACCCTCCGAATGCTTGAAAGTACGTGAACACATATAAAAAAGTGTTTCTGACTGCACCTAGATAATGCTATATTGGTGTTGGGTATAGCAAAATCTGGTGGGACTGTGGGACTTCACTACGTAGTACATATAGCATCGTCCAAAATTTATAATAGGTTACATCAATACTTTTTCACACTTATAGGTTTTGATCATGGAGTATCCACAAGCTCGAATCCACACATTGAAAACTGGGAACTTTTTACTGCAAAGCAGTATATGTCTAACCCCCCCAGTTTTCATTCCGGTGTCATCGATTTACTCGGCGCTGCTCCGGGGTTCCTCCTCACCACCGCTCACCCCTCTTTCACAACTATTTTCCCCCTCGCCTCTGCCGAAGCCCCTTTGGCAAGTTACACAGTCGGCAGCTAACAGCGGTAGTGCGGTTATCAGATGATTGCGAAAAATAAACAGAAGCAGGGACTGGCGTAAAAAATTCCCCGCATTTCCCCGAGGGGAAGAATGTGAAAGTGCGAACGCACGAGTTGAATTTGCGCGGTTCGGTAATGTTCGCGAAAGAGAGATCACACACACACACATAACTACAAAGAAAGAAAGATGCATTTATTCACAGACACCTATTTGTGTTGTCGTTGTACTTGATTGCTAGAGCGGATCTCAGCTTTGAAATTTCGTGTCAGTACTCCTTTAAGCGGGTGCATTAGCCCTTCTCACGCCCGATTCCTGGCCAATCCCCCACGTGGGTATGTGCCATGTCAGCGGCCAGGCAGCGCGCGCCCATCTCCCCCCGTTGCCAAGGAAGACGAGGAGATTCCTGGCCAATCCCCCATGTGGGTATGCTATGCGGACATCGCCGGTGGACGCAGGTTCAGGGTCGCTTAAGAAGTGCATCGCACTTAAAATGCACTCATGATTACTACACTCCCTAATATGAAATATGTGCGCAGCGCGAGCTGCAGTCTTTTCGGTCATGGCGCATTTCTGCTGAGTCTCAGGAAGTGTTCGCGTTATCAGTGAACATACAGCGGCGTGGGTTACTCTGCTGCTACCTCGTAGTGTGCCGCCGCCGCCGGCCAGCATGTTGCAAATCATTTTCGAACCTCCCGCGCAATAGTCACATGGTTCGGATTAGCCCCGCACAATTGAGCAGCGAGCATGTTGCTGCATATGGTGTTTGAACCACCCGCGCAAACGTCACGTGGTTTGGATTAGCGGGGAATGGAACAGCGTCTGGGGAAAGTGTCAGGGGGAGGGCACTCCTTGGTGGCGGTGCATAAGACGTGCGAGGGAAAGGCAGTGAAAGAGGTGACGCCATAGCCGCACGTGTCGTACTCCCCTTCAGCCTTCGCCAGACACTCCTCTCCATTTTCTTCCTTTCGTCCCTGCTGTGTTCGCTCACTAGGATACGTGGACAAAAACAGACGCCGCTCTCGCGAAGCCCAGGTAGCGGTTACCAAAGGGCAGCCCCCTAAAGCGACCGAAACTCACTATCACTGTTGACGCTCAAATTCACTTCGCCAAATAGCTGCGAATCCCTGCCGGTAGAAGAGAAACTTCCCCAGTGGGAATGCCGGCTTGAGCCCATATTTCTTTTTGAGCTTGGAAGGCCTTCCGAGCGACATTTTCGCCGCTGTCTTTCACGCCTAAGTATGCGCCATCATCGGTGGCCGGTTTATGCGTGCACAGTTTGCGGGTAAAAAAGGGGGGTGTGCACGCACAGCTAGGCTTCTTGCCGCTGCTACTGAAATGCCGGTGGCGCTGGTGCGAGATTTAGATGTCAAAATTACATGGCTCAATGCAGTTAGTTGGCTGTCCTCCTTAATCAAGCGGTTCGGGTGGGGGTTGATGTGTTACACATACATCTTACACACACAGGAAGATCCATACGAGCGGGAAGGAAAACGTACAGCCACATCTTTGTCCTGGAGAATAGAGCTCAAGGGCTTTAAGGTTTTAAATCGTTATGTGACGGATGCATGCCGTTTGTTTGGAGGACGAAGAGCAAGAATTGAAGCGTTGGCCCGATCACAAGTGCCAATGGGCACAAAAACAACAGAAAGCTGCTGGCGGCGCCGTTACCGCACCAAGTTCACCTCTTCGAGTAGCGACAAATCCCTTCCGGATGAACAACAGCTTGCCCACTTGGAACGCCAGCGTGAGCCAATATCACTTCAGAGGGCTATCAGGGGATATTTTCGACGGTGTCTGTCACTTTTAAGCACGTGCACATGTCTGGCTGCCGGTTTACGCGTGCGCAGGTTTGTAGTGAAGAATAGTGGGAGGGAGGAGGGGGGGCGGGCACGCGCAGCCATGGGTTTCTTGCCCGCCCTGATGGATGGAATGTCCGTTGTGCTGGTGTGAGGTTTAAACACGGACGTTAAACGGCCCAA
This sequence comes from Haemaphysalis longicornis, assembly GCF_048455015.1. Taxonomy (NCBI): domain Eukaryota; kingdom Metazoa; phylum Arthropoda; class Arachnida; order Ixodida; family Ixodidae; genus Haemaphysalis; species Haemaphysalis longicornis. The sequence goes on from NW_027526245.1 coordinate 35,662,064, forward strand.
TGGGAACTGTCCGGAGCCCTTAGTGGTACAGCGGATTGGGTTTGTATGTTAAGCTATGTTCAGACTACCGACGCAAAAGCCGCATCGTGATCTATGAACGAAAAAAATGGCATGTCACGCAGTTCGTTTGGCTGAGACGTGAAATGACGTCATTCTTTAAAGTTAATACGACAGTTGTGGCAACAGTCTGAACCCGGCGTTACACAAAGAGTAAGATGGTTACGACGCGGGAGGGACACAGGCAGGACCATGTTTATCTGCAAGAACAAAGCTTGGATCCTTCAGAGGTTCATTCAGCTAATTGGCTAGGAAGGATGCTCCATCGCAAATTACGACAAACGTGTTTTGTTTCGTGCAGTCCGTGGACTGCATCCAGCTTTGCAGGTCATCCTTCACACAGTGGAAGGGCACTCATTTTTTAATTGAAATTCAGTGCAGATGAGGTTGACAGAAAACAAAAGGGCTATGCTGCACTTCAAAATAATTAACACAAAATAAAGCTTCTTCCCACCACAACGAAGGATGTAAAGTTGAGCAGCTTTATGCGGCAAAAATGGTTTAATATACCAAGTAATTTGGAGTACGAGGAACTGCCTACAAGAAACATGGTAAACCTTTCGCCAGTTCGTACCTTTCGTTACGTGTGTACTCTTCATGCAAGTACCAAGAATTTTATCACGGTAGTTGATAGGCACACTTAGCTGCCAATTGTTGCAGGGGTCCAAGCTGAACGGAGATGCATGCCTTCTGTGAACGAAAAGTTCGACATCCTTCTGAAGTGCAGCCGTACAGTAACAAAGGAAAACTGCACACCTTTGTGGGAAACTTGGAAGTAAGGAAATAAGAAAAATTTGTCCTTCGGAACTGTTGTCAAACATTTTCATCGCAGAAGCTTGCTCCGTCTTGGGTGTTACCCCGTTTGTCCTAGATGAGTTTTGTAGTAGAAATTGTACATTTTTTTCTAGTGGGTTTCACAAAGCGATCAGGGTGATAAGCAAAAGCACATCAAGCACCTCAATAAGAAACGCTTCCCGTGGTCGTAATGGAACCAGCATCCCTTGCATCATGAAATCATTGTCTGTCAGACTGCGCCATTCTGACACGGTCGAAGCAGTTTAGATTTCGGACTTTGACTCAAGTTGCAAGAGTGAAAGCTTCGAGTTAAGGAGGCACATCGGTCTTTGATCAAAAACATTATTTTTACAGGTATGACAATAAATTTTGGGGGACATGTAGTTTTTCATTCTGAATATAGCTATCAAATTTGTTTCTGTGTAATGCGATTATATTCAAATTTATTTGGATTTTTATGTTTGATTTTACGACAGCCTTTATAAAAAAAACTGCTGGAGGGACGCTGCTGAACAAAGTACCAGTGAACTGTGCACAAGTCAATAAGTGCAATAATACTGACATTATCATTCTGTAGCAGAGGTTACAACCATTTGAAGTTTGGGCCTAGAAGGTGGGAACCAGAAAAACTGGTGTTGCCGTCCAGGCCCAAACTCCAAACAGCTGTTACTTCTGCTACAGACCATAATGTTAGTCTTATGGCAGTCAGTCCTTGATTTGTGCACAGTTCACTGGTACATTGTTCAGCTGCATCCCTCCAGCAGTTTTTTTACACGCTCTCTCTTTACCTTCTCCTTTTTTTACTGCTTTTCACCTTTTTTCCCATTGTTCCCCTTCCCCACGTGTAGGAAAGCAAACTAGGCCACAGCCTGGTTGACATTCCTGCCTTTCCTTTACTTTTATTCCTTCCTTCCTTCCTTACAAAGGCTGTCAAAAAATCAAACAAAAATCCAAATAAGTTCGAATATAGTTGTTTTACACAGAAAGAAATTTCATATCTACAGTTTCAATGAAAAATTACACCTATCCCTCGATTTTTATCGTCCTAACTTTAAAACCCATGTTTTTTTGGTTTAAGACCAGTGTGCCCCCTTAAAAAAAATAATTTGATTTTTGGTAGACACCTCGGTAAAAGACCTCCTAAAAGCAAAGATTTAGGTGTGTTTCCACCATACTACTCTAGGGTGCTGGTGGCAACTGCCCGGGAGGAACCACTTTTAAACTTTATTTCAGGAAATGAGTGAAGGTCAATCCCCTTTTACGGTGGGGCGCTACATGAATGGTTCATTTTTAGCCACTAGATCCAAATGTCATGTCTTCATCTTCTCTTTAAGGGGTTTTGGCACCTCCCCTTAAGGGTGATTGACCTTGACTTGTGACAGCCACGCAGCACTTTTTCCATTTGTAACATCGTGCCGATTTGCAGTCCCACTTCCAGTTTGGTTCCTCCTACTGTGCACTGTGGAGTACAGACTACTGGGTGGTAGTAGTGTCGCCAGCAAGCAGTCCTCTAGCTCCCACGTTGCTGTTCATCTATTCCATCCAGCCACACGCCTGGTTGACAGGAAAGTACAGTGGCTACTAAGACTCCCAACCCTTAATTTCGTCCATTTGCCTTATTCTCCCTCCCTGTTCGGCTGTGTGGGAAGGTTCAGACGCAACTGCTGTGCTCCTCTACTGCTCCCTTTCCTGTCCAGACAGTGCCTCTCCGGATTTCCTTCTCTGCAATAGGCATGTGCAAATCTGTGGCTGTTGTCAGTTTCATCATTGCTCCTTGCTCTCCGTTACTTGTTCTTTCATGTGTTCATTAATTGACATAATTACAAGTAAAAAAACATGCACCCCTTTGTCTTACGACAACAATGGTTAACTCGGTTTTCTCGTGAGGGATTCCTTGCTTTATTGTCATCTGAGCTTAAACATTGACTCGTTGAGCTATCACTTTGACTTGCACGCAGTTTGTACTTTTGTTCGCAGTGGCTTTGAAACTTCGCCGCTTGATTTTGCATGACGAAAGCTTCGCATTCAACTGCCGTTGTCGTTAGATTGCGAGGTACACTATTTTTGTCTAATTTTGCATGTTGATGCACCGCTATCCAAATTAAAACTGCTTCGACCATGTTGTAATGGTGTCACGAACTTTTGTTCGCAGTGGCTTTGAAACTTCGCCGCTTGATTTTGCATGACGAAAGCTTCGCATTCAACTGCCATCGTCGTTAGATTGCAAGGTACACTATTTTTGTCTAATTTCAGGACCCTCACACCGCGAGGGTCCTGATTCGTTTCTGACTACAGGAAGCGTTTTATTTTCTGCACTTCTTCACCCACGATCACTATCATTGTCAGAGAAAGTTGGCTTTTCTGCAATGCCTTTTTGGCATGGCATATTCCACTGGTGAGACATAAAAAGTTTTGCTTTAAAATCAGGGGTCTTCCAGGACTTTTGGTCCAGTGAGTAGCAATCTGCACCTATTTAGAGCCATACAATACTGAGCAAGCACCCTTTGGTCCTTCCTGTCTTGTGCTAGCAGTCTCGTCATCTAACACATAAAGGTGCTCTCGACTTTTGTCCACACTTTTCACTTATCCCACAAACTGACCCAAACTCTTTTGTTGATTTCCAGTTGTGCACGTCACATTTGCATTCAGGGTCACCTTGGGGCAGATAAGTGCCTGTTTGTATTTTTATCAAGTGGTATTAGCCACAAAGCATGCTTTGCACTCTTGCGTGAGCAGCGTTATGGGGCCTTGTTGCATGTCCAGCAAGTGATGTGATGCCATGTCAATAAACATTCTTCAGTGTTTGTGACGACTTTGGTGTTTTCTTGGCTTCACTTTTACATAGTAAGAGTTCCTATCCATCAAGAAGCATACACTTACTTACAAATGCTAGGTATCCTTTTTTTTTTCTTGGAGGTGACATTTACAGTTTCCTTGGCAACACAGCATAACATCAAAACAAACAAAACCAACTAAAATGGCAAATTTGGCGTATTTTTAAAAATAATAAACAGTGCAAAAACAACAAAGCACGGGAGAGAGAGAGAGAGCACAAAAAGTGACAGCACTGCCTGTTTGTACTGTTTTGTTGTTTTAGTGCTAAAAATTTTCAAATAAATAAATATGCAAGTAATGCAGATAAAGAAGGGTAACTTTTTATTCGAGCTCGTTCCTTGGACATACAAGTACATTTCTTGAATCAATTGCTGGAATCCTGGATGCAATTTTCGATATTAGGCAAGCACTGGATTCTCGAAGGGACACAACAGCAAGTTGGTTCAATTCTTATTTGCAGTTGCATAGTGCAGTTTCACCCGTACAAAACATTTTGGCCAGTCCAAAGCATTGGTTTAGGTAGAACAAAAAAAATGCCTGTGTGCCAAGTTTTCGAAGCATGTCAAAAGATTCATAGGTGGCCTGACTTAACCTATAGCCCTCCACTGCAGTACACCTGATAGTTGGCCCAAGCTATGCCGAGCTTTGCCACGCGAAACCTAAAAAGTCGAATTTTGACGTTTACAGCTACGCTGTGCAATGTATAAGCCAAGCATAATTTACTCTTCAGTATTTTGGCTCTATCCAGGTTTTCTGTTTATTACACCACAATCAAAGTGCGCAGTCAGTGTTGAATTGATGAGAGTCAACCCATTCAGGTTGAAAGCACGAAATGCTCTCCAACAGAAATGGCAGTCTTCACATGTGATCAAATACATAGTTCTTTAACACTAAACAAGGGCAATGCAGAATGCCAGGAGCGTAAAATATACTCGACGAGGTGCAGTTGGCCAGTGTGTAATTTAAGCAGCATTGTTTTAAGACAAACGGGGATTGGTGAAACAGCCGTGAGCTTCTGACAGCAGCTATCATCGTGACTGGCCAATTCACCTGAGTGGGGATGTTATGGCTATGTGTTGTAGCTTGAGCGTGTGACCTAATGAATCGCCAAGAAATTTCAAACTCATAGTATCTCGGGTTGCTTAATTGTACCTCTAGACGTTTTTTCAGTTTAAGGTCACAATGTGCTCCCTGGGTCCACCTTTAGTCAGCTAGAGCCACTGAGCTATAGTGGTGTCAAGGATGTAATGCTGGATTTGCACTAGGGACGTCCTGGGTTTGGTTCCCATGCGGTTTCAACTCTTCCCAAAGTTGTTTTGAACTCAATTCACTCTTTGCACTGCCGGCCAATTTAGGAGCTGTTGTGCTAGCACAGACAGTGGATAGTGGCTGCTTAGTCAATGGGCCACATATTGCTTTCGCGTTGATAAGGTAGCGTTTTCAAGATTATGTGTTATGGTCGGCTACAGTTGCTACATTTAGGGTGCTTAAATCCGACCATGTGCAAGTTGCAGGCCTGTGATAAATAGGTACAGGTGATTATCTAGATGCACAAAACTGCGCTTACTGTCAAGGCATGCCGTGAATTTGTTGGTGGAATGGACATTTACAAACATGCATTGGCATGGTATACACTGCAGCATAAAAATTGAGGCTCCCTATATGACGACACAAAAGGTGCATTGTACGATTGGACTACGGTAGCGTTGTCTATGGGTCAGCCACTGAAACATTCCTCAGAATGCTGGACCCTGTGCCTCATCTAGGGCTCCGTTTGGCGTGTGGTGCCTTCCGGACTAGTCCAGTTGAAAGCATGTATGTGGAGTGCAACAAATGAAACCTACAACGCCAGCGAGCATACACAGATCTCCTTTATGCTTTTAAAATTTCATCCATGCCTCGCCATCCTTTTAAATCAGTTTTTCATGACACATCGATGACTGAACTCCTTTAAAATCAAACATCGTTCTCTGCTCTCTTCTCTTACAGAGTTAGAGAGCAAGCGTCAGAGCTTGCCGTCTCCTTTTTAGATACAATCCAAAGTTCTCTAACTGATTTTATAGCACCATGGCATCTCCGCCCTGTATCATGCGACACATCTTTCACACACGTAGATAAAAACCGAGCTCCCACATGTGCAAATCTGCAGCACTTAGCACTTCTTGTATTTGCAGCAGAAGCATCAGTGTTCTGAATTTTATACGGATAACATGACAATTCCAACAGGGACAAGACCACTTTGTTTTAGGCTTTACCCAGAGTGAGAACGCAATGGTGGATCTAAAGTATACCATAAATTACAAGCCAAGCAAGTGCGGGAACCCGTTAGGTTGTGACAAGTGGCCTGCGAACATTAGTTCCCACTGGAATGGCAGGATGAGTGCTGCAGGCAGGCTAGGGGCACCGCGACTGCAGTCAAAAGATGCTGCAAGAGAAAGAAATGGAGCATGAGGAATGAAACACCGTTGGTTACAACGCCCTCACGAACCACACGCACACACGAAAACCTTCCCAACAGCGTCCTGTCACGCTCCTAACTTCACCAATAGATCGTACTGCAAGTTCATTTTCGTTACAACACGGTTAGCACAAGGCACGTTGTCTAGAAAAAGCCTCGAGGCTAACAAGTGATTTTAATGACGCCACATTAAAGAAGAGACAAAGAAACGCCATGGGCGAGATGGGTTTGCATGCGAGCGAGTTTCCGCGCCGTGCAACAAACCGTCAACAGCTCGCGATCGCCGACAGAGGCGAACAGAGCAGCATAAACAGTGACAATGACGCAAGACGGTGAGAACGTGACGTTAAGAATTTCGTAAACGTCGCTAATATAACTGCAGCGAGCAGAAAGCAATTGAGCTTTTCAGTAGGTGATATGCGAACTGATTGCAAACCCGCCAAAAAGGAGCGCTCACCTGAGTCGGCCGATGGTGGGCGCAGTTGAACGCCCACGGCTGATTGCACAGCCGTAGAGCCAGAAGACGCTGGAGCTGTTGAGACAACCATTCACACTTGCGTTGACAGCAAAAGTCCAACGCGGCTACACAGAACAGGGAGGATTTTAGAGAAGCAAAGGTCTAGCTTTGCCTGTAGTGCCAGAAAAAGCGTAGTGGCGGCGTCGTGAACTACCCAGTACGCCCGCTTGATGGCGCTGTAAACACGGCTTTGTAAACATGGCGGATGCTTTTTGCACAGGCCGCTTGAGCTCCTTAATAACATGGCTGCCCTCGCACGGCGGCCGCCGGTTCGTTGCTCCACGGCCGGACTCGACTCTCCTCCTCCCGCGCGCGAAAGGGGCGTCGAGTCCGGCCGTGGCTGCTCCTGCTGGCTCCTGGCTGGCACGCTGGTCGCGTGTTTACTTGCGCCGCGCTAGTGAAGTGATGTTACGCCAGGTGACCAGATGGCCTCGACTGGCACAGACCACAGTGAGCAGCAAGTGAGAACAAATCGTTTATTGACATCCGCAAGTTTACAGAGGCCAGGACATCATTTCATTTCGATCGCTGCAATTGTACGTCGCTTTCGTGACAACATTTTTTTTTGCCATAACAACTCGTTCACTTGCGCTAAGATTTCGAACGAAGGGCACAAATGAAGTATTGACGGCGACAACGGTTTCCTTTGCACCGTCTTTCTAGCGGAGTGCATAACACTCACCTTCTGTTTGAAGAATCGAATATTCTGGCCTCGACAGCTGCCTTCCGATGCGGAATTTCCCACATTTGTCATTCCACAAGCACTCAATTCTCGTGTTTTGCCAGTCCTCTCAACAACTGATGGACGCAAAAGCACATAACAGCAATAACAGTCACGAAACCGGTGCTCCGCGCACATTGAAACGGTCGGCCGTTGCAGCGGTTTCAATTTGAATTGGCGGCTTTGTGGTTGCGAATTCAGAAACAAGGTGGTGCACCAGTCGGCTGTTCGTAAAAAGTTGCGTACATTTTTGCTCAACAGATGTTTGATGCGGAACTTGTTAATAGTATTTTTAAATAACACATTGTAAGCGAACTGTGTGGGCTCTTTGAGTCACGGAATGAATGTTTTGTATTCTATACCAAAAGTAACATTTTGCCTGCGCCGTCTGGTGGGCTTGATGGTCGAAAACAGCGCTTTAGGTTGGTCAAGGTTGGTCACGTGGGGCGTCGATTTTTACGCCGCCTATACACCATTTTCCATAAGCAGCCGGGAAAGGGGAAAATACTCTCAAACCAGTTCTCTCGGCGGCCGACCAGCGTTGCCTGTGCGCGCTGGGCTGTTAAAATCGCCCGGCGCGGTGTGCTCCGCTGCGTAGTTCAGGAGTATTTCGCACCGTGTGCTTAGTTTTTGCGGAACTTTCAACTGTTTTAGCCAATGCTGCGATGCCGTTCAAGGCGCAAACGTCGCTTGGCCACCACTGCGGTGTGGTGGGTTATTGAACAACCAGAGAAAGCGAGAAACAGTCGCTGACACCACGCATGTACCAGACACTGCCTGGAGAAAATGCACTGCGGTCGCGGCGTGTTTTTGCTGCATCGATTCCCAACGCACACCGAGTTGAGATATCGGTGGATGCCGTTGATAAATCGCAACGACTTTGTACCAACGACCAACTCCAGGGTTTGTTGGGTGCACTTGGACGGCAAGCAGACGGAGCAAAATCCATTTATTACACGCAATGCTGCGACAGGGAACGGAACCCCCTGAAATGTTAGAAGCAACTTTATCTTTTACAATACAGCATTGATTGATTGGTTGATTGATTAATTGATTCATTATGGTGTTTAACGCCCCAACGCTTCATGGGTGATGAGGCGCGCCGCAGTGGAGGGCTCCGGGTTAATTTTGACTACCTGGGGATCTTTCTCGAGCGCCGATACAATAAAACATTGCAATAACTTCTGGTTCATTGTAGTCAATTTAAAATACCATATATTGTTTGTCATTACAGCCGATTGGCATTAAACAATCCCCTTTTCATTTAATCTAACCTTTAAAATCACGGCGTTTTGTTTACTTTTTTTCAGGCCAACGCATTACACTGCCAAACGATACGAAAAGATAACGTTCTCCATCGCACACTGCTGGTCGATAGCAGGATAAGCAAGCAGCCCAATGTGGAAACGCAGCTGGAGGTACGCGTGAACGCGTGAAAATAGCTCAACCTGTTCACAACGCGGTCGAAGGAAAAGCTTCTACTCATTTTGCGTTGGCACGGCATCTAAAGTATTACAATTACAAAACAGTTACTACTGCTCGCGTAAAGCATTTGTGGTGCACGCAGCGGTTTTACAAAGGTGGGCTCCGAGCGAAAACCCACATGCGCTGCGCAGAGTTAGGTCAATCATGATCAACCAATATGAACTCGCCCGAACTTTGACCCTTCTGCTCAACCTTCGAATAGTAAGTTGACTGGTTGTGCGGTCGTGTTATTTTTCCGCCCAGGTAATTTCGTTTTGTCAGTAACCTTCATAAGTCTAGTTAAGAAAGATTATATTGCATTGCAATGTCAACAGCGTAGCAATCGCCTCGTCGAAAGTCCATCGCGAGCACGGATCACCGTGACCCACATATGCTGTGCGCGCTCCGCATTCGACCTCCGCGCTTCCGTAAACATGACTAATCGGTGAACATAACGCACGGTGGCATTGAAAACACGTATTTACTCCCCGATATCGATTTCAATGTCAGTCGGTGCCATACCGGAACGTTTGCATCGCGGAACTGCGGAGCACCAGCGGCACCACCACCACACTGCTACTACTGCTTGCAACAGCCGGAGTCGGCATTTTACACTCTGGCAGCACATTAGGACCTAAAATCCGTACGAAGATGATGAAAACAAAACAGAACACACACACACACAAGCACTGCAACCGCTAACTTAACGCCAAACCACTACGGTTCACTCGGTGATGCACGGGTACCGAGCAGACGCACGGAAAGAACGGAGCACTTAACAGCCCAGCGCGGAGGTTTCGGCGGTCGCTTCATAGACGGCGCTAGCGGTCCGGTCAGAAAAAGCAAATGGCGGCGCCCACCTCTAGCAAGGAAAATGGTGTATAGGGAAGACAGGGAACGTCCAAGCTTGCGAGCCCTGGCGGCTACTTGAGTCTCTACGTCGCGCACGCCGTGTAGGCAGCACTCGGAAAAATATAAACATACCGCGCGGGAGCGCTGGGAACAAACGTGACGTCACATCCGCCTAGTGCTCATCCTCACCCGCCGAAACGGTCGGTTAATTCCTCCCCTGAAGGGCAGGTGGCAGCGATACGGCAAGAATGGTGACGTCATGTTATACAAGCTGTCATGGCGGCCGCTCGGCGTTTTTCAGTCGAAACCGAAACTGGCACGAATAAACGACGCCGTAAATGAATGTTTACGCTGCGCTCGACCGTCTAATCTGTCACTCTATGATTAGTGGGCTGGTAGGCACGCATAGCAGCGAAAAAAACGTAACATAAAAATTTCGTGTCAGTACTCCTTTAAACCTCTTCGAATGTACACGGGCTCTGTGCCTGTACGTCCTTCCCTTGTAATATGCGCCTTGTTATCCTCATATATTGCCCTTAGCAGCCCCACAAATTCTGACCTAATCCCCTCTTCTTCCAGTATATGCCACAGCAATCCCCTATCTACGTTGTCATAGGCTCCCTTTATGTCCAGAAACAGTAGCCATGTTGGTCTACCCTGTGCTGCCGAAATTTCGATGGTCTGGGTTATTACGAAAATATTGTCTTCTAAGCGTCGACCCGGCCTAAATCCATTTTGCAGTTCCCCTAAAATACCGTTACTTTCCACCCACTTCAACAGCTCGACTTTTATGGCTTGTATAGAGAGAGAGAGAGAAGGCTCTTTATTGAAAAAGCAGAGAGTTTTGCCGGCGTTTGTGATCACCTACATGCTTCTCTGCTAGGGGTCGGGGATGTAGGGAGAACAGGCCCTAGAGAGAGGTGGGCAGAAAAGAAAAAAAAAAAGAGAGAAAAAAACGAAGAAGCAAAAAAAAAACACTGGCGTGGTTTGGCGGGCTTGGCGGACTATTTTTTTAGATTGTGATACAGAATTTACAATTTTGAAATGTGGCCAATGTCCTCCAAATATGAAAACAAACTTTTTAGGGCCTGACGCTGCTTCGATGGGCTAGTCCATGGTCCTAAGATGGTCTTCAAAGTTACCGGCCCTTGCTCTAGGCGTTCAATATCTTCAAAAAAACGGGATCTTGGTGCCAAATAGGCCACACATTCTAATAAGATATGTTCGACGGTTTCTATGGAAGAACAGTTATCGCAGTACGGGTTGGACGCCAGTCCGAGGCGAAAGAGGTAACTGTTGGTGTAGGCCGAGTTCAGTCGTAGGCGATGATATAATGTCTCCAGCCTACGAGGGAGCTCTCTACGAAGTTTTGATGTCAAATCAGGGTCAATCGCGTGCAAAAATACATCATCTACAGCGGCTGAGCTATATGCCCTTAAAGAAGCGATTGTTTACGTCTTACGCCACCAGCCGCGTTAGTGGAGCATCTTTACAGACTCCAAGGCAGCTCTGCAAATTCTGTCAAGGAGGAGCAGGTCTTCCCCTCACCATACCGCAGCCGCCGATATCTCCTACCTTCACCACCTCGCTTGCATTGCTGGACACACTATAAAATTGCAATGGATACCTGGCCACAGTGGTATTATTGGAAACCAAAAAGCCGATGAAGCGGCCCGTATGGGCCTTAACCACCGGAAATACCGCAAAGTGTACTTTACAAAAACAGACGCTTCCACTATGGCCCATCGCTTTGCAGTAAGTGAAAGAAACCGGCTATGGCGCAGCAACGAACCCAATATGGCTTGTATAGCTAATCTATAGAGCACTGACGTGACTGTAATCGGCCTGTAAGAGCTCGCCTTGTCCTTCTCTCCCTTGCCTTTATAAATCAAACTCATTCTGCTTTCGCGCCATTGCGTGGGAATCCTCTCGGATTTTATAGCGCGCTCGATGGCTCTATACAAGTGCGTCTTTCCCGCTGGTCCCAAATGGTTGATAATCTCTATTGGGATACCATCCGGTCCTGTTGCCGTACTTTTGGGAACACTGTGTTCTGCCTTTTTCCAATCCAAAAATTCGATATTGAATTTTTTTTCTGTCGCTCTTCTATTGGCCACATGTGTCCGGGTAGCCGATATCTCGCGTGTTTGGCCGAAAGTATTTGCTGTGACTCCATGTAGGTATTTTAATGCGCTGTCCCCCAGGAGAACGTTACCGTCCCCGTCCTGTATCTGAGTCTGCACCTCTTTAGTCGTCGTTCCCAATGCTTTTAAATGATTCCAGAATTTTTGGGGGGCGCTCTTATCCTTCTTACGTATACCTGATACCCATTTCTCACTCGCAGTTTTAATCTTTGCTTGTACTAGTTTTTGCACCTCAAATTTCTTTTCTCGGTACCGGCTCCACCGTAACTGCGCCTCTTCCTCCTGATATCCCATTTGTTTTGCCTTTCTGTGCAATCTAGAAGCCCGTTGTCGCTCTTCAATAGCCAGTTTAATTTCCTTGTCCCACCAGCTTCGTGGTTTCCTTTTACCCCTCCAGAGGTTTTGTTTCCTTACTTTGTATATTTCCTTCTGTATACAACTCACAACCTCGTCATATTCCCACACCTTCGTGGGCTGGGCCTCTAATTCTCTTTCGATGCTATTGACGATGTCTGCTATCTGCTTTTCGCTCAATTTCGGGAGCCCAACCTCCGGTGTTTCCTGCCTAGCCCCTCTACTGTCAAATTTCAGGATTATACGCCTGTGGTCGCTGCCCAGGCTGTGTTCTCCTTCTTCATCTATCGTCATTTGGTTCAACCGCTCGTACGTGTGCTCTGAGACCAGGCCGTAGTCTATGCAAGACTGTCTATTGCCGCTTTGCCACGTTATCTGCCCGTCGCATTTATGCTCCCGGTTAACTATTACCAGTTGCTGTTCTTCACACATATCTAGAACCATTGAGCCGCTATAGTCTGTATATCCGTCTAGATCCTCAATGTGGGCATTTAAGTCGCCTACTAATATCACCTCGCCGGATTCTTTAAATTTCGTTATGTCCTTCCTGAGGCAGTCCACCAACTCTTTATTTTGTTCTCTGGCGTCATTCCCTGTCCACAGATAGGCCACTCCCAACCGTGTCTTTTTTCCACCCACAATTCCACAAACCCATAAGTGCTCCTTACAGCCCTGATTCTCCCTTTGCCAATTCCCTCCTCGCCTAATCAACATGCCCACGCACCCACCTTTCCTCTCTCCCGCTGCCCTGTTGCACCCCACCCGTAGTCATCCATCACTGGTGGCTCCTCCATATCTCTCAGGTGGGTTTCAGTCAGGGCGTACACGTCAATTTCTTCTTTCTCGATTTGGGCTTGTATCTCAATCCATTTTTCCTGCTTGCGGCCGCCTTGCATATTTATATAACTAATTTTAGTTCCACGGTTTATTTTCCTTTTCTTTGCTTTACGTTTCCGTCGCCGTGCATCAGTGCCCCCTCCTTCCTGCCTTTCGCTACCGCCTCCACTCAGTCCGCCTTCTTCTTGAACGTTCGGGGCCCTCCTAAAAAAGCCACTGCGCGGGCTGCCAGTCTGTGCCCTATAGGCCCAGCTAGACGGCCACTGAAGTGTATGCCGTCGAACACAAACGCCCCGTTGCGGCCTGCACGGACCAGGTCCCGGTTCAGGTTGACCACCTCAAACTTCATCGTTTTACCCAGGGTCCAAAGCTCCCTGCTTGCCGCAACCACCGCCCTTTCTACGTGGACCCCTTGTTTCTGCACCTCCGGCACCGTGCAAACCGCAATCTGCACATCCTCCGAGACCGCCCTCAGCTCGGTGACCCCTTTCGCAATCTGCCTTGCGAACCCTCCACCGCGCCCCTGCAACACATCGTTCACACCCCCCATTATCACCACCAAGCTGCGGTCCTCCATTCTATCCCACAGTTGCCCCTTCGCTTGTTGTATTACTTCCCCGACTCTTTTTCCGGGAAGCTTACTAACCTTCAAGCGTTCGTCGTCTCCCACCCTCCCCTTAGTCACCTCTCCCACCCTGGCCATGTTGGAGTCGCCGACAACGATGACTTGGCGCCTCCTCTCGCCTTTAACCGGCACTTTTGCAGGTGTTCGGGGTCTGCTGTGGTTGACCACGGCAGCAAATGACTTGGCTGGCGATCCACCCCTTCCTGGCGTCGCCTCGGGGCTTTCTTTGCTTCCCGAGTCGGCTCTGCGTCGACGGACACCACTCGTGCGCGCAGCATCAGTCGCCCCTGTGACTCTGCGTTCTCGCCGGCGTGCCGCTCTTCGTGCTGAGCCCGCGCACTCGCGTCGTCTCCTGCCGCTGGAGTCACGAGCTCCTCCACCCGGTTTTCAAGCTGGGCCTGCTTTTCCCGAGCTTCGTCCAGTTCGGCCACCGTGCGCACCAACTGGGCGGCCTTCGCCTGCCCCGCCTTGTCAAGCTCGGCCACTCGCGCCTCGAGAGCTACCCGCGCTTCTCTTTCCTCCCTCAGGTAGCCCTCCAGCTCCTCCACCCTTGCATTCAGCTGCTTCTCAAGGCGTTCGAAGCCCAGTCTTGCCCGCTCGCAAGGCCTACATTCGAAGGGCGCCTTCTTAGCGTCGGCCACGCGCTCGAACGTCGTCTCCCCCAAGTAGCACCAGCGCAGGCACTCTTGGCACTGCACCTGGTCCTCGTCCCCAGTGCCCTTTCTCGTCCTAGGGGCCATTGTTCGGCCAACCCCTAGGCCTACGTCGCCCGTCACACAAAGCCCGCTACTTCGCTATAATAGACCCTTTGCAAAATGGCCAAATCGTTGGCGGAAAAGCAGCAAGCCACTCTGGCAACACTGTGCACCCGCTGCGCCGCCATTATAAAGGAAGCGAAAAGGCTGCGTGCACGGAGTTCTCTATCGAGTAGCTGCTGTCCGTGCTGCCGTGTGTCGCCACGTAATGGCACACGCTTCCCGCGAAGTGGTGTTTCCCACTACTGGATGGGAAAACAACCTTGCTGCCCTTCCTCCTATAGAAGAGCGGCATATCCAAGATTTTTATTCTACAAGGTCGACCACTGAGAGGTCCTACGAGCGATCATACAACTTAAGCGTGGAGTCGTACGTTACGCCGTCGTCCGTGTTGACAAACAGCAGCAAGCAAAGGTAGGATTTTTTGCTAATAACGAATAGCCTTAGTGCTGCCTCCTTGTTTGGTCGTCGAGTTCTAATTGTGTTGATTCGATGCGCCGTTGCCCCGTGGTAGCGGCGACTGGCCGCTATGAACGGACTATGAAGTCTCTGCTGACCGCTCACTTTGCGTATGGTCAAACTTTCAAAACTATTCGCGAGAATGACGAAAGCATGCATAAAGACACTGATTTTGTTGTCTCTGCTAGAGGTTATGTTAGCGATTCGCCGCCTCTGTACTTGCGGCGCTTAATTTTTCGTCTGTGAATGCGGTGGTAGTGCGGGAGCGATAGGTCGCACGCGTCCGTCAGCAGCGAGCAGAGGCATCCGAACTTAAGGGTAACTCGGAGGAAGGAACAAACGCAGAAGAAATAGGAGAAAAGAAGAAGGGCATGTCTCCGCTGGCCCCAGACGAGCCGTCGTGCAGCGGGGTAGATAAGCGGAAGCGATTTGACCAGCGTTCATCTTCGAAAGGTAGCGCAAGACACCACTTTAAGAAAGAAATATGACAACGACGAGCGCATTCTCCCAGCTAAACGGCTTATTGTTGAAACAGAAATATGTACTTGTAAAACATTTTATGTACGCACTGTGCAAATGTACAAAACCGCATTGTTACTGCGCCTATGAAATCCAGTAAAACAACACAAGTGGAACATCCCAATCGCCTAGCAAGGATATCCTCATCACAATATGCAGTGTGCACACATAACTTTCAAGTATTTTCTGTCACCAATAAAATGTTAAGCTGCAAGGCAGCGCTAGTCACTGTCATTGTCCGTACTGTGCTGTGCTGTTTCGTGCTTTTTTTTTTTGAGCCGCACTTCTTAAGATGCCTGGCCATTGCTTAGCAACTGAGACGAGCATTCGTCTTTTTTTGCAAGCTTGGCATTTCTTCCACTCTGGAGACCTATGTCCACATTCCAAGTCTCTCCTCCAATCCACGTGTTTCCTCGACTTGGATGAGTGGAGGACACCGGAGTGCCTTTACACGAGAAAATTGCTTTCAAGGGTCTCTTCGACTGGAGTGGAGGAAGGATTCAGAATACCGGGGCTAGAGTCGCAGTGTTTTCAGGAAAAGTGCATATGGTGCTCTCACACAAAAAAACTAAAGGGAGCTTTATGTGATGTTTGTGTTATGCCTCGTTGGTGTTACGTTGCACAATTTATGCATGCTGTAACGTTCTGACCAGTGCGCACACTGTTTATAACATTAGTTTATTTGTGTGTGCATGTATGTGTAGCGCCACGTGCTTACATTCCTCGATATTCAGTCACAGTTTGTGGTAAGCTAAAGTACACCCAACCGCATCACCCAGTACTTAATCGTGCATACCATACTCCCTTTCAGCGATGGACTTGTCTTCCTCAAAGCAGCCTGTTACCGCAGCAAGAAGAAGAACTCGGAGCCGTATAATGTAATTGCTGCAATTGACGAGCAAGGGGTCATCATTGATGGCAACTGTCAGTGTGCCGCCGGAACGGTTGCTTGCAACCATTTGATGGCTGTCCTGCGCACCGTGTCGCTTCTGCAAAGAAAAGGGTTTTTGGAGGCCCCCGAACAGCTGTCGTGCACCGACCTGCCACAACAATGGAGGGTTCCTCGACGCAACTCTTCGAAAGGGAGGTCAATTCAGGGAGTGGATTGGAGGAGTGTGAGAGAAGGAGGCCTTAGTGTCCCTAAGATGGGCAGGCCGAAAGAGTGCAGGCTCTACCCCCGCAACCAACAGCAGCAACAAGAAGCCCAAGCTGAACTTGCGAGAGCGCTGCTGTCAGACAACCCCGAATGCTTGTTTGCCAGGGGCCTACTGTCAACCCTGGGGCAGCCTTACAAAAAAACAAAGTATGGGCCAGCACCTGCATCGTCGCCGTTAGCGTACCAGCAAGCCCTCTTGCCGCATGGTTTTGCTGTCCGTCTGTCCGGAATCTCGCCACAACCTTCCACGGCGGCACAGAGTCTTGTGCCAGAGGTGAAATTCTTTAAGGATGGGCAAGCATGGCGCCCACCGACCCACCTGGAGGGCAACCAAATTTTGCAGGTACGCTTGCACAAGTTTTTGCAACTTGTGTAGTTCAAAATGTTTTATGATAAATGGGCATTCTAGTTTGCAGCAGTGAGGCTGCTGAATTTATTTGCTTGGCTTTCTCACTGTGCCCCTCCCTCTCAAGGCCAGAATTCCTTCATTGTTACTGGTTAAGTCGCTCTTCTGTTTTAAACATAGCATCTCTACATCCCTGCTGGTTGAAGTTTATCAAAGTTTTACTACTTTGTTTACATTATGATTGCAGAAGGTTCGCACAACTCTGGATTCTTCTTGTACAATCGAGCAGAACACAAGAAGACAGGCCCGGAGTGAAACATGGAAAACAGAGAGGCGCCTTAGGTTGACCTCATCCAACTTCGGTGTGGCAGCAGCCAGGCAGCATTGGACCTTGAAGGGTCTTCAAAACATCACAGCCAGCAAGGACATCTCTCACATTGCCCCCATAAAGTACGTAAATGACTTGTATGCTTCACAAAATTTTTTAGAACCAGTTGCATGTAAGGAAGCACTTCTGCTATGTGGTAGCAGCAGAGACTTCATGTACTGCAAATTCATCACGGCACAAGCATCAGATAGAGCTTGACATATTGTTTATAGAAACTCGTTATCAGTATTTTTGTGGCATGTACATGCCACTGCAATGAAGTACAGGAGTGCACATTATGGGGCCAGCGGAAGATAAACCAAAACAAACAGATGGCGCAGAACACCGGTTGCTCAAATGTATGTAACCAGAACAGAAAGTTATTTATTTGCCAATGCCATTGCCCTGGTACACGTGGGAACTGGGGGTGAATGGATTAAGAAGCCACTTAAGTAAACCAAAGGCAGTAAATTGCAGTTCATTTGTCATTCTTGTGTATTTTCAGTGCCCAGGCTGGCTTGCAAACCCCAAAGTGCTTGTTGCACACAATTGTCACAGTGAACTAGTTAATGAGTTTGGCTTTACCAAGTACTATACATGTTCAGGTTTTCGAAGTGATTCATTAGGATTTTTTTTTTCATTTGTGCAGGCACGGAATTGCGAATGAGCCCCTGGCTGCCAGGCGATACGAGGAGGTGATGCAAGCAATGGGCCACAACGTCACCGTCAGCAACTGCGGCCTGCTGGTTAACCCGGCATTTCCTTGGCTTGGCGCATCACCCGACAGGATTGCTTACGACCCAGCGGAATCATCGTACGGGGTGGTAGAAATTAAGTGCCCCCACTCGCTGCGCAATAAGAAAGTAGAACAACTCAGTGAGGCCACTTTTTGTTCTGAGCTGAGCGACAGCGGCCCCAGGCTAAAGCATGACCACTTCTATTACGCCCAGCATGTTGGTCGGATGGGTGTGTCGGGACTTAGTTGGGGCGACTTTGTCATTTTTGCCGAAGATTTTATACTCATTGAGAGGCTAAGGTTGAACCTGACAGAATGGGAAGCCCTGAAAGAAAAGCTTGATGAATTTTACTTCAACACTTTTTTGCCTTACCTAGGAAATACTCAGTAGGCAGCCTTAGCCCTGATCCAGTGTTCACAGGAAAACCGGGCAGCTGCATTTGTAATGAGGAACACCGAGGCCCAGTAGGTGCACGTTACAGCCCCCCACCTTTTTTTTTTTCCAGGGGCACTCAATTGTTAAAGGTTTTGAAGCTGCGGGAACTCAGAGTATTGCATGCAACAGCGAAATAATTATTAATAGTCATCGCAGGCCTCGTTTACTCCATGCCCGTTGTGTACATTTCATCTTGTTCTGTTCTATATTCTGTGTTTGTAAATCTTTGCATTAATTCTCTTGTATTCTTTTTAAACCTTACATTGTACCCACTTGCCTCTTTACCACCCTTCCCAGGCTCTGAGTGTGATGCATGTACAGTCGAACCTCGTTGTAGCGAATTATTTGATATAGCGAACTAAATACGAAGCTTGTTTGGTCACGCCTCGTTTCAATGACACCTATTCTTTTTATAACGAAACCGAAACCCTGAGAGCCGCGTGCTATCGGCCATAACGAAGAAATATTTGGTTCCCGCGAAACTCAAAACTTGACAGCTAGCATAATAAAAGCAAAATGTAAACAAGTGAGACAAAACAACCATATTTTAGTAGCTTAAGGGCTTTTATTGTGTAGACACTGTGAAAAACGTCATTCTGCTGAGACTGTGAAAAGCCACCAGGCGAAGACCACATCCTCCTTCAAGTAAATAAGAAAGCCGGCCTGCTTTGCCGAACGAACAATAAGATTTAGCGCACCAAAAGACACGGACGGTGAAAAGGACGGAACGGGCGCTAACTTGCAACTTTTGCAAGTTAGTGCCCGTCCCGTCCTTTTCACCGTCTGTGTCGTTTGCTGCGCTAAATCTTATTGTTGTAACATGAACCAACTCGCCCAGCAACACGTCTTGCTGCCGAACGAACTTTGTTCTGTTGCAATTTCGCGTTCTCACGGTCCGGTCTGTTTAGTTTGAAATGCCACAAGGAGATAGATAAGGACCACCCCGTTTATAGTGGGTTCGAAGCCTAGAACAATGCGTTTTTTATCTAGGATTGTTGCGCGAGCCAGATTTTCAATTTATTAGAGCCAATTTGTACCTTTATAATTATAACAAATATTGGACATAATGAACTAATTTACTTTCCCGATACTGCTTCGTTATAACGAGGTTCGACTGTAAATGAAGGAATGTCGAAAATAAAGTGTGTTTTTCAGGCAGAGTAGTGCACTTTTTATTTTCGCATTGTGCTGCCTTCAATCATCGGCAACTCTTAGCAACGGTGCTTGAAAGTTCGTCAACACGGCACAAATTCCCCACATTTGGTTTGCCAGAGGTGCTAGTGAAATGGGGATGGAGCGATCGAAGACATGGAAAGCTTTAATACGTTGAATCTTTCTTTCAACATGAATTCGAAGGGCTGCTATTTCTTGCGTCTTCTGCGTCTCTTGGGTTGTGAATTTGCCCGCTTTTAGGAAAGGCGGAATGTTCAAAGTCACACCCTTCTCTTGTAGGAGGTCTTCAATGCGGAAGCCTTTGTCGGCCATAACTGAGTCACCTGGCTCAAATTCCAAGTCAAGGAAGCCGCTCTTTATCACACACTCTCTGTCTGAAGTGCTACCAGTGAAAAGCTCAGACGCAAATGTAAGCACTCCGGAAGGTGCAACAGCAACAAGCCCCTTGAAGGTGTGCGTTGATTTGTAATGCGAGTACACTTCTGACTGAGTAACCATGGACGATGGGACGTCGCACCTAATCTCGGTGGCGTCAAGGAGCACACGGGTGGTCTTGTACTTTTCAGCAAATGCCGGAGGCATGGTGGCATCAATTTCATGCCGTGGCAGCCACAAATCTAGGGAGAACATCCGCAAATAGATAAAGTCTACCCATGAAGAAAAGATTCTTGAGACTGTGCTCGTAGAAACTTCAAATAGGTGTGCAAGGTGCTGGTGAAATAGTCCCAAACGCAGCTTTATCAAGACCAGGAAAAGCTGGTTTTCGGCTGTTATTTTCCGCTTCCGCCCGCTGCTGTCACAACTTGGCTGGCCGCTGCTGTTTTTGCGAGGCCTTTGTATGAATTTTCCGTCCTCGCCTGCCTCCAAAAATTTTAAGAGATTCACAAAAGAGCTGTACCGTGGCAGTCCAGTGTAAAACTGTATGTCTTCATCACTGTCTTGGAATTTTTCAATTCCAAACGGGCACGACCCTTCCTCCATCTTCCTCAAATTGCTCTGGGCAGTGACAAGCTCATCACGCAGCAAGTTCAATTCTTTGTCCTGGTTGCTTAGTCTTTGTACAAGTCGGCTTACTTCTGCCTGCAGTTCTACTTGAGTTTCCGTGCTTCTGTTGAGCCGAACTTCAAGCTCTGCTCGCTGTTTGGAGTTGTTCCTGCTCATGTCAAGGTGAGATTGGATCTCAGACTGCAGCTTCAGCCTCATTACTAGGTGCGCCTCTAGCTCCTTTTGGAGCCTTAATTCATTGCTCCTGCTTGTGGCTAATTGTTCTTGCAGTCCTGAGATAATGTCGCCACACCTGCACTGGTTTGCAGCATGCTGCTGCGGCAAAACTTCATTCTCAACAAAAATTTCTTGCAGTGGTGCATTGCTCTCGTGGTTCAATTCAGAATGAGCAGCCTCCACAAAAGCATCCTGTTGTGGAGGCCTGTTTTCACTGTTGACTGGAGGCACGCTGTCTGCTTGGTCGGTGGTTTTCCTGCTGCGTTTGACAGCAGACTCGGGGGGCACTGACCGGTTGAGGGGTGGCTTCCTCTGGGGCTTCACTTTCCGGAAGGCGAACACTGATGGCACAGCGGTGTCTCGCAGCAGCCGTCGGCCACATGCTACACTTGACCAAAAGTCTGATTCCACAAAATGTTCCGAACACACTTTTGTTGCTTTGGAGACAGTAAAATACTGTCCCTCATCTCTTTTGATCGCTGTGATCCATCTTTTCTTCATCTGAATGTCGGTCGGAAACTTGTGGTAGGACACCTGCAAATAAGTTATGCAAGTTATAAACATTTGATGTATCTTTCCCCTGTACCACATAAACAAATTGCAAACAAGTGCTCAAGTTGTCATGTGTATTTTATGCTTCTTTCACCTGCAACACATAAGCACTACAATTCGTACAAGTGTTATTCCAAGTGTTCGTGCATAAATCGAGATTTAATGAAAAGCAGGATTCTAATTCTGTTCGAGTACGGCGTCATAATGCACGGTATGCGCCGTTAACACCAAGAGAACAGAATGCGCATAATGTAAAGACAACAAATAACTTAGTTCGCGTTCCCGATCTACTGCCGGCGAAATATCAAAACAAACGGAGCAAAACACGTATGCAGGCTCGACTCGAATTTCTTGCTGCACCGACACCACTCTACAGCCTGTATGTTCGGCGCCCAACCTGCGGCGGTCGTAACCCGCACGTGAAACTGTACCGCAAAACAGCTCTCTAAAAAAAATTTAAAAAAAAGGAGGATCGCGTTTGCAGTTTACATCTGTCGAAACCGTCCGTCAGCGCGAGAACGAAACACGCATGCAGGCTCGAATCGGCTGCACCGAAACAATTCTGTTTTTTAAATGTTCGGCGCTAATAACAGCATGAGTCGTGACCGGCACCTGAAACGCAACTCTCATCATAACGCCTAAAAATGATGCATTGACCAGAAGATTGTCAATAAAACGGGAGACGCTAAATACGCGCATCGTACGTACCTTTTGTCCGGTATCGTTCACGTATCCGTGCCGTTTGCAGAGAGGCACGCAGCAGTGCGAGGGCATCGTGCTTTGATATGCTACAAGAGCATTAGCACGTACACGAAACAAGCAATAAAACCTCTATGGGGCAGCTGACTCGTGAAGCCGTGGGCGAAAACGGGCAACCGCAACGGCGTTCCTACGACCGGCTTCCTTTCTCATGGCGTCCACCAGTGTTGCCACCGCTGAGTTCTCAGCGTTGCCCGCCTTTTTGCAAAGGGTCTATTGTTTTTCCCCACTTGATCACTGACGCGCCCGTCGCGTCACCACCGTTCGGTCACACTCGTTTCTCCCAACCCTCAAAACATTTCTGTCACTGCGCTAATACAAAAAAAAACATGAACTACTATGAACACTAGCTACCACGTGGCTTTACCACTTGTTACATTTAGGTTCACGCTTACTCACGCTAACTGCTCTGTTACCTGTTTACCTCTATTAATTAAGCCGATTCCTACTTTACAACATTATCTCTCATAAGCAAAAAAAAAAGGAACGAAAAAAACCAAAAACTTATCGTTTTCGTCTTCCGCGCCGTCACCTCCGTGCTGCTGCTGCTGCTGCCGCTCCATCAAGCCGCTCCATTAGGGGCGACAGCAGACGTTAGGGGCGACATGCAGCGTCCCTAACGACCGACGCCTCTGGGTAGTACAAAAGCAGACGACCCTAGCCGCCCTCCATGTGTTTTCAATTACAAGCCAGAGTGAAAGTTGCTTGTGGAGCTTTATGGCGTGTTTAATGTACTGCATACTGTATGAAATAGCCCTTTAAGTAGTTGCAGAGGCTAAACAAAATACTATCCGCTAAAAGAAGCCGATTTATCTGCTTCCTTTTGAGGGAGCTGTCGCGGTGGTCGCGGCGTGGGACAGTATCGCCAGGTCGGTGGTTTAACTGTTTGACGACACAGTTTTTTCTTCTTGCGTGCGGTCGACAAAGGAAAGTTCACGATTAGCATAAACACGGAACGCTGCTCATCCTATATCCTGAGGTAACTGCAAAAGGTTGCTTCAGCGCGCGCGCGGGAGCATGCAAGCGAACGCAAGAATGGCGCAACCAGCTGACACTGCTGGCCTGGCACCGCCTTTGAAACGAGTGGAAATTTTGTTTCGTATTTTCGTAAACTAAACGATTCTTGCGTAACGTTTTACACCACACGATTTACGAAGGGCAGGGTACATGTATACTAGCGAGTAGGTGGGGCAATCGCGCCAAATAAACAAATTAAGCGCTATTAAAGGACGCAAAACATGCCCCAAATCACACGCCCGCTGCCTGCAGAGATGTGTACTTCTATAACATCACATAACACAGCATAACATAACACAGCCGCATACACGGCGCGGGGCCCCGAATATTTACATACGATCATCACTGACTGTGTTGGTTTTCTAGTTCAGGGGTCGCCGAATCTGAACGCCGACACGCCAGTTTTGACTTCAAATGGAGTTAGACAGCGAGACAAGAACAGAGAATTGGTGTCCTCCAGTTGAATTGCCCCCCCCCACCCCCATCTTCACACTTCGCCAGATTATTATCAAATATTATTAGAAATTTGCTGAATTTTTTCTCTTCGCATTCGAAGCCCCCCTCCTCCTCCCACCCGATTTGCCGTCCAGCCCTCCGCCGTGTCGGCTGCATGGAACTCGGCCGTTGCTGACCCTCATTCTAGGCTATAATTAAGTGCGAACTCGGAATGTATGCTGCAAGAGCGTAATTAAGTAAAGTGAAAGCAAACAAGGAAAGCGAGCGGCCTCTTAGTTCGCCCGACCACTTTGTTTTACGGCCACTAATTTCGGAATCGCAAAACAGATTTCACGCTTCTGACGGTCGCGGCATTTTGTCACTGAGACACGCAACAAAACGGCAAGCTAAGCCCTCATTCACACAGCCGTCACCTTCTCGGTCACGGCATCGTCACGTCAAAAAACCACGACGGAGACGTAAACGAGTAGCGTTCGTACTGGAGCTCTCCGTCAGATTACAGGGTCGTCTGCCTAGTGATCAGTTTAGCCTAGAATTGAGCATTTTTAATCTGAAAAGGAAAGAAAATGGCTTGTGCTGGTTTAGCGCGGGGCATGGTCCCGTCACGTTGACGTGACGGAAACGTAGAGCTCGGCCTCCCGTCACCGTCGCACCGTTTTCGGCCAGAAATCGGCCGAAAAACGGCGCCCATGACGGAAGACGGAGACGTGACGGTGACGTGACGGGGTGAAAAACGGCTGTGGGAATGAGGGCTAACGCTGCACCATCTATTCGTAACGGCGACGCAAACGAGCACTGTTTAATGAAAGTGCACGCATAGTGTGCAGGTACGCAAATTAGAGCGGCGCACCGCAGCAGGCGAGCCTGCGGTCCGCCGGACTCGCTGGCTTTTTAAAGCGCGATCATCGCCGATTGCGTCCCTCTTCTTTTTTGATCGGCTGTTTCTGAGAAGTCTTTGTCACCTAGAGTATTAGTTTAAACTACAAATTTCACCTAAAATTTCGCTGCGTACGACCATCGATCGGTGAACCTGCGAGTAGCAGACGCCGTCACGGCCCCGGCACTTTCGTCGGCGCTGTAAACGTGTTTAGCGCTGCCAAGCGTTTTCCCCTAATGCCAAGTTTATCGCCCAAAATAGATCGGATGCGTCGGGGATGAGCTGGTGACCACGTCGCCAAATAATCGGGAGCGTCGAGCTCATTTTGCTTCTATCAACACGAGATCCTATGGAACCCGCGCAGCTTTGTACTACCCGGAAGTACTGCCCGGAAGCCGCTTGCGCAGCGCCCCCTGGGCAGCGCAGGAGGTCTATCGCCGCTACCACGCCTCTACCGCCGGCTTCGTCGACACATCAGCTCGAGGCTATTCGCCCCCTCAAGAAATGGAGAGCATTGGAGACATCGACCCGGCAGAGATGTCCGATCCGAGATGGAGATGGTTCACCAAAATAACTGGCCTTCAAGGGCGTCGAGCAAGCGGCCACCACGCAGGAGCTAAACCGCCACCATGTCAAGGACTCCCCACCAAAGAAAGCCAAGTGCGAGCAAAAGCGCAAGTTATTCTGCTTACAATTAAACTGCGACAAGCAATGTTGCACTACGTTGTTGGTGATAAACGTAGAAGAGACTCGCTCGTGCATTGGTAGGGTCAACTTCATGCCCTGCACTATGTTACTTCATGGGATTTTACGACTGCCTATTTAGAAAAAAAAAAAAATTATTTTAAATTTGCGATAACATCAGAGCCTTGTCACTGACGAAGCCTAGCTGTTAATTTAGTTCCGATGTTTGAAGGTGAGCTTAGCTACTCTTGGGATATGATTCATTTGGTTAAACATAATCGCCAGCATCCTAGCAAACACGGATTTTGTCAGGATTTCCTTGCTCAACGGAGATTGTTGAGTTCACGCACGATTTGGCTCTTGCAATAGATAAGCTTAAAGTGGTTGACTGTATATTCTTGGACTGCAAAAAAGCAAATGATGGTGTTCCATATCACCTTCTGCTTAGTACATTTCATCCTATGAACTGAATGAATCGGTTTTTGCATTGTTATTACTATTGGCCCTATAGCTTTGTTCAAAAGTACTGTGTAGTTTACCGGACTATAGCGAATGAACGTGATTCCGTATACCTGCGCATCTTTATTCGAATTTAATAACATCCTGGTGTGCTGATTCAGAAAAGTTTTTGGATGTTAAACAGTGTGTTAACGGCACCTTTACAAGAAAACCTTTATTCCAATTGAATACGTAAACGTAAATTATGCTGCTGTGACAACGGCCGAGGAATATAAATACCTAGGAGTTTATTTAGGGAGTGGTTAGAGCTAGGTTAAATAGGCAAGTTCACACCATAAAAGTTATGGCTGCATATGTTTTTGGCTTTCTGAGACGAAATTTCAGTGAACCTCCATCTAACTGAAAAGAACAACCGTATTTCACTCATGTGCGCTCAGTCTTGCAGTACGCATGTGTTTTCGTGGATCCCTACACCAAAGAGCTGGTTGATGCGCTCGAAAACATACAGAATATGTCAGTGCGATTCGTATTAGGTAATTGGCACGCTCAATTACTTAGCATGAGAGAAAGTAAAAGTAAACTTAAATGGCCGGACGTGAAAGATCACAGACGAAACCACAGGTTGAACTTTTTTCGTAATATCTATCATTCGAAAACTGGAGTAGAAGGGGAGAAGTATGTCCAAGCGCCATTCTACATATCGCAAAGTGGGACCGCTAGCTTAAAGCAAATGATTAACTTTCGTTTAAAGGTGACGCCTTGCGCGATTCATTTTATTTTACATCAATACTGCAGTGTAATTATCTTCCACGTATGATTACATTAACTGTTTATATTGACGATTTCCAGCGCGCTTTGTAGATTTATTTTGTTATTTTGTCTCATATTTAATGCTTAGTGTTATGTATTTCCCTTCTGTAATGCATGCAAAGGCAAGCAGGCATCAAATAAATAAATAAAACAATGAATAAATAAATGAATAAAAATAAATAAATAAATCAATAGATAATAAACTTCCAGAGGCGCAAGTTTGCCTCCGACGGGTTGAGAACCCTACGCATTCAACCTTGACCAATAAAATGCCCTATTCGTTGCAGTAGGCAAGGTTTCCTGCATGCATGCTACCATTAGCTATGTTATTGGTTTGAAACAAATTATGTAACTCTAATTTTACGCCTTTCCTTGCGTGAACACAGTGGGGGACAACTGCAGCCACCTGAAGCAGGGCGCCATTCACAACGCGTCTTGAATTTTTCGAACGTAGTATGACATTAGAAGAAAATTAAGTTCTTTTAGACTATTAAGTGGTGTGGACGTATGCTCATGAAAACAACATTAAAATAGATTGAAAATGAAAGTACCTGTTCGCTCCTTCTTAGGATCAGCCCTGCGCAAGATCATCAGAAAAGTTGATCGAGTAGAAAATGTCTTTGCAAGAAAAATGGGCAAAAACTGGACATACTTTTTTTGTGAAGGAGTTATATTTAATGCTCCTGAGTGTTTTGTTGAGAACCAAAACGCTTCGTAAAGGCATTCACGCCGGTTTTATATACATCAAAATTGGTCAAGCAACTGTTATAAAAATAGTTTATGTAGTCATAGCATGAAAGTGTTCCGGAATGTTGCCTTAAAAGAAATTGGCTAAAAGCGGCGCAATTTATCTCTCTGAAATTCAACCCACTAAAGTATGCGCCCTTCGCCGCCCCCCCCCCCCCCCCCCTCCTCTTTCCCCGTTTATTACAGGTAAGGCGCCCCACAGAGGATATCAGGACCTGGACAATACATCTATTCAAGCTCTACAAAGAACTGAATATTTTCTGTGTTCGGCAGTAAATGAGGCACAGCAATTAAAGGAACGACAATTTGTGAGCACTGTTTAATAAATGAATTTTGCTGTCAACTGAGGCTAGGCTGCGCTGAAAGCTTGAAGGCTGATGGTTGCGCGCGAGCTCACTTTGATGTGGCTGCATTGGACCCAAAATGCTGGGTTTGTGCTGCTTCGGCACTGCGCGAATGAGTCGTCTGCTTGCGCGACATGCAGTGACCGGCCTCAGTACAGTTAAAGGGACACTGAAGTGAATTTGTCAAGCTCCCGTTTTTGCTTGCACTGCGTAGACTGGCTCAAATTAGCACACTTTTCATCGTTTATCCGGTTGACAAATCGGTAATTATTTTACAAAGCGCGAAAGAAGAAAAACTACCATGCGCGGTTTGCGGCGGCCGCACCAACTAAGGCTGTGACGTTGGGAGGAGGGGCGCCGTGATTGGACGATGCCCAAGGTTAGCAATCACACAAGTTTCGGTTTCGGTTTCGGTTCTGTAAAACATAACCAATGGCTTTGTTGGATGGGCATTCTCAATATCTCAGTAATCATCGTATCGCGCTTCTGCCATGTTGTCGGCTGTAAAATGCCCAAGATAAGCCTCCCACGACGGCTTGTAGTCGTAGCATTCACTAGCCGAGACCTACGCAGTGCATGAACGCCCTCCGCGTACCCGCAGACGCCCAAATGTCATGCGCTTTTCCCCCATATTTGGAGCTTGCCTCCCTCATGCCTGTATCGTAAAAAGCGTGTTCGCACCAGGCCAAGGGTCTGTTCATTCTGGCCTGTGCCCACTGCCTGCAAGCAGTCGGTGCGTATGGCAACAGCACGCCAACGAGAACTCGCTAGCGCGCCAGTGCCAGCCTGCGCGCGTTTTGTGAACGAGTTCGTGTAGCCATGAACGTTGCGGCCCAAAAAAAGGTGAACTCAATATAGAAAACATCGGCGGAAAACAAAAAAGTTAACTTACAAAAAAAAAGCACGTACCCGCGGGGATTCGAACTCGTGACTTGCAAAACATTTGCGGTGACACACCCAGCGCCCCAGACCACTAAGCCACGAAGCGGGACGCGAAGGCCTTGCTAATATAGGGTATATATTGTATAACCGGTTTACACTTTTATTTAGTTTTGGAATTTCAAGCAGCTTAGGTGACTATTTGTTGTACTGCGATCGTGCAGTAAGCGTCGCCCGAGTTTCCACAGTAGCTCACGTCTAGCAATTGCATTTCGTAGACGGAAAAGCGTTCGCAGATGCGTAGTCGTGCTGCTGACCGCTGTGCTTGTTCGGCCAGCGCAAAAAAGTGCTTCCCGCGCCCTAGTTTTACGCTGTACGGTAAAAATATCAGTTGATTTTATTTCCTTAGTACCTATATTGACTTCGCTGACTCTTCTCCCGCTTTCAAGAGGCCTTATATTTTCCTACTGGCGTACCAGTCAGCGAAGCGTCGCATGTGCGCTTGTGCAGCGCTTGTGTGAAGCGATCGACCTTGACTTGGAGCTAGATACAGTGTACAAACAAACCAAGTAAAGAAAGGCACATTCTTCCATTCACAAACGTGTCCTGGCTTCGTTTCAACTAAGCGAACGAATTGCGACCAAGCAATTTTTTTTAACCTCCTTGATTGCGACGACCCGCCGGCGGCCGGCGGACGAAACGCTGGGCCGACTGACTCTGTCGGCCGGGGAGCCGTGCAGTAGCGCAGCCGTGGCGCAGCCAATTGCCAGCTCATCCCCTCCTGACGTCACACGAAAACGCCACAGAAAATGGGCGAGCGTAAAGAGAGGAGGACAGCATTTTCGAATTAGTTTTTCTACTAAATAAAATCGCGTAAACGCGCCTAGAGTGGTCGAAACATGGCCTGGGGACTCCGGACTACAATTTGCGCTAGTAATCCCGCAATGTTTACATATCACTTCAGTGTCCCTTTAACCTCCTTGATTGCGACGACCCGCCGGCGGCCGGCGGACGAAACGCTGGGCCGACTGACTCTGTCGGCCGGGGAGCCGTGCAGTAGCGCAGCCGTGGCGCAGCCAATTGCCAGCTCATCCCCTCCTGACGTCACACGAAAACGCCACAGAAAATGGGCGAGCGTAAAGAGAGGAGGACAGCGTTTTCGAATTAGTTTTTCTACTAAATAAAATCGCGTAAACGCGCCTAGAGTGGTCGAAACATGGCCTGGGGTCTCCGGACTACAATTTGCGCTAGTAATCCCGCAATGTTTACATATCACTTCAGTGTCCCTTTAACGTACTGTGGCTGAACTCCAATGCCCGTAGCACGGCCGTATTTCCGGTAGCTGTAGTCCGGCTGGAGTCCGACGACCGCATTTCGGCTGTCCTCCGGCGGCCGTACTTCGGCCGTACACGGGTGGTTTTAATTTGGAATGGCCGGAGCCCTACGGCTGGAATATGGCCGTATGACCGTAAGCCGGTCGACTGGCCGACGGACACTGGCCGTTGGACAGCCATGGGAGTACGGCCGTATAGGCCTCCTGCGCTGCCCAGGGGGCGGTGCGCAAGCGGCTCCGGGCAGTACTTCCGGGTAGTACAAAGCTGCGCGGGTCCCATAGGATCCCGTGTTGACAGAAGCAAAATGAGCTCGACGCTCCCGATTATTTTGCGACGTGGTCACCAGTTCATCCCCGACGCGTCCGATCTATTTCAGCGATCAACTTGGCATTAGGGAAAAAAGCTTTGCAGCGCTAAACACGTTTATAGCGCCGACGAAAGTGCCGGGACCGTGACGGCGTCTGCTACTCGCAGGTTCACCTATCGATGGTCGTATGAAGTGAACCTTCTAGTTTAAACTAATACTCTAGGTGGCAAGGACTTTTCGACAACAGCCGATCAAAAAAGAAGAGTGACGCAATCGGCGATGATCGCGCTTTAAAAAGCCAGCGAGTCCGGCGGACCGCTTGCACGCCTGCTGCGGTGCGCCACTCTTTTGCGTACCTGCGCAGTATGCGTGCACTTTCATTAAACAGTGCTCGTTTGCGTCACCGTTACGAATACATGGTGCAGCGTTATATCTTGCCGTTTTGTTGCGTGTCTCAGTGACAAAATTCAGCGAGCGTAAGAAGCGTGAAATCTGTTTTGCGATTCCGAAATTAGTGGCCGTAAAACAAAATGGTCGGGCGAACCGAGGGGCCGCTCGCTTCCCTTGTTTGCGCTCACTTTACTTAATTACTCTTTTGCATCATATATACCCAGTTCGCACTTAATAGGCTGGTATGAGGGTCAGCAAAGTTTTGAAGTGTAGGGCTGAGTTGCATGCAGCCCACACGGTGGAGGGCTGGACGGCAAATCGGGTTGGATGGGGAGGAGGGCTGTGAATGCAAAACGAAAAAAATTCAGTGAATCGCCAATAATGTTTGACAATAATCTGGCGAAGTGTGAAGATGGGGGACAATTCAACTGGAAGCGACCAATTTTCTGTTCTTATCTCGCTGTCTAACTTCAATAGAGTACAAAACTGACGTGTCGGCGTTCAGATTGTCAGCGACGAAGATAACAAACAGTCAGTGATGATCGAATGTAAATATCCGGGGCCGCGCCGTGTATGCTGCTGTGTTATGTTATGTAATGCAAATATAGAAGTACACATTTCTTCAGGCAGCGGGCGTGCGATTTGGTGCTTGTTTTGCGTCCTTTATTAGCGCTTAATTTGTTTATTTGACGCTATTGCCTCACCTACTCGCTAGTATACATGTACGCTGCCGTTCGTAAATCGTGCGGCGTAAAACATTACGCAAGAATCATTTAGTTTGCGAAAATACGAAACAAAATTTTCACTCGTTTCAAAGGCGGTGCCAGGCCAGCAGTGTCAGCTGAGTCGGCTGCGCAATTCTTGCGTTCGCTTGCATGCTCATGCTGAAGCAACCTTTTGCAGTTACCTCAGGATATAGGATGAGCAGCGCTCCGTGTTTATGCTACTCGTGAACTTTCCTTTGTCGACCGCACGCAAGAAAAAAAAACTAACTGTCGCCTAACGGCTCAGCCACCCGACCTGGCGATACTGTCCCACGCCGCGACCACCGCGACAGCTCGGTCAAGAGAAAGCCGAGAAATTGGTTTCTTTTAGCGGATATTATTTTGTTTAGCCTCTGCAACTACTTTAAGGGCTATTTCATACAGTATGCAGTCATTTAAACACGCCACAAAGCGCCATAACCAACTTTCGCTCTGGCTTGTAATTGAAAACACATGGAAGGCGGCGAGGGTCGTCTGCTTTAGTACTACCCAGAGGCGTCGGCCGCTAGGGGCGCTGCATGTCGCAAAAACTCCAGCGCAGGAGGCCCATAGAGTCTATTCACATGACGTCACAGCAGGCCAAAAAGCATGTTGGTAACCCAGGTTCGACGCTCCCGGGCGGCCGACGCCATAACGTTGGCGGCACTCGCAGGGGCGCACATATTTCTAGGGACCCTAGCGCACAGCCGGGCCGGCTGAGCCATAGCCAAATAGTGTAAATGGTGTAAATGCGCGAGCGTTGTTGTTATCGTGCGCGGCATTGACGGTTGTCTGATCATGGGCCTTCGTTGAGCTTGAGTGCTTATGCCTTGAATTTGGGGCCAGGCGCCAAAAAGCGTTACGAAGAAAAAGTAGCGATGTGCGGCGGCGTGGATCCGTTGCTGCTTGGAGACTCCGACCTGTGTACCGACGCTACGCTTCTGCCTACATTGGAAGACTCGGACATAAAGGACTACCGCGTTCACGGGACAAGTTTCGTGACACACGAACAATTTAAGGCCACTAAGTCGCTAGCGGCGCACAATTATGTGACCAGTGGCTTCGTTCAGCAGCCGCGTTTGAAGCAAGTTGGCGACCGCGTCATTGTGCGCGGAAAGGTAAGCACTTTTGTTAAGTTTTAAAGTGGCCTTGCCAATGTCACCTTGGACTAACCGCTGCGACTACCTTTGTAATTTCGTACGACAGAAACACCGGTCCTCTAAAGTAGAGATGCTGTAATTCTAAAACGTGTGAGACATGCGTAAGTTTAGAGCGCCGTTGCTCCTCGCCCCGTACCGGGCGAGGAGCGACGCCGGTTTAGACTTGTTTGCTTTGACACGTTTCAGCGCTGTTTCAAACGTTAAATGCTCCTTCAAGCTCAAAATCGTGCGTTCTCGAACCACAGCATCGAAATTCCCGAATGAACTTCACCACGAAGCCGTGTTACGTTTTCCGCGATCGAGTATGACACTGCAGTTAAACGGGAACTCTCTTAACACAGCACCACAACTGAAATGTTTTGTAGTGGAAAAAGTACAGTAAGATGGCAGCTAG
The DNA here is from genome assembly GCF_048455015.1 of Haemaphysalis longicornis. Taxonomy (NCBI): domain Eukaryota; kingdom Metazoa; phylum Arthropoda; class Arachnida; order Ixodida; family Ixodidae; genus Haemaphysalis; species Haemaphysalis longicornis. The sequence goes on from NW_027526245.1 coordinate 35,694,803, forward strand.
GTAAATCAATATTCGACAATTTGCATGGAGCACAATGTACACGTTATCCTTCTCCAACATTGGCTTTCCCTACTAGCTCCAAGAAACATAATGCCATCAACATCAGTCTGAGTGACTGTAGTAGCCTTCACACAAGTTTTGTTATTGATACAACTGCCACTAGTGTTGATGGGTTTGTCTGCACTGAGCTAAAGATGTGATTCCGTCACTGTTTTCACGACATCTACATTCGCAGGTGAATCACTCCCAGGCCCTGTCTACGGAGCCACTGGAGCCATGGGTGCTTCTGAAAAAAGATGTAAAAGTAGAGGTGGGCCACTGCACTTGCATGGCGGGAGTTGGGGAAGCCTGCTCTCACGTCAGTGCTGTTCTGTACTACTTGGAGGCAGCTGTCAGGCATCGAGATGGCCAAGCATGTACTGACAAGGAAAACGGATGGCTTCCACCATATTTAAGTAATGTGCCTCCTGCGAAGCTTTCAGAGATTGATTTTTCATCGGCAGCCATGAAGAAGCGAAGGCTTGACGGAGCTAGCAAAACAACAAGAAAAAAGGCAAAAGCACCGATTGATAAACCCTCAGCCGAAGAGTGGAAGGCATTCCTGGATGAAATCAAAGATTCCGGGACACAGCCTGCCATACTTTCTGTCACAGAAGGTTACTGCGATGAATTTATACCTGTTGCGGTGAAATACTCATCGGCCATCCTTGGAAACCTCACAAGGAATAAGCCTGCAACGTGGGATGAGGTGCAGGAGGAGAGTCGGATGTTCGCACAAGCTTTCAAGGTGGAAACCGAGGTATGCAGTAGAGCCAGCTTTCTTATCGCGGAAGGTTGGATGGCTTGAATAGAGGGGTTTTGAAACATGTCGGGAAAGTGCATCGTTGGGAATCCCTTTTGGATTTCAGTCAGAAGCTAGGCACATCTCCCATCTTCACGTGTGTGCAACATTGCAGGGTAGTGAGGTACATACTGTGTCAGTGGCAATGTTAGCCCACATTGCTCTTTATCAATGTGCCTGCTAAAATGTTATCGCGATGAGCTTTAGTACTTTTGAACTTCTACAAGCTCATTAATGGCCAGAGTATATTACGCAAAGATTAGGCTCAACCTACACCTAGTAGTGCCTCTGGAAGGTAATGCGCAAAGGGTGCACAAAGGTTGAATAAACACATGAATAGTGTCTGCAGGTGCACCATGTGTTTAGGCTCCAATTTGAAGGAGCATAAAGTGCCGAGTCTTGGGGGTGTTTCCACCTCACTTGTTGTTTGCACATTTGTGTGTAATTATGCCAGCCGCCGTGGTCTTCTTTCCCAAATCATTTTCTTTTTCACTGTTGATGTGCAGCCGCCCAGAGTGAACTAGGGTCGTCACCTTTCCCCAAAGAAAAAACCGGCAATTCAGATTGGGGATGGCGGGAGGGGGGGGGGGTAGAAGGTTGATTTTGTGTTGAAAAAAAGACGCCACATTTTTTTTATTGACATGCAATGCCATTTCTTTTCGCTTTTACCTACAGAGAAAGTAACATAACGTTTGCACTGACGGCGATTGAGGTTTTGGCTATTGCTCTGAATGTGCTGCAGTGAAGAGTAACCGCACTTGCTGATCGCGCCGGCGGCATCTCGTTGTGCTGTTCCTCCCTTTGGTCCCCTTTCATATCAGGAATCGCGCGCGGCCGCACATTTCCTCTGCTCGTGTTTCTTTGTACAGCTTGTGGACACATATTGGTTGTCGTATTACAGACATTTACGCTTACAAAAGGCCAAAAATAAATAACCGCGGCACGATGGCCAAAAAACCGGGCAATGTCGGCCGGTTTTACGTACAGACCGGCCACCGGCCGGCTGTCTAAAAAACCGGTCGGGCCGGTCCAAAACCGGTCAGGTGGCAACCCTAGAGTGAACTTATCTGCTTTGTGACCATGCTTGATTTGCTTTTTTACAACGCAGGCAAGCATTGCTGTTGAGAAGGCGACAAAGCAGCAGGCTGCCTCAGCATTGTGGTTCAGATTCAGAGCAGGGCGAATCACTGCATCGATGGTGCATGCTGTCTGCCGGACAAGTTTGACTCGCCCATCCGTCTCCATTGTGAAGCGGATTTGTTACCCGGAGGAGAGCAGCTGTTTTTCTCCTTCCACGGACTGGGGACACCGCAAGGAGGATGTCGCCAGACAAGCATATGTGGCTCAAATCTCAAAGCATCACAGTTCTTTTAAGTGTGAGGCTGCTGGTGTGCACATTTCCACAGAATACCCTTAATAGCGGCGAGCCCTGATGGCCTCATTTCATGTGATTGTTGTGGTAAGGGGCTGCTTGAAATTAAGTGCCCTTATTCAGCAGGCTCAGTACAGAATGTTTTGAACAAGAAAGATGGATGTTTAGAATGCCCAAACAGTGGTGGAGTTAATCTGAAAAGGTCACATGCTTACTTTTGCCAGGTGCAAGTGCAGATGCTGGCATGCCAACGCACCTTTTGCGATTTAATGGTGTGGACCCCACAAGACTGGCACTAGAGCGCATTCTTTTTGACTATACGTATTGCATGGAGGTAGAGCAAACATATAAGAGCTTTTTTGAAAAAGTTCTGCTCCCAGAGCTGATGTTCAAACATTGGATTGCACTTCCTGTCCAATCAACAGCCAGTGATGTAGATGAGGAAGAGGAGGGTGATAGGTGTGTTGCGTAATACTGCTACTGTGGTGGTGAAGAATATGGAGACACGGTTGAGTGCAGTGGCAAAGACTGCATAGGCAAATGGTTCCATTTTTCATGTGTGAAACTAAAACGAGCACCAAAAGCTGAGGTGTGGCACTGCAGAGACTACAAGCCCCGGAAAACAAAATAACTGCTGCTACAATGGTAACTACGCTTAGTTTAATATTTTTAGGAATTGCAGCGTTACCAGTATACAATTGTGCAACTACTGTGGAATAGTTTTGTGGGGCTCATTGTTATAATTTTACTGAAGCTTTTTTTTTCCTTCAGGAGGACATACTTGTTATAGACGGTGTGCTGTAACAGGTGCAGGTGTACTGCTGCACGTTTGGAAGGGCACTTTGATGCATATTCTTTGTTGACATCTTAGCACGAGGATGGCGTGAATTTGTTATTTGTGAAGTGAATTGCCCTTTTGTGAGCAGTTTTGTATTTAAAGCAGGAATTTGCCCTCATTGAGTAAATAAAAGGCAGCAACTGTCAACACCAGAGTTGCCACTGGAAGGAAGTCTTGTATTGAGCGCTGTGCCCTGAACCAGTCAGGTGTTCTAGTTCCTTCTCTTGGCACTCGTGTTCATAAATGTGTGTAGCAGGGTTCATGTTGTTTCTAATATTTATAGATTTCTTGTTTTGCACATATTGAAGCAACCTATTCAGTGCCAGTCCTATTGCATGCGTAAAAAGTGTATCTTCAGTTAAAGCTACACAAAAAGGTGTGAGAGGAGGAAATGTTTATTACAATAGTAAATTTCAATCACAAGAAAGCAACAGAGCAAAAGCATATGTACAAGTTTCAATAGGGAAGCATGCGACACCTAGAGAATGGTGACACCTAAAAAGGCTGCTGTGCCCCTCAGTGCACGAAAACAGAAGGCGACATCGATGTTTGTAGTCATTAACAAAATGCTCTCTCGTTTACCCTGATCCCATGGCTCACATGATGCCAAGGCATAAAGGAATTACATGATACCAGCAACTACAAAAAACAGACTGGCAGCTCACAACCAAAGTTTGTCTTCCGCTATCCTGGGTGTTTGCCGACAGGTCAGGGGGAAAACTGCAGGCACGTATGATTGTAGGGTTTAAAGCGCCGATGCAACGCAGGCAATGAGGTGCGCCGTAGCGGAGGGCTCCGGATTAATTTTGACCACCTGGGGATCTTTAAGGTGCGCCGAAACCTCGTACACGAGCTTTTTTGCTTTTCGCCTCCATCTGAACAGTGGCTGGGAATCGAACCCGCGTCCTCGCGCTCAATGCCTTAGCCACTGTGCCACCGCGGCGGGTAGGCACGCATGACTGAGATCTTGGATCTGTACACGATTTGCCACTAAAGAAAGAGCACTGCATATTCTTAGCCTTTGCCAGCTACCGTTCCATTCCAGAGGCACAAAGTAAAACATACACACAAAACCGTCTCCCGTACGCGGACATACGACGAAATGTAAACAAGCACTCCTTAGCGCGCTGCACACTGCGTATCCGTCTTGTTCACTGGTTATGAAGGGACGAACATGGTAAAAATTGCAATAACTTTCTTTCTAGAGGAGAATTAAAGTGTTTGCACAGTTCACAACATAACACTTCTTGCACACACCCCGAAGTCATTGTCGCAGCATACCTACACCAGCATTGTCTGCTTTGCTGCCTGCGCTGTAGTTTGAGAAGCACCCACAAGTCAGTGCTGCAGTCTTATTGCACAGTCCCTATAAATAAAGACTAGATATCCATCCCTCGATTTCTAGGACAGTCTGCCCTCAATGGCACCATTATTCAAAGGGCACAACAGACTTGCTCAAATTTGTTAATGCAGAGCACACAGCCACTGTTTTGTCCAGCTGCGGGATCTCGTTCCCATTTCGCACCACAAGCATATCTGTGGGAATGGTGCTGGAAACGATTGCGTACTTCTGGCGCAGCACAGCAATCACACGCTCAACATGAATGCGGACATTCGCCAGCTTGCGCGTCCTCTCTACCTCCCAGGAAGATAGCTGAGGCTTACCTCTGGTGAACGCTGGCACTTCTAGTTTTGCACAATGCAGGCATACTGCATCGCCAATGGTAAAGCCTCGGTCAGCTAGCACGCTATCCCCTGGTAACAGGTTGTCCAGTATTCCGCAAGATTCTGTCACCTTCCTGTCACTTGTCCTGCCTCCCCAGCCTTCAGAGATGAAAGTTATGACTACCTGGGGGGCTATACCTATTAAAAACTTCACTGTATTGTGGTTCTTGTAGCGGGACCATGTCTGTGCTCTTGGAAGTGTGGAGGATGGCCTATTGATGAACACTTCAAAGCAGTCAACGATAACTGCTACCCTTGTTCCGAATGCCTGTCGGAAGCACATCGGCATGGTGCGTTGCAGGTGTTCCCGTTCCGGCCACTTCACAAGTTTGTTTAGGCGCACGTGCATCACGGAGAGCCATCGTTCCACAACCCTCGTTGCTGTTGCTTGGCTGACCTGCAGAAAGAAAGAACTGTATGAATAATGACATTCGCATTTCTTGTCTTTAGGTAACAACTGCACCCAACGAAGCTTTGTTTTAGGGGCAAAGCTCCTTAGGGCGTGGGTCTGTCCATCCTCGACGTATGTATGTAGCCACCTCTAGTTTAGTTCTTGGATTGTTTACTAGATGGCGTGGCTACCTCTAGTTTAGTTCTTGGATTGTTTACTAGATGGCGGTACTTGTATATGATGAAAAGATGCGCTTGGATTATTTATAGATGGCGTGGCTACCTCTAGTTTAGTTCTTGGATTGTTTACTAGATGGCGGGGAGCGTTGTAATAAAATCCGTTCGCTGTTGGCGCGCGCTCGGAGTCGCCCGATGGATAAGGCTGCAGATGTGCGAGCCCGCGAGGCAGAAGCGCTCCGTGAAGCTGCGCGACGCCGCCGCCAAGATCCTGCCGTACGAGAGCGGGAGGCCGAAGCGTGTCGTCTGGCTGCGCGACGCCGCCGCCAAGATCCCAGCGTTCGAGAACGAGAGGCCCAAGCGTCACGGCAACGGCGCGAGGACCCTGCCGTACGCGAAGCGGCACGGCTGCAGCGCGAAGAGGATCTCCAAAACGTCAGAGAACGGGAAGCGGCGAGAAAGCGCGCGTATCGGCAGGCAGACCCCGATGCAGTGAGAGCTCGTGAGGCGTCTGCAAAACGCATCAGGCGAGCTCAGCCCCAAGGTGCCGACCGGTTTAAGCGAGACTTTCTAGATGTTACGTTCGGACACAGATGTAGTGGGCGAACTTTCACTGAAGAGTCACGGTTTTACCGATGATTTCCCCTCAGGAGCTTCGCCCACTCATCATCATTCACCCCGTGGATATGCTGTGAATTTTTTTTAAATTCCTGCTATGCGTGTACACCACTTACATTGAACCGATAAGCCAGGTCTTGCAGTGGTACACCAAGCCGGAGCCTCATGAGCGTCGGGAGCATTTCTTGAAACCTTGTGAGCACATTCCTTGGTCCAGATGGAATACTTTTCTCAAGCAGGTTGAAAAGTGCGAGTAACATGGCAAAACTTGGGAGCCCCGTGTAAAATTTCACCCGATTGCGGTCCTGTTCAAACATGGCTTGCGTGATCTCGAGCCTTTGCAGTTTCTCCTTTGCTTCCTGCAACTGTGTTCTGAGGGCAGCGTTGTCTTTTTTCAAGCACTCAAGAATGCTTGAACTCTCTTCTGTTTGGGTAGTACTATCCTGTAATGCTGGAACATGAACATAAGTAAAGGAGCAAATTTTAAGACCTTCATATTTTGCATTTTACTTAAGCTTAGCGCACTGCATGAAATTTTGTGTAAAATGGTAGACTTACAAGGGGCAGCGTTGACAGCAGCATCAATGTGGCAAACCGAAGCTTGATCAGCAGCAGCACTTTTTCTGGAACCTGGGATGTTGAATTTTCCAGGATAAAAAATTTGCCCAACCTATCTAATATACATGTACGTGCAGTGTTACACTTACATGGTTCTGTGTTACCAGCATCCACCACGTGGGGAACAGGCACCTCCAAAGGGTCCGTGGACTCCGTTGCATTTTGAACTTCTAGAAGTGTTGGGGTCAACAGTTGCACTATTACTAATCATGAGAGCACCTGGGCCTTCCATGAGCATTAGCTATTCATTCTTTTGCGACTACATGGAAAAGCATCCAAACACCAGTGCAAAATACATGAACAGTAGCACCTATGTATTTCAAAATTTGTGCAACTATGAGTTTCTTAGGTAGAAAACAAAACAATGTTAACCTGAATCGCTGTTTGTGAAACCAGCGTTTGTTCCAATGCTTGAAGGCTCGGAAGCCTGACCTTCGGCATCATGTTGGGGTGTTGCAGCTCGGACGAAGCCCCCTGTAATAAAAGGCCATGTAATGAAAAACAGCATTGCACCTGTGGAATGTAATAAAAATAATGAAATTTACCTGTGTCACTACCATCAGCACATCTTCCCCTACTGGTAACTGGGCTATTCATATCGAGAGGTTACAGCACTGAACTAGGGCTTGCAGGTTCATGGTGCTTCTTTGCGTCAGCTCTCGCAGAGCGCCGTTTGTGCCTGAAACAAGTGTAAGAACCTTTATCACCTTGCACCATATGCAAGGGCAATTAGAATACTTGTGGCACAACGGAATTTCATTAAGCATGGTAGATTCTGATTGCAACTGGGTGATGGGCTAACAACTAGTTTCTCTAAAGACATTTGCTGGGAGTAAGGGACGTGAAATGTCGATTAAAGGTGCTAAACTATGCTAGCTTCATATATGAAGCTTGGAAGCGCTTCACACAACTTTCTATGGTGGATTAATTTACAGCGGCAGGGCGAAAACAATTTCCTGCGTTGGCACAAGGAACAAAAAAAAAAGGAAGACCTCAACATGGTGACAATTACCAGGAATGGTGGTGACATTTTCCCAAGGCAGCATTCAGAAAAATGCCCCCACTGAATTAAGACACACCAACTTTCTGTAGTCATGGCTGCTGTTGCATGTCCAGCCAATGAAAACAAAAATTTGAAGATTTACGAGATGTACTATCGCTGTACCTTATCTACCCCAATGGACCACAGACGTCCATCGAACATCCGGTGGACATCCGTTGTCGGACATTTGGACGTCCGTGAGACATCCGCAGAAAGCCAGCGGACGTTTTACAGACGTCCGTGGGATGGTCCGATGCAAAGGAATTGGTTATCCTACGAACATCTGACAGACGTCCCAGCCGGATTTTCCGACATCCGGCGGATGTTCAAAATTGGACATTTCCAAACCGAAATGTACAGGGGACGTCCAGGGGATAACAAAATGCGGATATTGGATGTCCACCGGACGTCCGCTTATAGTCCTAATTTTTTCGAATCGGGGAGAACCTGTACTCGCTGTACACCTCAGTGCTTTGTTGATAACATGCCTTGAAGCACCACTCCAGCTTTACGAATACTTGATACAAAAGCCTCTTCTGTAGCTTGTTTTGGCACAGCCCTAATTATAAATGCTTGCCCAATGCACTCTGTGGTGAGACAACTCCACAACCTATTCATATTTCTCTTGCCAAGAGTGCGAACAGTGATTTTACAGAAGCATAATACAGTGGAATGTTGCAAGCTTAATGTCATGACTTTTCAATAAGGACTATGCATACACTGTGGGCTGTTGTGTCAACATATATAAATATGAATAAGTTGTAGTAGGCAGTTACCACCTCGGTGAACAGGATGCTTCAACATGACAGCCCGCAGTGTACACATGATTCTGCATTGAAAAGCGATTACGACAATAAGCTCACAACTTTCCATGCTATTATGCTACTACAAGCATCCCTGCTCCCACTCTTGCCAAGAAAAATATGAATAGGGTGTGGAGTTGTGAGTCCACATATTGTGTGGTACAAGCATTTATAATTAAGGTTTTGCCAAAACAAGCTACAGAAGGGGCTTTTGAATTTAGTATTCTTAAAGCTGGAGTAGTACTTCAAGGCATGTTATCAATAAAGCACTGAAATTTACAGCAAGTACAGGTTCTCAAGTTTACTAGAAAACTGAAACCTACACTATTAAGCTTTATGAATCTATACCGAGTATGTTTGGGATATTTCCATTAAACTGCTAAAGACAGAACTTCAAGCAATGCACACTAAAGAACAAGTTAGCTTGAAAAAGTGAAGTATTGAACAGTTAAGCAGGCTGCTGAAAACAAATATGCTGAATAAAATAGATTTCATGTTGCAAAATATGGCATGCAAAACAGATGAGACAATGTCGCAAAGCTTGAATTTTTTTATTTAATGCTTTATAACCTCCAATGTAAGTACAACCTTTCATGTGCCCATCACGCTTCATGGCAGGAACATCTCGGCTCAAACTTTCCCCAACTCTTCAGTCAGCACCTGCAAAACCAAAAGCAACAATTACAGGTTTCTTCTTGGAGCCACCCGACAGAAGAAGTCAAATACATGTAAATTCAAACTTCATGGTTTATTTAGTCCTATATATGGCTACATAATTAGACACACAAAAAGAATTTTAGCCTGCTTTTGAACTATTTTGGTTGGCGCTAATCTACAGCTAATGCAGATTCGAGCAATTTTCGTCACAGCAACAAGAAAAGAAATCAGCACCACTTTTGTTGCTCCTGTCGGAGGTGTGAATGGGCCTTTATACACAATACATTCACACGGTGACTGGCAGCTGCGGAGGGACGTAACTTTGCGCACCGAAACCCTGATTGGCCAGGCTAAATTCTCCCCTCCCCTACCCCTCATATTTCAATATTTTTAATCACCAAGTAGCCCAACTCCAAGCTTCGTAGAGTCAGTGGGGTGCGTTTGGATACGATGCAAGCTTTTCACCTACGCGCTTTGACGGCGTCTATAAATATGAGGTGTGCGCGCCGTAGTGGAGGGCGGCGGATGAATTTTGACCACCTGGTTATCTTTAACGTGCGGCTAAATGTCGTACATACGGGCGTTTTCTCTTTTCGCCTCCATCAGAACAGCGGCCGCCGCGGCCGAGAATTGAACCCGTGTCCTTGGGCTCGGCAGCACTACGGCTTAGCCACTGAGACACCGCGGCGGGTATTGATACGTGCGTCTACAAGTGCATAAGCAAGCACGGCAAATATATTAGTACACGCTCCATGCTCGCGTCAGCAAAATGCGTTTACTTCACCGCGTTCGCCGGCATGAGTATACGGCCGCGTTCCCTCTGGGGTCGTGAAATCACCCCCATAACTAAAACCAGTCCTTCAAAAGCATTGAAGGACTCTGCTAAAACTCACCGTACGGCTTCCTACACGTTTCGTGACACGTACAGTCGCCAGCAAAAGTTTGCGGGATGTGCAGCGCGTGGCCGAGCGGCGCAAAACTGCATTGCTGCGCCATCTGCAGCCAGCGGGCGCCGGAACGAGGCTCATGGAACTGGCGTGCTAGGCGCGCTTTGCGCATGCCTGTCCTTTATTAGTTACGGGAATCTCTGATCCCTCGCGTGCCCCCAACATGCTTTCGCTGTTCGGGGCAGCCGCTGTGGCGCCGCGTGACCACCGCCGTCCTTCCGCTATCACCAGGCCTCGCAAGCTTGGACGTTCCCTGGTTTCCCTATAGGCGGCGTAAAAATCGACGCCCCACGTGACCAACCTACAGCGCAAATTTCGACCATCAAATCCACCAGACGGCGCAAGCGAAAGGTTACTTTTGGTATAGAATACAAAACATTCATTCCGTGACTCAAAGAGCCCACAAAGTTCGCTTACAATGTGTTATTTAAAAATATTATTAACAAGGTCTACATCAAACATCCGTTGAGCAAAAATGAACGCAACTTTTTACGAACAGCCGATTGGTGCACCACCTCGTTTCTGAATTCGCAACCACAAACCCGCCAATTCAAATTGAAACCGCTGCAACGGCCCACCGTTTCTATGTGCGCGGAGCACTGGTTTCGTGACTGTTATTGCTGTTATGTGCTTTTGCGTCCATCAGTTGTTGAGAGGACTGGCAAAACACGGGAATTGAGTGCTTGTTGAGTGACAAATGTGGGAAATTCCGCATCGGAAGACAGCTGTCGAGGCCAGAATATTTGATTCTTCCAACAGAAGGTGAGTGTTATGCACTCCGCTAGAAAGACTGTGCAAACGAAACCGTTGTCGCCGTCAATACCTCATTCGTGCCCTTCGTTCGAAATCTTTGCGCAAGTGAACGAGTTGTCATGGCAAAAAAAAAAAATGTTGTCATGAAAGCGGCGTACAATTGCAGCGATCGAAATGAAACGATGTCCTGGCCTCTGTAAACTTGCGGATGTCAATAAACGATTTGTTCTCACTTGCTGCTCACTGTGGTCTGTGCCAGTCGAGGCCATCTGGTCACCTGGCGTAACATCACTTCACTAGCGCGGCGCAAGTAAACACGCGGCCAGCGTGCCAGCCAGGAACCAGCAGGAGCAGCCACGGCCGGACTCGACGCTCCTTTCGCGCGCGGGAGGAGGAGAGTCGAGTCCGGCCGTGGAGCAGGGAGCCGGCGGCCGCCGTGCGAGGGCAGCCATGTTATTAAGGAGGTCAAGCGGCCTGTGCAAAAAGCATCCGCCATGTTTACAAAGCCGTGTTTACAGCGCCATCAAGCGGGCTTACTGGGTAGTTCACGACGCCGCCACCACGTTTTTTCTGGCACTACAGGCAAAGCTAGACCTTTGCTTCTCTAAAATCCTCCCTGTTCTGTGCTATCACTGATGCAACAAAACACGTCGCCCGCGGCTGCCGTTTGCGCGGCGCGCACCGTTGAATAAATATCTTCCCCGAGGCACTGCTGGTTGAGCACGAATTATGTTCTAATTTTTAACCTAAGCACCGATAAACTGTAAGCTGGACCAGAATTACCATTCGCCGCTCATGCCTGTAGCTACCGCAATTGATGTTGGTGCGTGCTCTGACCATGCCGCACCGCGCCCCGGAGGACCAAAGAAGGCATATCGCCGGCCTTACGGGCAGCTCTAAGTAGGCAGTGACGCAAGTGCAAGTGGCAAGTTGCGAGTGCAAGTGGCAAATGGCAAGTGGTGAGAGCAAGTGGCAATAAATTACAGACGCAGATGAGTGCGAAGCACTTTTACGGGCCTATAACAGAAAACAAACTCAGAACTGTTGAGTGCAGAGCAAATACTCCAGTTCGTACGCAAAGTTTTTCCTATGAGGACTAGGGGGTCACCAGTTGTAACAGGCAGAACACACACCTAAGTTTAAGTCAAGAGAAATGGGAAAAAATTTAGAGCACTTCCAGTCTGTGATGAAGGATAACAAGCCAAGCTGGGCGGAATTCAAGAACGTCACGAAAGAAACTGGTTGTGGGTAAGCGTTTCGCTTACGTCCTAGTTATTTAGGTGAATGGAAGCAATACGGACTCATTTTTTATTCTATAGGACAAACACGGGGCTGAAACTGGCTCGCAAAACGTTAAACGTTGTAGTCGTCTGCGCAACTAATTATCATACAATTTGGTGTGGGGTAGTTCTGACAAAACGAGGATTGCAGCCGTGTCTGCCATACCTCCTCTTTTGAATGTCATGTATTGACAGCACACGGGAATTCCATATCGTATTGATAACGCCATCCTCACGGCCAATTTCGGTATGATGTTTTTACATGATACCTACATTAGACAATAAAGTTTGCTTTGCCAAAATATTCAACAGAACGTTTACTTTGCCGCAATATTAACTTCGACGACGCGCCTTTTTTCTATGCACCCCTTCACCAGACGCAGTTTCCGACAGGTAGCCTAAATAACTCCTGTAAAATAAATTTAGTCGTCGACGAATGCATCATTTGGAATATAAGATTTAATCAGCGTTGGCCGCCGCGCAAACGGCGGCCGCGGGCGACGTGTTTCGTTGCACCAGTGATAGCGGAAGGACGGCGATGGTCACGCGGCGCCGCAGCGGCTACCGCGAACAGCGAAAGCATGTTGGGGGCACGGGAGGGATCAGAGATGCCCCGTAACTAATAAAGGACAGGCATGCGCAAAGCGCGCCTAGCACGCCAGTTCCATGATCCTCGAACCGGCGCCCGCTGGCTGCAGATGGCGCAGCAATGCAGTTTTGCGCCGCTCGGCCACGCGCTGCATATCCCGCAAACTTTTGCTGGCGACTGTACCTACATTTCACCTCAAGGCCAATGCATAACGCATCTCCGCAACGAGCTCACACAGTAAAAATTGTAACAACCCTTTCCGTAAACCTGAGTGAACGTAAAAGTAGCCACTGCGCACACCCCGTCGTAGGTAGCGCCGGGCTGAATGCGAACGCGGGCATGCTCAACGACTTTCTTTCAACGAGAGTACGTGCACGTACTGCTGATAGCTTTACGTTTTTACGTAAAGCGCGTTTTTACACTGCCATTCAAAACGCTTTAATCCAGTCATGCCTAACTTCGGCACAACGTACGGCTCGTACGGCGTTTGCAGTACACGGAAAGCTAAAGACGATTTCCTCGCCCTCTCCCCTCACCGGCACTTATAAAAATGTCTTACGTTTCGTTGGGGACGCAAAAAGATGCCTAGAAGAAAGCAGCAGGGTTTCTTTCTCTAAGATAATCGATGTTCGTTGGCGCTTCACAACTCGCACACGATGGATTGTCTTGACCAGTGTTGGCTTTGCATCGTAAAAAAAAAATTGTCGCACACAAAAAACTTTTTTAGCCTAATTAGCAGCAAATCAAACAATACAACATTGTATATCAACCCAACTGTTTTTATAAAACTTTACGAGATCTGCTGTCGTTCTTTTTTTGAATTCGTTCAGCCCGAAACGAGTTACTTGTGCGCGAGCCGGAAAGGCGCGAGGGTTACAGCTATTGCAATTGTTTCTGAGCTTACGAATTGTTTGCCTCCCGCTGCAGGCAGCAAGAATATAGATAACATAATTAACGCGATGCTAATTACGATAAGTTACAAACAAATATTGCTTCAACCATACAGACGTACGAAAGGAGTCCAGCGGACGATATTGATGGGACCATAGTAAACGTCCATGCACAAACGTAGCTCGGACGTCCGTCGGACCAAATTGAACGGACGTTCACGTTTCCCAGAAAAATACATCCGAAGTACGTCCACCAGACGTCGGGCGCGGGACTTGGACGTTCGGCTGTAAAACGGACGTCCTACGGATATCTGTGGTCCAATGGGTACTGCACTGATCTCATAACCATTAAGCAAACAACGACACTATGCGTCAAGGCTTGTGCTCCAAAAAGTATGGATAACATCTCACCTTTCATTCGAAGCAGCCTTTATGTTGTGGCCTAGGTTAAGGCTTGGAGCCCAGTCTGGGTTTGTGTCGTCCATGAGGTAGCATGGTTTCCCTGAAAAATTCAAATAAACAAAGAAAAGTTGACGGCGATAGTAGAAGGAAGAAGCAACTACGACGCACAGCCATTTCATTCTCTAACCGCCGAGCCGTACAATTCATTCGAAAACACCAAAACGTTCGCTCGTGAAACCTTGTTACGAAAACATGCATGCTGCCGTAGCTTTGCACTTTGCTTACGAAAAGCGAGGGTGATAAAGCAAAGATCACGGCCAAGGACAACACTGCCGGATCACGCAAAGAAAAACAAAAGCGCACATAAGCGTAGGTTCGCACATTCAGGTGCATTTTTTGTTAGACACGCCAGAATCTGACCTAGATAGAAAATTTCAAGCTCGACGAAGTGAGCCCGCTTCACACGCCAACCAGCGCATCCGACGCCCACGAAAACCACGCACAGTTATGTAAAGCTCGAAATTTGCTTACCAGAAACGATATGTGCGCTGCACACCTTGTAATGTGTGGCTTCTTTGTTGATGTCCCCACGGTTGATCCGGCGAAACCACTCGGCGCGACGCTTTGTTGACATTTCTTGCGTCTTGCTGCATTGCCAGCGGATCACGGTAGGCACCGCAAAGAAGCGCACCTTCTGAGAATTTTCACACCCGCCTGCAGTATTCGTTGACGAGTTGTAGCAGCCGTACACAGCGCAGTGTACCATGATTAAACCGCTACGCACACGGTGCGGGTAACGCTGCAGAGAACTGCCACTACCGCCACAGTTATGGCGGATCGCCAAATCGCCCTTCCCATAAGGCCTTGCGGCATCGCGGCTGAGCCGCTTGTGAATAGACTCTATACGGCCAAAAGGCCCACACTTGGACATGGGCCGAACAAGGCTGCCGGAAAACGGCCGGAACGAAAATCACCGGCCAAAGTACACCGTCATGTTTTAGGCCGAACAGTCCTGTGCTGCCTGGGTAGGCCCTCTGAGAGGTTTCGATGGTAAGTATGTGGAACCTATTTAGCAGAGGAGGAACGCGCGCTGCAAGTGTAGCATTAACTGTATACTAAGGTAGACCTAAGCAGCAGCGAAGAGACTGGCACTCCAGAAGAACCAAACGACGACGTTTATACGCCGCAGACCCTGAGAATAACAAGCAGCCAAACTATAAAATAGGGCGAACGTAAATTCTATATATTATGAGACGGGAATCTCTGCGCATTCCCTTCTTTTCATAGATGAGACGCATAAACATGTCAACAGTGCATGCACCTTTAGCAGCCACGAGGGCTATATGTTGGCTCCAGTCTAGATGACTGTTATTTACCATCCTGAGGTATCTTAAAGAATCTAGCTGAGGGACCATGCGCTGAGAGGTTAATAAGAGCATTAATTGGCATTATAGAAAGATGAATACTACCTAACCAGGAGGCAATGCTATTCGAATATGACCGTATTGGTACGTAAAGGTCCTGAATG